>NW_016804602.1:745385-750516 GCF_001698545.2 Rhinopithecus bieti
AATTTCACCTTAGGACTCAATTGTTTTACTTTTTAAGAATTACTTATCCTTGGATGTTGTGGGTTCCTAATAGAGGGATCCGTTAATTATTTTTATTAATAAGTAATAATAAGTGCTGAGGCAAGCAATATGGACTAGCAATATACTTGTGCTTTCAGAAATAAGGAAAGATATCATTTTTCTAATATTTTAATAGAGCAGAACAATTTCAGCATCTAGTAGTAGAAAATAAAGCCTCATTACTTGGGTAGCAAAAAAAAAAAAGAGAACCACAGGACTTAGAAGCATAATTTATTGGTTATCTACATTCTATATTGTAAGTGAGATGAGTATGTTAGCCACATTTTAAAGTATTTTTAGGTCAAAACAATTAAATTAATAGGAGAGAAATGCCATTTTTATTTTCTTCATTCATTTATAGCTATATATACGTCATTGAAATTATATAGATATTGCAGTGGAACATCTGCCTTTGAAATTTCTTAAAGAAAGAGATATATGGATTTCTCCAAATATGTGCTTTGAAAGATTTTTCAAAACTATGTCCTTTGGCACACACATATATATAACTTTCTCTCGATATATATAGCTTTCTCTTTCTATATATATATAGTTATATATATATAACTTTCTCTCTGTATGTAGCTACCAAGATGATCACAACTGTCTTAGTGGAAATAAAGTATTGCTTAAAACTGAAACCATCTCAGTGGAGCTGTGAAACTCAGACTTCAGGTATTCCATATATCCAAAGCTAAGAACTCCTGGGCTTTCTATGAATTTAGTTGAATCATATTTGGTTTGCATTAATAGGAGCTGAAAGTCATTCATAATCTGCTGATCACATAGCCAATCTTTGTTTCTTCCCCATTATTTTTTGTGGTGTAACACCCAGGGAAAGAAAATTCCTTTGGATAGAAAAGAGAGTCATGTGCACATATCAATGCAAGAATAGAAGGAAGACCACTAAGGACATATAACTGTTCTAAATACTTTCTTTATATAAGACCAAGTCAAATGAAAATATATGTTCTTGCGAATGTATTCATCACTTTTTCTCTATGCTGTAAATTCAAAGTTTTCCAATGTAATAAAACGATTTGATTTTTCCATAAATAGATTGCACTGGCTGGATTAGCCAGCAACTTCTATGTCCATTTGAGATCATAACCAACCAAATGGAGCTTTGTAGGTGATGTTTCAATTGCTGTGAATGCCAAAATTATTTGGAGTGTTCAGTTCACTTCCCAGAACAGGAGAACAATAGGTTAATGTAACATTATGAATAGTAGTCAATCATTTTCAACCCAATGACCCCAAATTATTCTACTTTTGCTCTGTCTTTCCTCACTGTCTCCCTGTCAGAAACCTCTCACTCTATCATAACAATGAAATTAAATGACAGGAGGAAGGCTGGAACATTTCGAATTAGTCTTTCCATCAACCCTGGATCTTTTTACTGTGATACAACCAAGAAATCTGCCCTCCTTCTGTTATACCTCTAAAAGTTTCAGAATGGTAGAATTATTCTATCACATAAATCATTTGACAGAAAGATCATTAAGTATCTAGAGCCAATGGTTTCTATATACTTAAGGGTCTTTCTGAAGTTGAGGTGAGGTGAGGACATAATCTATCTGCTGGATCCCTCCCTTAAAACATGCATGCCGGAATACTCTTTCTTTAATTTCTCCTAAATTTATCTTCCTTGATAGTTACTTTAAAGATTTTCTATTAAGAAATTTTAAAATATTTTAGTATGTCAGGAAATTTTGCATCTTTGTAGTGACAAACATGGCTCTAGTTAATTTTTATCTTCATGATATTATTTATTTGTTCTTTCGATAAATACTTATTGTGGAATTACTATGTGGTTAGCACCATCTTTTCCCTCCAGAAATGTAGAATCTAGCGAAAGAGACAAAGAAGAAACAACTTACTGTGCATTAAGTGCTATGATAGAGGTAAGAGAACATACGGAGAGGACATCCAATTTAGTCTTGAAGGGATCAAGGAGGACATTTTGGTACAGTTGATGTCTCAGAAGATATCTGAAGGTCAAAGCAAGTTTATCTACCAAGAAGTGGGAAGCGTATTTCACGTAAAGGGAACAATATGTTCTAGTTGAGCCAGTTAATTAAGAATATGGTTTTTTAGCCTAGGCAATGTATCAAGACCTCATTTCTTTTTTTAAAAAAAAACTTTTATTTTAAGTTCTGGAATACATGTGCAGGATGTGCAGACTTGTTACATAGGTAAACGTGTGCCATGGTGGTTTGCTGCACAGATCAACCCATCACCTAGGTATTAAGCCCAGCATCCATTAGCTATTCTTCCTGATGCTCTCCCTGCTCCACTCAACAAGCTCCAGTGTGTCATTCCCTCCCATGTGTCTACATGTTCTCATTGTTCAATTTCCTTTTATAAGTGGGAACATGTAGTGTTTGGTTTTCTGTTCCTGCTTTTAGTTTGCTGAGGACAATGGCTTCCACCTCCATCCATGTCCCTGCAAAGGACATGGTCTCATTCCTTCTTATGGCTGCATAGTATTTCATGGTATATATGTGCCACATTTTCTCTATCCAGTCTATCATTAATGGGCATTTTCGTTGATTCAATGGCTTTGCTATTGTGAATAGTGCTGAAATGAGTATACACAATCATGTACCTTTATAATAGGATAATTTATATTCTTTCAGGTATATACCCCATGATGGGATTGCTGGGTCAAGTGGTATTTCTGCCTCTAAGTCTTTGAGAAATCGCCACACTATCTTCCACAATCGTTGAATTTTTTAAATAATTTACCCTTCCACCAACAGTGTAAAAGTGTTCCTTTTCCTCCAAAACCTTGCCAGCATCTGCTGTTTCTTGACTTTTTAAAAATCTCCATTCTGAATGTTATGAGATGGTATCTCATTGTGGTTTTGATTTCCATTTCTCTGATCATCAGTGATGTTGAGCTTTTTTTCATATGGTTGTTGGCTGCATGAATGTATTCTTTTGAGAAGTGTCTGTTTATATCCTTTCCCCACTTTTTAATGGGGTTGTTTGGTATTTTTCTTGCAAATTTGTTTAAGCTCCTTGTAGACTCTGGATATTAGACCTTTGCCAGATGGATAGAATGCAATTATTTTCTCCCATTTTGTAGGTTGTATGTTTACTCTGATAATTTATTTGGCTGTTCAGAAGCTCTTTAGTTTAATTGGATCCCATTTGTCAATTTTTGCTTTTGTCACAATTGCTTTTGGTATTTTCATCACGAAGTCTTTGCCCATGCCTATGTCCTGAATGGTATTGCCTAGATTTTCTTCTAGGAGTTTTTATAGTTTTAGGTTTTATATTTAAGTCTTTAATCCATCTTGAGTTAAATTTTCTATAAGGTATAAGGAAGGGATCTAGTTTCAATTTTCTGCATATGGCTAGCCAGTTCTCCCAGCAGCATTTATTAAATAAGGAATCCTTTCCCCATTGCTTGTATGTGTCAGGTTTCTTGAAGTTCAGATGGTTGTAGGCATGTGGTCTTACTTCTGAGTTCTCTAATTTATTCCATTGGCCTATGTGTCTGTTTTTGTACCAGTACCACACTGTTTTGGTTACCATAGCCTTGTAATATAGTTTGAAATTGGGAAGCTTGATGCTGCCTCTAGGTTTGTTCTTTTTGCTTAGGATTATATTGGCTATATGAGTTCTTTTTGACTCTATATGAATTTTGAAATAGTTTTCTAATTCTGTGAAGAATGTCAATGGTAGCTTAATGGTAATATCATTGAATCTATAAATTACTCTGGACAATATGGCCATTTTCATGATTTGATTCTTTCTATCCATGGGCATGGAATGTTTTTTCTTTTTGTTTTATTTGGGACAGAGTCTTGCTGTGTCGCCCAGGCTGGAGTGCAGTGGTGTGATCTTGACTCACTGCAAGCTTCACCTCCTGGGTTCATGCCATTCTCCTGCCTCAGCCTCCCAAGAAGCTGGGAATACAGGTGCTTGCCACCACGCCCAGCTAATTTTTTGTGTTTTTAGTAGAGACGGGGTTTCACTGTGTTAGCCAGGATGGTCTCTGATCTCCTGACCTCGTGATCCACTCGCCTCGGCCTCCCAAAGTGCTGGGATTACAGGCATGAGCCATCACACCTGGCCATGTTTTTTCACATGTTTGTGTCCTGTCTGATTTCCTTGAGCAGTGGTTCATAGTTCTCCTTGAAGAGGTCCTTCACTTCCCTTGTTATCTGTGTTTCTAGGTATTTTATTCTCTTTGTAGCAATTATGAATGTAGCAAATGAGTTCATTCATAATTTGGCTCTCTGTTTGCCTGTTGTTGGTGAATAGGAATACTAGAGATTTTTGCACATTGATTTTGTATCCTGAGACTTTGCTGAAGTTGTTTATCAGCTTAAGAAGCTTTGGGGCTGAAATGATGGAGTTTTCTAAATACATGATCATGTAATCTGCAAACAAAGATAATTTGATTTCTTCTCTTTCTGTTTGAATATTTTATTTCTTTCTCTTGCCTGATTGCCCTGGCCAGCACTTCCAGTACTATATTGAATAGGAGTGGTGAGACAGGGCATCCTTGTCTTGTTCCAGTTTTCAAGGGGAATACTTCTAGCATTCGCCCATTCGATGTGATATTAGCTGCGGGTTTGTCATAGACGGTATGTTCATAGAGGTAAGTTCCTTCAGTACCTAGTTTATTGATAGTTAAAAACATGAAAGGATATTGAATTTCATTGAAGGCCTTTTCAGCACCTATTGAGATAATCATGTGGTTTTTGTCTTTAGTTCTGTTTATGTGATGAATCATATTTATTGACTTTGTGTATGTTGAACTAACCTCATCCTGGGGATGAAACCAACTTGATCGTGGTGGATAAGCTTTTTGATGTGATGCTGGATTTGGTTTGCCAGTATTTTATTTAGGATTTTTGCATCGATGTTCATCAGGGATATTGGCCTGAAATTTTTCTCTTTTTGTTCTATGTCTGCCAGATTTTGGTATCAGGATGATTCTGGCCTCATAAAATGAGTTAGGTTTACAACCATCTGATCTTTGACAAACCTGACAAAAACAAGAAATGGAAAAGGATTCCCTATTCAATAAATAGTGCTGGGAAAACTGGCTAAC
>NW_016804602.1:751776-762959 GCF_001698545.2 Rhinopithecus bieti
AGAAAACCAAACACCGCATGTTCTCACTCATAGGTGGGAACTGAACAATGAGATCACTTGGACTCGGGAAGGGGAACATCACACATCGGGGCCTATCATGGGGAGGGGGGAGAGGGGAGGGATTGCATTGGGAGTTATACCTGATATAAATGATGAATTGATGGGTGCTGACGAGTTGATGGGTGCAGCACACCAACATGGCACAAGTATACATATGTAACAAACCTGCACGTTATGTACATGTACCCTAGAACTTAAAGTATAATAATGAAAAAAAAAACATTGCGTCCAAAAAACAAAAAAAGTCTAATCAACCCTTTTGCCCATTTTTGATCAGATTATTAGATTTTTTTTCCTATAGAGTTGTTTGAGCTCCTTATGTGTTCTTGTTATTAATCCCTTATCAGAGGCGGTACTTTGCAAATATTTTCTCCGATTTACTGAGTTGTCCCTTAACTTTGTTGGTTGTACTCTTTGCTGTTCAGAAGCTTTTTAACTTGATGTAATTCCATTTTGCCATGTTTGCTTTGGTGTCTGTGCTTCTGGGGTACTGTTAAAAAAATCTTTTCCCAGACCAATGACCTGGATATTTTCCCCAATATTTTCTTGTGGTAGTTTCATAGTTTGAGATCTTATATTTAAGTCTTTAATCCATTTTGATTTGCTATTTTTATATGGTATGAGATAGGGGTCTAGTTTTATTCTTTTGCGATCCATGGATCTATGGTGATCCAGTTTTCCCAGCACCATTTATGCAAGAGACTGTCTCTTCCCCAGTGTATTTTCTTGGCACCTTTGTCAAAAATGAATTCACTATAGGTGTGCGGATTTGTTTTTGGGTTCTGTATTCTGTTTTATTGCTCTATGTGTCTGTTCATATGCCAGTACCATGCTGTTTTGGTTACTATAGCTCTGTAGTAGAATTTGAAGCCAGGGGAAAATGTGATTTTTCCAGTTGTGTTCTTTCAGTTTAGGATAGCTTTGGCTATTCTGGGTCTTTTGTGGTTCCATATAAATTTCAGATTTTTTTTCTGTGGAGAATGTCATTGGTATTTTGACAGGTATTGCATTGGATCTATAGATCACTTTGGGTAGTATGGACATTTTAACAGTATTGATTACTCCAATCTATGGACATGGAATATGTTTCCAGTTTTTTGTGTCCCTTTCAATTTCATCAGTGTTTTATGGTTTTTATTATAGAGATCTTTCACTTCTTTTGTAAGTTAATTTCTGGGTATTTAATTGTTTTTGTGACTTTATAAATGGAATTACTTTTTGATTGGTTTTCCACATTATTCACTATTGACATATAGAAATGCTACTGGTTTTTGCATGTTGATTTTGTATCCATCAGCTTTACTGAATTTATGAGTTCTAATTGTTTTCTTGCGGACTCTAGGTTTTTCCAAATATAAGATCTTATCATCAGCAAAGAAGGATTATTTGACTTCTTCCTTTCCAATTTGGATGCCCTTTATATATTTCTCTTGTCTGATTGCTCTGGCTAGGACTTCCAGTGCTACGTTGAATAACAGTAGTGACAGTGGGCATCCTTGTTGTGTTCCAGATCTTAGAGGAAGGACTTTCAGTTTTTCCCCATTCTGTATGATACTAGCTGTGTCTGTCATATATGGCTTTTATTGTGTTGAGGTATGTTCCTTCTATACCCAGTTTTTTGAGGGTTTTTACAATGATGAAATGTTGAATTTTATCAAATGCATTTTCAGCATAAATTGAAATGATCATATGCTTTTATTCTATTGATATGATATATCATATTGATTGATTTGTATATGTTGAACCATCCATGCACCCAGGGATAAATCCTACTTGGTCATAATGGATGATCTTTCTAACATATTGTTGAATTTGGTTTGCTAGTATTTTGTTCAGGATTTCTGCATCAATATTCATCAGTGATATTGGCCTGTAGTTTTCTTTCTTTTTTTTTTTTTAATATGCCTTTATCTGGCTTTGGTATATCAAGATAATATTGGCTTCATACAATGAGTTTGCAAGTATTTTCTTCTCTCTTTTTCTGAATAGTTTGAGTACAATTGGTGTTAGTTGTTCTTTGAATGTTTGGTAGAATCCGCCAGTGAAGCCATCAGGTTCTGGGCTTTTCTTTACGGTAAGACTTTTTATTATGGCTTTGATCTTGTTACTTGTTATTGGCTTGCCCAAGTTTTGAATTTCTTCCTGGTTCAATTTTGGTAGGTTTTATATATATAGGAATTTATCTGTTTCTTCTAAACTTTCCAATTTATTGGCATGTAGTTGCTCAGAGTAACCATTAATGATACTTTGAATTTCTGCAGTTATCAGTTGTAATGCTTCCTTTTTTATTTCCAATTTTATTTATTTAGATCATCTCTCATTTTTTCTTAGTCTGGCTAAAAGTTTGTCAATTTTGTTTAACTTTTCAGAAAAAAAAATGAACCTTTTTTATTGATCTTTTGTTATTTTTTTTAACTTCGATGTCACTTATTTTGGCTCTGATCTTTATTATTTATTTTCTTCTGCTAATTTGGTGTTTGGATTACTTTTGCCTTTCTAGTTGTATCATTAGATTGTTTATTTGAAATTTTTTCTCCCTTTGAATGTAGGCACTTACAGCTATGAACTTCCCTCTTAGTACTGCTTTTGCTGTATCACATAGGTGTTCCTATATTGTGTTTCCATTATAATTTGTTTCAAGAATTTTTTCAATTTTCTTCTTAATTTCTTCACTGACCCACTGGTCATCCAGCAGCATATCACTTAATTTCCATCTTTTCTTATAGTTTGTTAAATTCATCTTGTTATTAATTTCTAGTTTTATTCCATTGCAGTCAGAGAAGATACTTCATATTATTTCAATTTTTTGAATTTTTAAAACTTGTTTTGTGATCTAACATAGGATCTGTCCTTGAGAATGATCCATACACTGAGGAAAAGAATGTGTATTCTGCAGCTCTTGGATAACATGTTCTGTAAGTATCTACTACCTTCATTTTATCTATGGTGCAGATTAAGTCTGATGTTTCCTTGTTAATTTTCTATCTGAATGATCTGTCCAATGTTGAAAATGGGATATTAAGGTCTCTAGCTAGTATCGTGTTGGAGCCTATCTCTCTCTAGGTCTAATAATATTTCCTTTATATGTCTGGGTGCTCCTGTGTTGGGTGCATATATATTTAAAATTGTTATATCCTCTTGCTGAATTGATCCCTCTATCATTATATAGTGACCTTCTTTGTTTCTTCTTATAGTTTTTGTTTTGAAATCTATATTGTCTGATATACGTGTAGTTACTCCTTCTCTTTTTTAGTTTCCATTGACATGGAATATCTTTTTCCATTCCTTTATTTCAGTCTTTGTGTGTCTTTATAGGTGAAGTGTGTTTCTTGTAGACAACAGATTGATGGGTCTTATTTAGCTTATCCATTCTGTCAGTCTATATCTTTTGATTGGAGAGTTAGTCCATTTACATTCAATATTATTATTGATAAGTGAGGACTTACTCCTGCCATTTTATTATTTGTTTTCTGGTTGTGTTGTGGTCTTCTCTTTCTTTCTTCTATTCCTATATTCCTGTCATGAAGATGATTTTCACTGGTTTTATGATTTATTTTCTTGCTTTTTATTTTTGTTTAGCCATTGTATGTTTTTTTGGTTTGAGGTTACCATGAGGCTTGCAAATAGTATCTTATAACCCATTATTTTTGTAGCTTCTATTTGTATCTAATTGTACTGCATATGCCTGGAAAAGTTGTTGCAGTTATTGTTTTTGACTGGTTCATTGTTTAATCTTTCTCCTTGGGATAAGAGTAATTTACACACCTTGGTTACAGTGTCATAATGCTCTGTGTTTTGTGTGTGTGTGTGTGTACTTACTATTACCAGTAGGTTTTGAACTATCAGTAATTATTTATTGCTCATTAGTGATTTACTTCTTTCTGATTGAAGTACTCCCCTTAACATTTCTTGTAGGACAGGTTTGGTATGATAAAATTTTTCAGATTTTGTTTGTCTGGGAAAGTCTTTATTTCTCCTTAATGCTTGAAGGATATTTTTGCTAGATATACTATTCTAAGATAAAAGGTATTTTTCTTTAGCACTTTAAGTATGTTTTGCCACTCTCCCCTGTCCTGTAAGATTTCTACTGAAAAGTCTGCTGCCAGACAGATTGGAACTCCATTGCATGTTGTTTGTTTCTTTCCTCTTGCTGCTTTTGGGATTCTTCCTTCATTCTTGACCTTTGGGAGTTTAATTATTAAATGTCTTCAGGTAGTTTTTTTTGGGTTAAATCTGCTTGGTGTTCTATCAATTTCTTGAACTTGGACATTGATATCTTTCAATATATCAGTTGGGAAGGTTTGGGAAGTTCTCTGCTGTTATCTTTTTGAATAAACTTTCTACCTAGACCTCTTTCTCTGCCTCATCTTTAAGCCAATAACTCTTAGATTTGCCTTTTTGAGCCATTATATCTAGATCGTGTACATGTGCTTTATTGTTTTTGATTATTTCTTCTTTTGGCTCCTCTGTGTATTTTCAAATAGCTTTTCTTCAGGCTTACTAATTCTTTCTTCTTGATCCATCCTGTTAAAGGACTCTGACACATTCTTCAATATTCCAATTGCATTTTCAGATCCAGAATTTTGCTTGATTTTTAAAAAATTTCTCTGATAGAATTCTTAATTCTTTCTCTGTGTTATCTTGAATTTCTTTGAGTTTCATCAACACAGCTATTTTGAATTATCTTTCTTAAATGTCTCTATTTCTCTAGGATTGGTCCCTGGTACCTTATTCAGTTCATTTGGTGAGGTCATGTTTTCCTGGATGGTGTTGATGTTAGTAGATGTTCTTCGGTGTCTGGGCACTGGAGAATTAGATATTTATCATAGCCTTCATTGTCTGGGCTTATTTGTAGCTATCTTTTTGGAGAAGCCTTTCCAAATATTTGAAAGGATGTGAATGTTGTGATATAAGCTGTTCCTGCTTTAGGGGCCACCACAAGCCTAGTAATGCTATGGTTCCTAGAGATACCACCTTGATGATCTTGGACAGGTTCTGGGAGAATTCTCTGGATTCCAGGCAGAGACTCTTGTTCTCTTCCCTTACTTTCTCCCAAATATATAGTCTCTGTCTCTGTTCTAAACCATCTAAAGCTGGGGGTGAAGTTACACAAGTATTCCTGTGTCTACCACCACTATGACTGCACTGGGTCAGAGAAGAAGCCTGCTGCGTCTTGCCCAAGGCCTGCTGTAACCACATCTTAGCTACTGACTATGTTTTCTCAAGGCCCTGGGGCTCTTCAATCAAAAGGTGGCAAAGCCAGCCAGGCCTGTGTTTTTCCCATCAGGGCAGTGAAGTCCCCCTGGCTCTGGGGCAATCCAGAAGTGCCATTCGGGAGTCAGGAACTAGTCAGAAACTTTGGAAGTCCACTTGGTTTTCTATTCTATTGCAACCAAGCTAGCACTCAAACCACAAAATGCAGTCCTTCCCACCATTCCTTCCTCTTTCAAAAGGCAGTGGTGTCTCACCCTGTAGCCACTGCCACCTCTGGTTATAAGGAGTACTTCCAGACTATTACTGATGTTCTCTTATGGCCCAAGGTTTCTTAAGTCAGCTTGTGGTGAATGTCGTCTGAAGGGACTCACTCTTCAGAGCAGTGGGACCCCTCTGGCCTAGGGCAGGTCAAGAGTGAAGTCTTGGAATCAGAGACCACAAGAGTGCACGTAGTGCTCTACTCCCCTGTGGCAGTGTTGGTACCTAAGGTGCAAGACAAAGACCCTTTTCCTTTTCCTCTGCTTTTCTCAAACAGAAGTAGTTTTGCCCTGTAGCCACCACAGCTGGTAATGCACTGAGTCTAACTTGAAGCCAGCAAGTCTCAGAGGCTCACGAAGGCCCTCAGTATATAACTGGGTATCTCTGCTATTCAGCATACAAAAGCTCTTCAGTTAGCAGGTGATAAATGCTGGCAAGAACGGGTCCTTTCCTTTAAGACAGTGCTTCCCTTCTGGCCCAAGGTGTGTCTAGAAATGTCATCTGGGAGCTCGGGTCTGGAACGGGGGCCTCATGAATCTGACCAGTGCCCTATCCTACTGTGACTGAGCTGGTATCCTACATGCAAGACAAAGTCCTCCCCATTCTTCCCTCTCCTCTTTACAAGCAGAAGAAAAGGATCTCTTTGAAGGCATGAGCTATGCAGCCTGAGGTTAGAGGAGGGGTGATGCCAGCACTCCCTTGGCTGTCCTAGCTGGTGTCTTAATATGTCATATGCCTCCCAGTCCACTGTCTCTGGGCCTAGGTCAGCCCTAGAACTGGCCTATAGTTGCAGTTCTTATGGCCTAGACTGCCTTTCAAGTTTACTTGAAGACAGAGAGCACTTTGGACCTAGATGGGAAGTTTGAGAGCACTCAAGTTCAGACCACTGAGATGAGCAGTTTCCCTCTGGCTAAGGCTTATTTAAATGCTCCCTCTGCGGGCAGGCAGCAGCTGAGTTTGGTCTGGGTTTCCTTTCTAATCTAACAGGACAGCACTGAGTTCAGTGCCTCACAATTGCTGTGTTCTCCCTCCCCCAGCACCCAGAGACACTGGCAGCAACATGTCACCACTGCCTTGGGTGGGGGAGGGGTGGCATCAGTGATTCAGGACTGTTTTTCTTAGCTCTTCAGTGCCCCTTTCAGCGATATGACATTAAAATTAGGTACTGTCAGTGCTCACCTTATTTTTGGTTCTTATGAAGGTATTTTTTCTTTGTAGATAGTTGTTAACTTGGTTTATGGTGTGGGAAGGACAATCTCTGAAGATTTCTATGCTGCTATCTTGCTCCGCCTCTCTCAATGCTACATTTTTGCATGACTTTCTAGATTTCCAGATATATGTTGGAATTTATCTAAGTCCCTTATGGACATATTATTTTCAAGTTTTCCCTTTGATTTTTTAATCAGCCACTTGTTAGCGGCCACTCACAATGCTAACTCAGTCAGCTGTGTTGTTAAACAGTTGTTCTTGATTTTTTTTTGACAAGTTCACTGGAGATAACATTATTTTCACAGCTCTGAGTCAGGTCAAATAAACACAAGCTCTGAAAATGGAGCTTTGCAGTGAATTGCCAAAAGGGTTAATAGAGGCAATTGTCTGGGATGGGGCTTTTGAGGAGCTCCCAAATCTGTTCTTTTCCAGTGCCAGTGAGGCTACTGGTTTTTACAGCTACTATAGTTGCAAATCTGATGATTTTCAAGGCTACCACAGAATTGGGGAGAGAAGAATATTAGACTTTTTCCCTTTGTTTTTTGGCCTTTCAGGAGTTTTATTATGGTATTTCCAGGCAGTTTTTTGATATTGTTATTGCTGATATTATTTTTGTTTATCCTAAGATAAACAAAAGCTTATTGCTTGATGTCACTTGCCAATTTTGGAACATTATCGGCCACTTCCTCTTCAATGATTGCTTGTACCTCATTCTTTTCATTTTCTTTCCATTCATGGCTTCAGATAAATATATATTATGCCTTTATATCATGTCTCATATTTCTCTTATGCCCACTCTTTACATTTTCCATTATTTTCAATCTCTGTGTTTCAATCAGCATATCTTTTCTGATTGATCTTCTGGTTTATTAATTTCTCTTCAACTGTAACTTATCCATTGAATTCTTAATTTTGTCTGTTGTATTTTCCAGTTCTACAATTTTCACTTTTAAAAAATATTTTTCACTTTTTCTTCAAAATTCTCAATTTTGTCTTTTAATTGCTTGAACATAGCAATCTTAATTTTATAAAATTTGTTTCTGGCATTTTATTATTTAAATTTCCCATGATAAATAATTCGTATAGCTAAAGTTTTGATCATATAATCTTATATCCTTGTAACTCTGCTTATTTTAAGTAAGTTCTATGCATTATATGTGATAAATAATAGAGAAAAACTGAGGCTCTGCAAGATATATTCTTCCAGAGAAGATTTAGTTTGTTTTTGGCAGAAAACTAGGTTAGAGGCATTAATAATTTCAAATTACTTCAATTAACTTACATATTGGTACAATTTAAATCTGGGCTTTCATTCATTCTTGTTAAGGTTTACCCTTATTCTTAGTGTGTAGCCCTTTATTAAAGTTTCCCATGTAAACTTTGGAGTGTTTGCTAGGGAACATCCTCTTTGGTGTTCTGTAAATTCCAGTCCTTCTTCTCTCATACCTATGAGTCTGACTGAGTTCAATTCAGTTTCTCATATATTAATACTACTGTCACCATTAGTGAACTATTGCAGGGGAAAAAAATAACCCAAATGCTTGATTCAATTCTCTGGTCATATCTCTTTTCCTTTCTGCCTGCATGAGTATCAAATATTTTTAAGTAGGTTTTTTTGTTTTGTTTTTTTTAACTTTTCCCCCCTGGTCTTTCTAGTTGTTTTAAGAGAGATTTTCTTTTCCTTTTCCCTTAATCTGTAGTTTCTAGAAAGAAAATATTCATATCAAATTTTTGACAAAACACTAACCTTTGAGGAAAGTCTTGCTATCTTGCTTTGAAGTGCAGTTCATTACTATACAAGGTGCCACAGGAACATATTTACTTGTTTCTTGTAGGATCTTTCCACATGACATTTTGAGAATTATAGGAATGCATTTAAAGGGAAAAGAAAAAAGAGAGTGAGAGAAAGGGAGAAGAAAGGAAGAAAGGACGGTAGGAAGGAAAGAGAGATACAGAAAAAAAGAACAAAGAAAAAAATTTAATGGAGACAATAATAATTTTCTGCTTGAAACTGGGCATCTGATAAGTGCCATATTTCTAAATTTTCTAAATGACATATCATTGTGAAATAAAATCTCAGTTGTTTTTATTTTCTCTCTCCTTAGTATGGCATAAGCTCTAGGGAAAATCTGTGCAATAGAACTTTCTGTGATGATGGGATTGATCTATACTGTGACTTAATGTAGTCGCCATAGCCATATCTTGCCATTGAGCATGTAAAATGTGGCTAGTGTGAATGAAGAATTAAATTTTATCTAATTTTAATACATTTATGTTCAAATTTAAATAGCCTTGGGTGGGTAGTGATTATTATGTTAGACAGTGCAGCTCCGGTGGATTTAGTCTGCTTTTCTTCTTTGCTCAGTTTCCGCAGTCCATTTGAGACTGACTTTCTCTGGTGGCAACATCTACTTTCCCCTTGTTTAATTTTGACATAGGACTTTCTCCATGATTCCAGAACATCATGCTTCATGTCAGACATACACACACTCACATCGTTTTGAGGCTCTGCCGCTTCTGGAGTGGTGTATCAAGAGTTAAATGTTAATGATTTTAATATTTCACACCTTGTCAGGGTGATTTACTTCCACTCATATAACATTAAATACCTTTAGCCTCCTCTATGCAAAAACAGTATCTTCTGAATCCTATATTTTAAAAAAAGGTTTCTATTGTGGGGTAAGGAAAACCCAGATCACTAACACCCAAAGCCCTAGCTCCTCATTTTGAGGGAATAGGAATGGTAAAACCTATCAGTTCTGTTTCCCATGCTGAGCTCAGGATAGTGAAAAGAACACAATGAATTACTCAAACTATCTTGCTACACATAGCTTATGGTGACAAAAAGGGGAAAACTAGCAAATGAGGGAAATTATGTGGATTCTACATTATATGCTCCTATTTATAAATGTTAGCAATGTTTTTACTACATTACCAAGCACAGGGTAATTGAGAAAAAAATGTTTAGAAATACTTTTTGTAGGAATGAATTTTGCATTTCTGGGAACTAAATGCAAGGTAATAACTGTGTAATAATTGGTGAGTTATTTTAGCACTCTAGCAACATTTCTATATAAGAAGATTTGAAACATAGGGAGATAGTAACATAAATGGTCATAAAGATTCAATGATGATTGCCTTAAAATGTCCTTTTTTCCATGGCAATTTTAGAGTAATTATCTAATGTCCCAGTAAACATACAAATTCTGGTTTAGTTATAGAATATTCTGATTATATGTGTGTGTCTTGATATAATAAAAACAATCTACCTATTTTTTATGTTAGTAAATACATTCATGTGATTATTACAGCTTACCTTGAACATTTGGCTAAACAGCTTTTGCAAATTAATAATATAAAATTTATTTTAAATGTTGTGTATGACTTACAAATTGTAATTAAAAGCAAAAGGTAAACATTATCCACAGTAATTCTTGTAATTAAAATTATATTGTGTTCATGGTATAAAAACATACTGTGGAATAAATAATATTATAATATTGGTTTATAGAAATGGGAAAAATCACAAAATTGATTGGGCTATAAACATAAAAAATAATATGGCTTTATCTTTAGTAACTGTTCAGGGCATAGATTAAGTTGAAATATGTGATTTCTTTGCTGTTACAGAGATGATGCCTGATAATATATATATATATAACACTTCATTACTGCTTTGGAAATAAATATGACACAGTGAGAATAAAAAATAATACATGAGGTACTGAAAGTAATGTGACTTAAAGAATTTAGAAATCATCATGTTAAAATGTAATACTTTAAAAAATATTCCACATGGGTCTTTATTACATACAGATGCATTTTCTGCTATATATTAAATAATAGACATACAGAGCAGAAGACAAAAACAATATTTTCTAATCCTGATTCTATTTTTTTTTATACTTTAAGTTCTAGGGTACATGTGCACAATGTGCAGGTTTGTTACATATGTATACATGTGCCATGTTGGTGTGCTGCACCCATTAACTTGTCATTTACATTAGGTATATCTCCTAATGATATCCCTCCCCCTCCCACCCCATGACGTGCCCTGGTGTGTGATGTTCCCCTTCCTGTGTCCCAGTGTTCTCATTGTTCAATTCCCACCTATGAGTGAAAACATGCAATGTTTGGTTTTCTGTCCTTGCGATTGTTGGCTGAGAATGGTGGTTTCCAGCTTCATGCATGTCCCTACAAAAGACACGAACTCATTCTTTTTTATGGCTGCATAGTATTCCAAGGTGTATATGTGCCACATTTTCTTAATCCAGTCTATCATTGATGGACATTTGGGTTGGTTCCAAGTCTTTCCTATTGTGAATAGTGCCGCAACAAACATATGTGTGCATGTGTCTTTATGGCAGCATGATTTACAATCCTTTGGGTATATACCCAGTAATGGGATTGCTGGATCAAATGGTATTTCTAGTTCTAGATCC
>NW_016804602.1:763673-766337 GCF_001698545.2 Rhinopithecus bieti
AGCTTTAAAGTTCATATGGAACCAAAAAAGACCCCGCATTGCCAAGACAATCCTAAGCCAAAAGAACAAAGCTGGAGGCATCATGCTACCTGACTTCAAACTATACTACAAGGCTACAGTAACCAAAACAGCATGGTACTGGTACCAAAACAGAGATATAGACCAATGGAACAGAACAGAGCCCTCAGAAATAATACCACACATCTACAGCCATCTGATCTTTGACAAACCTGACAAAAACAAGAAATGGGGAACGGATTCCCTATTTAATAAATGGTGCTGGGAAAACTGGCTAGCCATAAGTAGAAAACTGATTCTATATCTTACCAGAATGAGACCACAAAATTTTTTGCTATCTCTTGTCACAGTTTATTTACTTATTAAATTGCAATAATTTCCAACCTGTTCACCTTATAAACATAAAGTGATGATTAAACAATACAATTAGAACATAGGGAACTCATAAGACTTCTTGACCAGTAGATGGTGAGCTACTGAATAGTCAAAGCAAACCTGATTTCAAGGCACAACATAGGTATTCTAGTCAAGAGATGATTTGAGGTAGTGATTACATATAATAAGGGTACATGGATTATGACTGATCTATTGGGTTCAGAAAGTGTGTAAACCTACATAATTGTATAAAAGTTAAAAAGACTACTTAGTATGAATATCCAGATGCTATATTTCAGAACATAATTCCTCTCCAACAATATTATGAGTAATGCAACATGAAAAGAAAAAATATGCAGTAAAACAACATACTACAAGATGTTGCGAGAATGATCATAATGGGGATGAATGTGAGAAGTCTTCAGGCATCAGTTAAGAAGAGACTAGCTGGCATGTGTATTACAGAAAACCCAAGATATCTGCTACACAAAAAGAGTTTCATTTTTCTCCCACAAACAAGAAGTCAAGGGCAGGCAGTCCTCAACTAGTATAGCAACTCCATAATCATTTAGAACCAAGGTTCCTTCCATCTTTTACACTACTATCCTTAGTTAGTGTCATTACTTCTCAAGGTTGCCACATGGTCCAACATACCCACAAGTCTTTGTTTCAGGGAAGCTGAGGAAGGACATTCAGAAATTCTTTGTACTATATTTTGCAATGTTTTGTAAACCTGAATTAATTTCAAAATAAAAAGTTATAAATGTTTTTAAAATACAAAGGAAAGAAGAAATGGAAACCATTTTAATTTGACATATACTACTATAATGGGCAAAAGAATGTACTGAGTTTATAAAGTATTAAGGTTATATAGAAGAATAGTTCTTAATTTTAATGTAATTGAGAGACCCATGAGTAAATATATAATTCTATTTATCTGTGCATTTAGTAGTTTTGGGGGAGCAAAATACTTCATTATTTTCGTTAAAATTTCAGTAGAGAGTAGCAGAATAAATGTGTTAGTTTTAAATTTTGTACCTAAATATCCTCTTTTTATCAATAAATTCTATTCCTAAATATGAGTCCAAACAAAATCCATAAGTTCATAATATTACATGAAAATGAGAAAACAAAAAGCACTATAAATAAAACACAAAATAAAACATAACTCATTAGTCATAGAAAGTAAGTAGGACACAGCTCCTTATGAAAATTGGCACTATGCAGGAAAATAGTTAAGCATTTATTCATTTATTTGTTTTTTCATGTACAGTTTCTTTGTAGAGTAACCAAATAGTTCATATTGATATTCTTTGTTGTTGTTGTTGTTGTTTCCTTATTTCCTTATTTCCAGTGGGGTTAGAGGGAGAGCTATTCTTTACAGAAAACTGCATGCCAATAAATGTTGAATAAATTATAGAAATTATAAAATCATGACTTTGTGGTTCTTAATAATATAATAATTATCATGGCATAAAATTATTAAATAAAAAATGGATGGGTGATATGGTTTGGCTGTGTCCCCACCCAAAATTTCATCTTGAATTGTAATCCCCATAATACCCCAAATTCCCACATATCATGGGAGAGACCAGGTAGACATAACTGAATCATGGGGCTGGTTTCCCCATGCTGTTCTCTCCTGCTGCCTTGTGAAGAAGGTGCCTGCCTCCGCTTCACCTTCCACTGTGATTGTAAGTTTCCTGAGGCCTCCCCAGCTACACGAAACTGTTGTGTCAATTAAACCTCTTTCCTTTATAAATTACCCAGCCTTGGGAAGTTTTATAGAGCAGTGTGAAAATGGACTAATACAATGGATAATCTTTATCTCCTAACACATAAACACAATATGAAATCCAAGCACATCTATGAAGTATTTTTGCCAAAAATATTGAAACTTAATCTAATCAAGCCTTCACAGATAACGCCCAGTTTATCAGACATATAGAGGATTAAACAAAACCTAAAGAACGCCACGAGGGGAAAGAAACACATGCAGAATGCACGCTATTCTACAGAAACCTCAACACAGTTCTTTCGATAAGTCAGTAGAATGAAGAAAGCAAGAGACTCAACCAAACAACTGGGGCAGACACAGAGATGTACCTCTCAGATCCTCCATTAAAAAAACACTTCTTGGCCGGGCGCGGTGGCTCAAGCCTGTAATCCTAGCACTTTGGGAGGCCGAGACGGGCGGATCGCGAGGTCAGAAGATCGAGACCATCCTGGCTAACACGGTGAAACCCCGTCTCTACTAAAAACTACAAAAAA
>NW_016804602.1:766925-802521 GCF_001698545.2 Rhinopithecus bieti
AAAAAAAAAAAAAAAAAAAAAAAACACGTTTCTTGCCTAGCTGACAGCCTCCAGATGTGAGTTCCTATAGGTTATCCTCAGCTTTTTGTTCTCTGCTCTCCCTATTGAGTGAATAAGAATGTAGTATATAGGTCTTGTCATTTCTGCCCAAGATGGGACATCTGTAATGGGATCCAGAGTCTCTTGCTGGGCTGGCAGAAATTTTATTACAATTGCATGGTGGTTGTACGGTTTCCCCATCTCCAATCTTGTTTTCTGTTTTTTTTTTTTTCCTCCCAATAAATCTCTTGCACTCTTAATATCATCTTACTGCTTTCTTGGAAACTTAACTGGTACAATATCCAAATGGCAATGTGAGAGTAATCTGATATAGATTGTATGTCACAAAACTAACTGTGAAACATATTTTTTAGGCAATCAAAAAATTTGAATACGACTTGAATGTTATCCTTAGTGAAGTATTTTGTTAATTTTATTGTGTGTGACAATGACATTGGGGTTATATGGGAGAACACATATATTTTGGAGACGTTTCCAAAATAGGTGGTGAAATAAATAACATGACATTTGAGATTTTCTTTATTATTATTATTATACTTTAAGTTCTGGGATACATGTGCAGAACATGCAGGTTTCTTAAATATGTATACATGTGCCATGGTGGTTTGCTGCACCCATTAACCTGTCATCTACATTAGGTATTTCTCCTACACTATCCCTCCCCTAGCCCCCCACCCCCTGACATGCCCCAGAGTGTGATGTTCCCCTCCCTGTGTCCATGTGTTCTCATTGTTCAGCTTCCACTTGTGAGTGGGAACATGTGGTGTTTGGTTTTCTGTTCTTGTTAGTTTGTTGAGAACGATGGTTTCCAGCTTCATCCGTGTCCCTGCAAAGGACATGAACTCACCCTTTTTTATGGCTGCATAGTATTCCATGGTGTATATGTGCCACATTTTCTTAATCCAGTCTACCATTGATGGGCATTTGGGTTGGTTCCAAGTCTTTGTTATTGTGAATAGTGCTGCAGTAAACATACATGTGCATGTGTCTTTATAATAGAACGATTTATAAACCTTTGGATATATACCCAGTAATGGGAAGGCAGAGTCAAATGGTATTTCTAGTTCTAGATCCTTGAGGAATTGCCACACTCTCTTCCACAATGGTTGAACTAATTTATGCTCCCACCAACAGTGTAAAAGCATTCCTATGTCTCCACATCTTCTTCAGCCTCTGCTATTGTTTCCTGACTTTTTAATGACTGCCATTCTAACTGGTGTGAGATGGTATCTCATTGTGGTTTTGATTTGTATTTCTCTAGTGACCAGTGATGATGAGTTTTTCTTCATAAGTTTGTTGGCTGCATAAATATCTTCTTTTGAGAAGTGTCTGTTCATATCCTTTGCCCATGTTGACTCTGGATATTAGCCCTTTGTCAGATGGACAGATTGCAAAAAATTTCTCCCGTTCTGTAGGTTGCCTGTTCACTCTGATGATAGTTTCTTTTGCTGTGCAGAAGCTATTTAGTTTAATTAGATCCCATTTGTCAATTCTGGCTTTTGTTGCATTGCTTTTGGTGTTTTAATCATGAAGTATTTGCCCATGCCTATTTCCTGAATGGTATTGCCTAGGTTGTCTTCTAGGGTTTTTATGGTTTTAGGTCCTATGTTTAAGTCTTGAATCCATCTTGAGTTAATTTTTGTACAAGGTGTAATAAAGGGATCCCAACACCATTTATTAAATAGGGAATCCTTTCCTTGTTGCTTGTTTTTGTCAGGTTTGCCAAAGATCAGATGGTTGCAGATGTGTGGCATTATTTCTGAGGCCTCTGTTCTGTTCCATTGGTCTATATATTTGTTTTGGTATGAATACCATGCTGTTTTAGTTACTGCAGCCTTGTAGTATAGTTTGAAGTCAGGTAGCATGGTGCCTCCAGCTTTGTTCTTTTTGCTTAGGATTGTCTTGGCTATATGGACTCTTTTTTTGGTTCCATATGAAATTTAAAGTAGTTTTTTCTAATTCTTTTAAGAAAGTCAATAGTAACTTGATGGGGATAGCATTGAATCTATAAATTTCTTTGGGTAGTATGGCCATTCTTTAAAATATTTTAGCTAAGAATAAGGGACTGAAGAAACAGGTGCAGCAATAACCTTGATAGTGTTGGTGATAAGATTATTATAGTCTTTGTGATATGCTGGTTATAAAACACTAGGGCTCACTTTGTAGGCATTTCATATATGACCTTGGATGAACTGACACTGAGGAAGTTTCAAGCACTTTTTGAGGGGAGTGCATAAAATGGGAAAATGAAATAGAAGATGGATAGTTTTTAAAGACAGAAGAATGGATAGGATGCTTTTTTGAAAATATGAAAATAAGATTAGTATTCAATCATATCTCATTTTAAGACTTATGTTTTAACTAATAATTTTAAAAGATGAATTACTATAAGATAAAGTGCATTTTCCTTAAATCAGATGATCTAGACCTTATTATTCCTTCCAGTACTTTCAAATTATCTCTCTTAGAATAAATTATTTCAATATACTGAGCTTCAATTTCTAAAACTATAAAATGGGAACAATAATTAATCCATTATTATAGTTGATTATTGATGTGTATATCATAATAAATGGACAAAAATGCAAGACACAACATTGTATACTAAATCACAGTGCCATTTTTGGGAGCCTAAAATTTGAGCATTGACATCTCATGGATTTCAACCTATTATCTCAATGAAGTGAAAATATGTACAGGGCCTGCACATTGTGGTTCATGCCTGTAATCCCAGCACTTTGGGAGGCTGAGGCAGGAGGTTGCTTGAGCCCAGGAGCTGAAGACCAGCCCTAGCAACATAGCAAGACCCAATCTGTACAAAAAATTAGCCAGGTATGGTGATGCATGACTGTTAAGTCGCAGCTACTTGAGAAGCTGAGGTGGGAGGATTGCTTGAGCCCAGGAGATGGAGGTTTCAGTGAGCTGAGATTGCACCACTGCACTGCAACCTGGGTGACAGAGTGAGACTGTCTCAAAAAAAAAAAAAAAAAAAAAAAAAAAAAAAAAAAAAAAAAAAAGATAAAAAATATATGCACAGGAAGTAACAAAACAAACACAAAAAATGCACAAAAACATTGAATGCTTGCCTTCAAGAAATTTGGGTGGTTTTGTTTTCTTCATATTTTATTTCTTCATATTTATCTGTTCATATGCTTTTTTTTATTATATTTCTAGGTAGATAGAATGGATGTTACATATTTTGGTAATAAGAAGAGAACCTTTAGAGAAAAAGATCTTGCTTTTAAAATTTAAAGTTATCACATAAGATAATACAAAAATATTTTTTAAAATGTAAAGTACTACACATAATAAAATTAACATTTGTTTAATATTAATTGTGTCTATGTGCTTTACATGTTTTATTTCAGTTAATCTCAAAAACCCTGTGATTTTGAAATAATATGTATGAAAGTTGAGGTACAGTGAGGTAAAGCGTATTGTTCAAATTTACCTGGCTAAGGGTAGAGTTGGAATTTGAACCCAGACTTTCTGGAGTCCAAACCTTTACTTTTAATTATATAAATGTAGCCTAGCATCCTACTATTAGGACACAGGAATGTGATAGTGGAATGATATGTCTTTGAATGTTCATACATCATCTTAGGAACCATATTGTGATATTCTTCACTTCCTATTGAAATAACATCAGCATTTAAGCTATATTTTTAAAGAGAAAAAAAAAAAAATAAATGCAAGCAAATGAAATCCCACTGTTTTCTAGGACTTCCTGAAACTTCCCACTTACTTCATTGGTTATGTGTCAAAACCTCATATCTTTCATGTAGTCAACAAGCAACAAGCATGCATGGAGTAGCCATACTCACGCTGTATATGCTGGAAGCTGTATTATTCTATTTCTATATAATCACAATGATGTTCTATACCTAGCCTCTTCACTCTCTCACTGCGAGAAATGAGCAGAGC
This sequence comes from Rhinopithecus bieti, assembly GCF_001698545.2. Taxonomy (NCBI): domain Eukaryota; kingdom Metazoa; phylum Chordata; class Mammalia; order Primates; family Cercopithecidae; genus Rhinopithecus; species Rhinopithecus bieti. The sequence goes on from NW_016804602.1 coordinate 770,910, forward strand.
AATTAAGAAGTATCATGATTCATTGACATGAATTTCACCTTCTTTTTTTCCTGCCTACTCTCAGGGGTGAGTGCTAATGAGCACTGGAATGCAGAGGGGCAGGTAAGCAAGACAAAGTATAGAAATGCAAGCTCAGTAATCAGCTCCTAAAAACTTGAGAATTGGCAGGATTTCTTGAGAACTTAATTACTGGAGTTATAGATGGCCAGTCATCTATATTTTATTTAATGCCATTTATAGCATTTTCCTCCATTCTACTACTTGACAAAACAGAAACAGAGGGGATATCTAGATGGCCTGAAGCCACAAAATGAAGTTAGAAGAGAATTCAGGTGTTTCTGACAATTATCTCTGCATTTAGAGTATGAAGGTCATTACTGTTATCCTGTTATTGCTCTCCTCTATATATACATTTCGCTATTTTTCCTGAAAATGTTCAGTAAACCTGCATATCTGCTGATACATATAATAAAACTCATTTATAAAGCATGTTATACTATGGGTCAAGCAATATTTCTCCAAGAATCTATGTCTATAATTATGTATCTATATATAAAATTTAGGGTATATTAAAATCTGAAATGCTTATTCAAAGGCATATTTCAAAACTCCATCCTTGAAGATACCCTATAATCAGTAGACAGAAGAAGAGAGACTGGGGCCTGGTTTAGAGGTAGTTCTGCATGATATGCAGGCACTACCTGAGAGTGGACAACTGTAGCACTACAGCCTCTTCGGGGGACATTCCTGAAGGACAGTGGTGAAGGGAAATCGTCCCAGTGGCCAGAATTTTGGGCAGTGCACCTGGTTATACACTTTGCTTGGAAGGAGAAATAGCCAGATACGTTATTATATCCCAACTCATGGGCTGTAGTCAATGATACGGCTGAATGGTGAGGGTCTTGGAAAGAACATGATTGGAAAAGTGGTGACAAAGAAATGTGGGAAAGAGATATGTGGACAAAACATCTCAGAATGGTCAAAAGACATGAAGATATTTGTGTGCCATGTGAATGTTCACCAAAGGGTGACCTCAGCAAAGGAAGACTTTAATAATCAAGTGAATTATTTGTTTCACTTCTCTCAGGGATTACTAACTTTGTTGCCTGTAAACTATTGCTTCATATATTTTGTCCACTTGTTAGTGATTTCAGGTATGAGGACACATCTGTTTCCCATTTTTCATCTTGTCTAGAAGCTTACTTTTTTTCATTAAAAATCTTATTGAGCATATTTATGTAATTGCTTTCCTGCTACTCATCCTACTTATACCTACATATCCTTCTGTAGTCAATGCCCTGTAACCCACCCCAAACATTCTAATGTGTTAATCTAATAAGACCTTACCTTGTATCTGTTTACAAGATATATAGTAATTTAGTAGGGATGAGAAAATTATGTTTTTATTGATGTATTCACATTTTCTCTCTGTGAATAATTCAATCCACAGTTGTAAAGAAAAGATACACCATTTGGAAGCAACTTTGGAGTAAAGATACATCCAGTGATTATAAACGTTATACAAAAATATGTTCACAGCATGAAATGTACAAACAATTTTATGTACATTTATATTTCTCTTGCTTTCAAACCACACACACCAAATATAAGAAAAGTACCTGCTGTACAATTAAGTCCTTCTCTTTAAAAGTCAAAAACCAAGTCATAAAATATCTTTTGATAACAAAGATTAGCAACATTTTCTGTGGCCCTGAAAGTATCAATACACTGCTCTCCCACCATAGATATTTAAGAACCTTCAAGTTTAGTGACAGTCAGTGCTGGGGCCCATACTTTTTATTAAGAGAACTCTTGTCACTTGGTTTACTTCTACTTTTTATTTAGCCAGTACTATCGGTATGTTAATAATTACACTAAACACTAAGCTGATGTTTTAAAGATTATACATGCATGGTTTATTTACTCCTCATAAGTGCCATTTTAAAGTTGAGAAAACTGACTCAGAGAGGATAAATGACTTACCCAAAGTCACACATACTGGATAAGAACTAAAATTTAAGTTTATTTGATTCCAAAGTGTTTAGAGCAGCTGTAAGAAGCTACCCTTAGTTGCTGTAAGAAATAATAATAAACAGTTAACACTTACATGGTCATTAAACATCAGAGTTAATTTTAATGCTATTGTAAGAAATCAAACATATATCTCAGTTCTGGGCCCAGTACAAACATTCCTCCATTTGTCTCAACTTCCTGGGCCCAGTACAAACATTCCTCCATTTGTCTCAACTTCCTGGGCCCAGTACAAACATTCCTCCATATATCTCAGTCCTGGGCCCAGTACAAACATTCCTCCATTTGTCTCAACTTTAGAAAACACCACCTGGAGAGTCCCCGATAAGGTCACAACCGTTTGTGGAGTGGTTTTACTGAAAGCGCGGGAACCAATAAAAAAAAACTGCTAAATGTATAACTTAAAATGTTAAGCAATATGTAATGCTGTAACCTAAAGAAGTTCCCCTTGTTCCCTCTGTAACCTTACAATCTGTTTACACATCGGCTATAAAAAGCCAAGCCACACGCATTTGTTCGGGGCCCCTCTTGTATGCTGTGGAACAGAGAGACCAAGGTTCGAACTTGCAGTAAAGATCCTTGCCGCTTGGCTTTGACTCTGGACTCTGGTGGTCTTCTTCGGGGAATAAACGGTCTAGGCATAACACTATCACAGATATTAACTCATGTAATCCTTAAAACTATATTATGAAAACTAGATAGGTTCGGTTATTACCCTTGTTTTACAGATTATAAAATGAAGGCACATATAGGTCACATACCTAATAATTGGCAGAGCTGGGATCTGAACCCTAACACTCTGTTTTTGGAGTTCATGATCTTAACCTGTAATCCATGCTGACCATGTGCTGCCACATCATCTGCTGGCTTTCATTCTAGCTTACAATGGTCTTCTCTTTTTTTTTTTTTTTTCCTGATCACCCTGCTACCCATAACTGGCCAAGGAAATAGAGTATTCATATGTTTATAGCCTTTAAATCTTATCTCATGTTGTATTGACTTATTTGGGAAATGGCAGATGGCTATAAGGTCATCTCAGTTAACGTTACCTCGGACTCACTTTAGCTTTGTGTAGTTGGAGAAATCAGACTGCTCTTTCCTGTGTGTGCTTTATCTATTTAAGTTGACCTCAATTACTGCCAAAACTTCCTGGGACATGTATTCCAAATGAAGCACCCACATGCCACATACAACACATACAGGCCTACCAACAAACCACAATGGGTGTATTAATAAAGGGTACCAATTATAAATGTGTATGAATGTGTTTGTGTGTGTGTGTGCATGTGTGTGGTGTTGACCTATTTTATCCTGTCAGATGGGTGTAGTACTTTCCATGATAATTATATTTATCCAGTTTTTCCCTGCCTCTCTCTTTCTAATGAGCTCATTCTAAGCCTCTGAAGACAAGGAAATTTTAAACTAGTGCAACAATACAACTTAAAAACAATCTTAAATACAATTTACTTCCTAAAGTCTAGGGAACATTAATGTTTGTAGGACTATTACTTTGACCTATTTGCAAATAAATTCCTGACAACTCATTCTCCCCCATACACCACTCCACTACTGCCACAATTCTTTCCTGTAATATTCTCTTTGCCCATTATTTTATGTTCCCTTAGTGATGTATTTGGAGCTTATGGGCCACCAACTATTGTAAGTTAGACATTCTATCTGTGTCATAAGCCTTTCCACCTAAAAATGCTATTGAAATTCAGAAATTATTCCTAAAATCAAGTTTAAAAAGTAAAGTCAATGTGGAATGCTCCAAATACTCATGGCGGGGGGTCCAATTAATTCTCAGCCTTAAGACATGTATTTTGAATCATCCATAAATTCTTTACAACAAAAAGATTGCACTTACCCAGCTTCTATTAACAAGAGTGAATAAATACAGAGTGGGAGTTTGGAATTCCAGAGTTGAAAGGGAATCTTAACTCCTTCCCTCCAGCCAGAAACTAATTCTTACTAGATAGGTGGGCATATGTCTTAATTTTTGAGTATACGCAACTCTTGCAACACTTACTAATGTTTACTAAATATTCATCTACAACCTTTACAGTGGAGAAAGCTGACAAACACTACCACAGCCAGATAATCAAAGGCCACATCGATGGTGGTAGGTCATGTTGATTGTATCCTTGCCTTGATACGTATTGAGAAAGCACTTTACATGTGTGGTCTTCTTCCCTATAACCCACAGTCCTAAGAGAAAAACATCAGACCAACACCAGTTGAGAAACATTTCACAAAATACCTAGAATTTTGGGACTAGTGATCTCCAAAACTGTCAAGGGCATCAAAAACAAGAAAGTCTGAGAAACTGTCACAGCCCAGTCAAGTCTAAGGAGACATGACACATAAATGTAATGTGTTGCTCCAAATGGGATTGTGGAACAGAAAATGGTCATTAGGGAGAAAGTACCAAAATCTGAATGAAGTCTAGATTTTAGTTAATAATAATGTAGCAATATTGGTTCATTGGTTGTGATAAGTGTACCATACTAATAAAAGATGTTAATAATAGTAAAAACTGAATACAGGGTATGTGAGAACCCACTGTACTATCTTTGTAACTTTTCTGTAAAAAAAAGATTTTTTAATCAAAAATTTATTTAGACATAAATCATGCAACTACAGAAAGGTTCTTTTTCATTTAGACACAAGAATACCTTGCTGTAAGCAAAGATGCATGTTTGTCCTGTTTTACTCTAATGACCAAAGCTGTTACATAATTCTAGATTATGATAAATGTTAGTATTGGGGTTGCCTATCTGTATGGATATTTGAAAATTCAGAGGATTTAATCAGCAGTCCAGCCTTTTAAAACTAAACCAATGCCTTCTTATCCTTTGGCAATTTCTGTTAAATTGAGAGTCCAGTTATAGTGAAAAATTTCTTGCTCATGCCCAATTTATTTCACAGAGAGTTAACATCAATAGGAAGGATAATTACTTCCAAAAATTTTAGGAAGCAATATCGTTATGGTCATTTAACATAGGCCAGGGAGCCTGATACTTCTTGAAGTGGTGTCCTAAAAATAGCACATGAATTTTTTGTATAACCAGAGCCATGATTCTATTGTATTTTATATTCTAAATTCCCTCTTTAAGAATCTTGCCATGATATTTTTAAAGTTTTATATAGAGAAAATATTTCCTACTTTGATCATGTCTTATTCCAAGAACGCATATAGTTTATGCCAGCCTGGGTCATCATTCTTTCTCTGAACAAATAATATAAAGATAATAATAGTTATATTGTATGTCTCTATATTATTTAACTGTTTTGGATTGTCTTTAAAATTTTTAACCGTAACAAAAAATATAGAAACACTTTCAATGCTTTGTATAAAATTTTCCGTGACTCAGAAGTACATAAATCCATTTATTTGACCTTCACAATGAAGTGGAGTTGATATTGTAAGGTTAATGAGGCAATTATTCTTATACAGAACATCAGTCATAAAGCCACAGTTTCTTCCTCCCTTTAATATGAACATTAATTAAAATAATTCTTGCTTTGCTATTTGCATTGATAAGTAATCATCAATGAGGTAAGGAATAATTAACATTCTAAGTATCTCCTACGCAATTTCAGGCCTTAAGTTTCATGGTATAAAACTTTTTCTGGAATAATATGTACTTTCAGATATTCCTTGTATTTTTTCATTGTATTTTTCTTTCTATTTATTACAGAGGCAGAAGCACGAGGTGTTGCTGTGACTATCAGTTATCTGAGGAGAACATATACTGAAAGTGTTTCAAGAATCAGACCTTGACTACTACCCCAAATGCAACTCCATTGGCTAGCCGTTACATTTAATCAGAAACTAATAGTTAAAAATTATTTAGTGAGTTTTCCTTTAGGTTGGTCTATAGAATCTGTTTTAGGACACAGTAAAAATTACTTTTTATTTATAGATATACTTATCAGAACACAGATTTTAATATTTTTTTACTCACATAAAATAAACCTACCATAAGAATCAACTATTCTGATCTATGAGTACATAAAATTATTTTCTTTGAAAATAGAAAATAGAAGCCACTTAATGAGGGTTTTTTTTTTTTTTTTTTTGAGTTTTTGTTTTGTTATGTTTTGTTTTGTTTTTTAGACAGTCTCACTTTGTTGCCCAGGCAAACAGTGCAATGGAGTGCATTGGTGTGATCTTGGCTCACTACAACCTCCACCTCCCAGGTTTAAGCGATTCTTCTGCCTCAACCACCCGAGTAGCTGGGATTACAAGTGTGCACTACCATTCCCGGCTAATTTTTGTATTTTTAGTTTCACTTTTTTTGTACTTTAGTTTCACTATGTTAGCCAGGCTGGTCTTGAACATCTGATCTCAAGTGATCCACCTGCTTCAGTCTCCCAAACTGTTGGGCTTACAGGAGTGAGCCACCATGCCCAGCCTTGAATGTTGAATTAAATATTACTTCGCTCATGCACAGTAACTTTCCATGCTACATGTAAATTAAATTTAATTACGGTTTAAATATACATACTTGTTTTATAGCTATATTTAGAAATAGATACTGATACACACTTATTGAAGAGAGAATATAGTTGTATTTTGTAAAACTGACAATGTATCTGCTTCTAACTTACAGGAATGGAATAATTTTTCTCAGGTTGACTTTTTTTCATGTGAAAGGAAAAGAAAAACTAGGGTCCCCAATTCACTATGCCAAAAAAAATACTAATAAGATGAAAGCTGAGTCATGCAAGAAACTACCTTTCCTTTTGTTCCTAAGCATATAGCTACAGATAAAAGGTTAAGTATCTCCACAGGTAGCTACTCTATGTTCATCTTACTTATGTACAAAGTACAGATTTACTGAGCACAACATGAATACATAATTGACTATTCCCCTTCCTGTTCTGTTTCCCTTGTAACATGTGGATTATGATACCCTCCCTCTTTCCTCTTCACCCATTTCTCCTTTTAAATATTGAAGCCCTCAAAGTCAATTTCAGAGAAAGGCACAGATCACAGACTTTCTGTGATTCTGTGATATTTTCTTCTAGGAATGTCCTTAACCTTGGAAAAATAAACTTCTAACTTTATTGAGACTTTCTCAGATACCTTTTGGTTTTCTAATTGGTGACCAATGGAAGGAACTCTGAGTGGAGGTGGCCCTGACCTGACCTTTGACACATCTATGGGAACTTGGTATCATCTTGAGCTATTATTATGGCTCAAACCAATAGGACAATTTGCTGAGGCCTGGGAGCTTTCCCCTCCAGAGAATCCCTAATCTGCTAAAATTTGGTTGAGATCTAAGGTTTATTTTGCTGTACAACTCCTTTTCTGGAGTTTTACCGACTTCCACTATGGAAGGCAAGTTTTCCTGCTTCCATGATGATGGAGGGCAGACAACTTCTTTCTGGAGTTTCAGCTCGCTTCCAACAGGGTAGGCAAGTTTGAGTTTTCTGCTGCTTCTGAGGTGGTAGAGAGCAGTCTTAAGCCTGGGCCCCATTCCTAGGAAAGCAGCTAAATTGGAGTTTTGTCTTAAAATCGTCCTTAATGACTAAAAGTTAAGATTAACAACCAGCCGACTTTAATTTCTCTTTACCATTGGAGTCCTCAGTAATTGTATTGTTTGCTTTTTGTTGTTGTTGTTTTGGATTTTCTTCCATTAGATTTGACCCACTCTACCCAGCTTTGTTAAATCCAAATGAGAATTCAAAATTATGAGGAACAAGACCTCTGAACTAACTAAAATTCCCCACAGCTTCAAAAAGAAAGAAAAAACTACACACTTGATTTCTCTGTTCACTTTCTTTCTAAAAAATTGTTCTTTCATTTATTTCTTTCAATCACCCTATTTCTCCTCCCCTTTTCCCACCTTCAGTACTGAGAAAAAAAAAAAAAAAAAACCTAGAGAAGGCATCTAATGACTCAGACCCCTTAAACAACTCAGAATAAAGGTACCACTCATCTCTTTTGATGATCTGCTTTCTTTGTGGAGTTTCAAGAGTCAAGGGTAGATTCTTCTCAGGTCTACAGCTCTGTTTTCTTGCATTGTATTACCTGATTTATTTGGCTTTTGGTGGTACCAGAGAATACTTTGTACTGTGAGAGCATTTGATCTTGGTGTGTGTAATGGTGGATGAGAGCTACAATGTTAGGGGGTGACTGCAAAGACTTTGCAGGAAATGGTCATTACTACAGGGGCCTACTTGTTTATTTGCACATTTGAATAAGAAAATCACAGTTTAATCCCTAAAAACTGCATATTTTCTGTCCCTGTTCCTTAAAAGGCTCCACCCTAAAGCCAGTAATCTAATCAAGCCAAATTGAAAGGATCACCTATCAAAATAAATCACTTTAATTAAATACTTTGTAAAGGAAATTTACAACTTTAAAGGAAATCACATTTTGTAAGGGCATCTCTGCTTCTCCCCAAAACCACTATGAACTTTAGGGGAAAGACAATAGCTTAAAGTTTACATAACAGACCTTGCCTTTGTTTACATCAATCTGTCTGTGCCTTTGAGATGTACATTTTCTACCTTGTTTCACCTAAGTCATGCCTTTGGAGATGCAAATTGACAGTTGCCTAGTTAACAATTGTGTAGGACATGGAACATATAATCAACAGATTAATAGTCTAAAGTAGGTGAGAGAAAATTTTTAAAAACAAGCAAGTAAAAAGATTATAAATCTAAAATATCTGCCTCTCTCTAGGTCTGTTATGTCTATATGTTTATATGTGTCATCTGGAGGTGATATTTTACTACCAAATTATATGAAAGAGCTGTAATTAATTTGCTTTAAAAAAGTAAGCATTTATCAAACTAATAGAAACTAGCTTAGAGGCTTTTTAGTTCACATGACTTTTGTATTCTTTGGTAAGATTAATTTGATAAATTTAATCTCAAAATTCTCTCCAATAATTTAAAATCTTAAAGCCACGTTATGTTAAATTAAATAAGTCTAGGCTTTCAACTGAAAATTGGGGTTACTAAGGAATTAGAATAAGCAGAAGAATAAGAATTATGTTTTTGATGGAGAGTTTAAAAAGTGATGAGGATAGTGGTTTTTGGCCTAAGGAAAAGTGCATTTTTCTAAGTTTAGGAGGGACTTTTCTACTTGTGTTGAAATATAAACTGCCTGTACTTGTTTGTGCTCCAGATGCTTGTTTTTTACACTAGTGAGTTTTGACATTGTCGGATGGCTAAGGAGTTCGCAAGAAGTAAAAGCGTGTGGGATCCTTGTTTGTATAAGTGGTTGGTATGCATGCTAGATGTGTGTTATGTGGTATGTATGTGTGTTCAAGTCGTGTGTTGTGGCACGAGTACCATAATTGGCTTAAAAAGCTTAAAGGAGTATTCATGAAAATTGAAGTAAGATGAGAGCCCAGATGCTTTTCAAGTTCATGTGAGGCTTAATAAGTCTGTTAAAAAAGAAAAGGCTTGCTTTAGAGTATTGGGTTGGTAAGAATGAAAATTGAGAAGCGATGTTGTTCAGATTTGATGCAGCAGGTGCTTTATGTATGTTAGTAAGATTGTATGGTGATCAGAAATGGTTTTAATAATTTAAGAATTTCTGTAAGGATTTATGTATAAGGTGTCAAAATTTTGCATAAATGCCAGCCCGAAAAGCAGAATGATCTTATGGTAAGGTTTTGTTTGATAGAATTATGTTGTGCTAATATTGTTGGTTTAAATGAAAAACAATAAATCCTGAGTTAGTGTGGAGAGAAAAAAAGAGCCAAAGATTTATTTTAGAGCGCTTAAAAGTCTGTACTCGAGGTAAGACGACCTGCAAGATTGCAGGCTGGAGGTAGAAAATTGTTAAGTAAGGAAATAAGGTAAATAATGTTTTCTCTTAAAGTAGATCGTAAATAAACTGATTAAGAATGAATTGAATTGGAGGGTAAATATGGAGGAAAGATAAATGCTTATAGCAGAATACGTTGTCCATGATAATGTTAGAGATGCCATAAAGTAAAATATTGGGAAAGTTAGAATAAGTATACCAACTAAATATCTGGGTTGTTTCCAATTTAAAAAAAAATTATATTATAGGAAAATAGTCTTCTAAAAAACTTTTACTAAAAGGAAATAATTTTGTCTTGTTTAAAGGCTTTTAAGAAACAAGGGAAAAACAACCAGTAAATAACAGAGATGTAAAGAAAGTTCTAGACATAAAGAGGTCTTTTTGGTAAGAAACGTTAAAAGGAAAATAATTTTCTATGAGAAAGAATCATGTACGGTAACTTCTTTGTCACAAAATAAAATAACTGGTTATTTAAGAAAGATGAATGGTTATAATAAAACAGGAAGTCCGAGAATGTCATAAATGGTTTATGTAAGTCACAATAAAGTTTGTAAAAAGAGAATTTATGGAAAAAAAAACTGCATGTGATCAAGTTGGCTATAATTAAAAGGAAGTTATTTATAGTCTTTCTAGAGCTTGGGTTTTGATATTTACTCTAAAAATTGACTAGAACAACAAAATGTTCTGAAAGTATTGATTTACTCTTAATAAAATTGCAAGAGATTTTAATTTTGTAAACCAAAAGTTTAACTCCTATTACATCATGCTATTTTCAGGTTTCTCTCCCCTTTGAAAAGACCTGAGATAATAATTCTTTCCTTCAACCTTTTGTCAGCTCCTGTAATTTTTTTCCCCTCAGGTTCTAACTGCTGTTGAGGCCTGATGATAAAATGTTTTATCTTAAAGGTCTAGAGGAAATGTTTTCTTCCAATATCTTCCAATATAACATTCTGTGCTCTTGGCTTTTCTTAGTATGCCTAAAATGTTCTATGAAACTGAAAACCTTCACTTATGACCCAGGACACATTCTCCCTATGTCTAATTAATTAAGTACCCTATTCATTTTTGACTGGCAGGTTGTATAAATAGAATCCTCATGGGGGGAAAGCAATCGCAATGCAGGAAGTTTTTTTTTTTTTATTTTTTGCCTTTTGGTAACTGGCCTAACAACTGGATTTTACATTTAATCAAAATAGTGTCTATTTCATTGTTATTAAGTTTTTCATTTGCTTAGGAAAACCGATTTTAAAAATTTTTTTAAATTAAAGTTATAACATCCATGTAGCTTTTTGTACTGCTTTTAAAGTCTTTGTGCTGTTAAGTTACAGGGCCTTGACTTCTGTGTCTAAAAATCCAAGTCCTGCTAAATCTTAAAGTGTGACAGTAGTTAAAGCCTCATCTTCAGATCTGGGAGAAGATGATAATCAAAACAAAATGCATAATTGAGACATGGGGCCAGAATTAAAGCTATTAAACCCCTCTATGTGTAGGGACTATTGAGGAAGAGGTGTCCACATGAGAAGAGGTGTAAGGGCCAATTTTAAAAGATAAAATTAGTTCAGAATTTCTTTGTAAATTAAACATTAATATCAAAGGCACACTGATGCATGACCAGTATCTGGGCCCCTAGGTCAAATTAATAAGATTTTTCTGAAGATTACTTTTAAATCAAAATACTAGGCTAGTTATAAAAGTTATAAAAGTTTTGTGAAAATTATATCTTATGGTCAAGATGATTAAAATTTAGTAGATTTGTTTATAAATATTGAGAGATAGATTTAAGTCACATTCTGCTGTCTTTACTAGGGCTTATTGTTTAGTAAATTAAGTCTCTTCTGTCAAATAATAAAGGTTTTTTTCTTTTGAAAATTTTGAGTTAATACTTTAGCTAAATGAATTAATTATTTTACAATGACCTGTGATCCTACTTTGTGATAGCAAGTGTTTGACAAACTTTTTCCAAAATCATATTGAATTCTGTCCCTTTAACCCCATTAATTTTTTGATGTTAGGTCCTCTGTAGTCAAAAAGAGACATATTTGGCTTATTTGGTATAATAAAATCACACAGGCATTGTCAAATAATAACCTTCTATGGATTATATTTATTTACTGTGTTATTACTGTGTGTTCCAAAATTGTATGAGATTATGATTCTGATATGTCTTAGCATATGATATCTATAGTCATAATCATTATGTAAAATTGCTGTATGCCACAGAAATAACCAAATTTTCTTGTTAATTGTGTCTTTAATCATGTCTGTCCTAAGGTTTCTGTCATCCACAAGTGATGTTTTACTTTGATCCTTTTATAGGACAGTTTATAATCAACTATAGAACTCTGCGGAGTACTCTTAAATATAAGTTTCTGGTAACTTTAGAGATTGTACCATTGGAATAGAGAAAAACTTTCAGAACACTCATGGAGAGCCCATGTATTCATGAGGATTGTTGCTCCAATTGTTGTTCTGATTGAGCAGAACAGCAGTTAGTATGGGGTAAACTAACAGAAGACTGAAATTATCTTTTATGACTTTCTGTTTTAAACATTTGTTGATTCTTTTTTTGTTGTTTTTGAGTCAAGAAATTTTTTTCTTTTAAGCTATTACAGCTTTTAACAATTGAGTAAAGTATAATATAGTGAGCAAAATTTAAAATATGATTCCTTTCTTTCTACATAATTTATCCAAAATTTGGAAACTATTTTGAGTATTATTAATTTATGTCAATATAGTTATTGGCATAAGTTCAGTAAGAATCTGCTTTCTTTTATAACAGGGAATAATTGGAGACACTGGTTATTTTACCAAGGCCTTGACTGGAATGACATATTTTCAGATAACTTTGAGAAAATGAGGCTGACCTATAGCTTCAATGAAAGCCCTTTGGAAAGAAACTGGCCTCATACCGTGTCTTTTTCAGAGTCCCGACCTGGTAAGTAAAGAATGCCATTCTCTGATAGGCCCAGGAACCCCAAGTTTTATTGGGACTTCAAAAAGAGAATTCAACTAATTCACACAGGTATCTGCAAGCACAGATAAATCCTTGGCTGGGCCAAAGCTTTATAAACAGGTCTTATCTTAGATTCCTTAAGGAAAAGGTTCTAGCAAAGATAATGTTAAGAAAAAGGGAGAGCCTATGTGAACTTCATGCAAATAATCAAGCCAAATATAATAAGACTAAAACTTATTTCACAAAGAAATTGCTCCTACTATGATTTTTGTCTTTAATAAAATTGGGAATTAGCTGGGCATAGTGATGCCTGCCTGTAGTCCCACCTACTCAGGAGGCTGAGGCAGGAAAATCACTTGAATCTGGTAGGTGGAGCTTGTAGTGAGCTGAGATTGTACCACTGCATTCCAGTCTGGGTGACAGAGCAAGACTCTGTTTCAAAAAAAAAAAAAGCAGGGCGGGGAGTTGGAGAGAGAAAAATTATGTTTCAAAATAAACTATAGAACTGCTGCTGTTAATTGGATTCTAGCCTTGTACAATATTTTCCAATTTTTATTGTTTTCTATAATTTGGACTGAGTCCTAAAATTTTTCCTGGCTACAAGTCTCCAAAAGAATGTTTTCAGTTTTTTTTTCCTTCTTCATTATTTCCTTCCTTCTTTATTACTTTTCTTTTTTCCCCATTTTTTTCCTGATTTGGAATCCCTAAAAATTAAGCTGTGCTTACTTAAAGCCTTGAAAACTGAAGCTAAACACTTAAACTTTAGAAGACAATGACAGCAATCTATTTATATACACAAATTATTTTATACCTGCCTGCTGAGGTATGGACTTCAGAATAATATGGTCTGTATCACTTTTCAACGATTGTTTTCCCTTTTTTGTTGTTGTTGTATATTATTTCCCCTTTTTTCCCCTCTGTTCTATTTCTCTCTTATTCTTCTTATTCTTTCTTCCTGGGATATGAAACTTCACACCCTGCTAAAAAGTGAGCTTTTCTAACAATATGGGACATATCTGTCTAGGAATAACCATCCTAGCTGAAGAGATAAGACAAAACCCCAAACCAGAGATGAATTTTCTTCTAAAATGGTTTATCTGAAAGATTTTAAAAAGAAAAAGAGGAGGAGGGAGAAATGTGAAAGGAAAGTTAAAACTTGGAACTCCAATTGATTATGCACAAATGGAAAAAAAATTAAGCTGAAAGCCAGGTCGTGATGATAGCAGCAGCAGCCAGTCTGGAGTGGCCACTGCAAAGACGCTAACTGTAGTCAGGGATATGCGGCTGGGGCTGCACACTCCACAGAGTCTGTGGGAGTTGGGAACAGACAGGGATCCTCACCCGCTTCCAAGTTGGTGGGGCAGGGATCCCACTGTCCTGGGCATAGCTGTAGCCACGCAGCCATGACTGAGGACCCAGGTATCTCTGCATACTGGGAGTCCCAGGAAGCCCCCTGAAGGCTTGAAAGAGCCTGTTCCAGCTGCCTGGCCTCTCCCTGCTTCTGGTGCCCACTCCAATTTCAGAGCAAAGTTGTGGCCGAGCCTGGGCACTATCACAACCCAGCCAGGTGTGCTCATGTTGGGGGAAGTGCTGACACGCCAGCCTCTGCTGCCTCAGCCCCTTCCAGATGTTGGGAGCCAGTGAGCATGTGAGGGAGGCTGAGTGGGGTGCTAAGGGCGGCTCATTGTGGGCCTGCAGGCACCCTCAGCACAGGGAGCCTGGGTGCTGTGGAAACTGTGGATGGCAGGTTAATGGCAGCAGGACACAGACAGGCTCCTGGGAGGAAAGGGGCAGGTCCTTAGTGAAGCCCCATCTTCAGGTCTGGGATGGTCTGAAGCCAAGTGGGCAGGCTGCCAGTTCTGTGGACTGAAGTGAGAACTCATGGTGTTTTTCTGGGTTTGCACATGGCTGCCTATGGACAATTCATCATGCACTTTCTCCCCTCCGAAGCCCACAAAAACCCTGGACTCAGCCAGACTTGAGCAGATGTCAGGATGCCCTGCCTGTGGAGAGGAGCTGCCCACTGTGGGTCTCCTCTCTGCTGAGAGCTGGACTCTCATCAGGATGACCTGTCTGCAAAGAGGAACTAACCACTGTCAGTCTCCTCTGAGCTATTCTGTCACTCAATAAAGCACCTTTTCACCTTGCTTACCCTGCACTTGCCTGCATAGCTCATTCTTCCTGGACATGGGACAAGAACTCAGGACCCACTGAACAGCAGGGCTGAAAAAGCTGTAACATAAACAGGGCTGAAACACACCCCTGCTCACCACATTGTGGTGATGAGAAGGAGATGAGAGGAGAAAAGAGCGAGCTTCCTTCCTTCCTTCCTTCCTTCCTTCCTTCCTTCCTTCCTTCCTTCCTTCCTTCCTTCTTTCCTTCTTTCTTTCTCCTTATTTCTTCTTCCTTTCTCTCTTTCTTTCCTTTCTTTTGTGGCTGTCAAGCCTCCTATCTCTTCTTTATATACAACGTAATGGGTGTTTTTGCAAACCTCAGAGATAATATTACTGGGTAGAGTGAGCATTTGACTTGGTCATCAGGAGTGTAAATTGGAACAATGGTTTCTGTCTGTTCTTAGAAGCAAGGAGGATGTAACAATTGAGAATTTTCTTTCCCCTGTTGAAGGAACCCATTTGTAAAGGGCAAGAAGCTTTTTCCTTCAGGCACCTTCCCCTCCCCTGCACTTAAGTTGTTTCCTTCTCTTTTCTCTACCATGTCAGGAGTCAACAAAGATCTATGAATACAGGTAGCTTTTCTATTGATTTTTCCTCTTGGGAGGCACCTTGTTAGGCCAGTTCCCCAATGCCCAGGACTCCCTTTCTCTCCCTTGTTTGAGGAGGACCTGGTCCCACAGCTCCACCTGCTTATGATAGGAAAGCAACATAGGGGCTGCCCCACCAGTTGCTGGCTGCAGTTTGGTGAGGGCCACCTGGGACCATTGAGTCCATACACCCTCTGGAGGCAATTCCAAGCTTTGGGTTGAAGCCCCGGAAAGAAAAATTAGTCATGCAGATTAGCATGACTGATTTCTGCCAGTTAGGCCCTCTTGCTTCATGAATGGAGGTTATGCTCATATCCATGGCACAGATAAGGTGTAGGGAACTCAAAAGTTTCTAGCAGCAGGAGGCTTAGGCTCTGCCTAGGTGATTGAGGATATTCCTGCTGGCTATGCCCACTTCACTGGTGAAGGTCACACTTGGACCCATGGTCGGCACCTGCAAAGGTCACAGAGACTTGGAGATAAAAGATCAGAAGAAAGAAGCGGGCACTTTTTTTTTTCTCTCCCTCACATACCCCCGGTTTTCACTGGAAAGAGAAAGAAACAAAGAGTGCCCTTTTATCCCCTCTTTCCAGATGGGAAACCAACTATATTCAGCCTGCACTCCTCTGGAGGGCATCCTGAATCACTGGGACTTCTTTGACCCTCAGACTCTGGCAAGAGAAAAAAAATGCCTTTTTCCTCCTCTGTCCTCTCTTCCACATGGGTAACCAATCATCTTCAGCCTACACTCCTCTAGTGTGTCTCCTGAATCACTGAGACTCCTTTGACCTTCAGACTCTGTAGGAAATGCACCTCATATTCCTTTGTACAAAAGCATGACTGAATTATGTTCTGCAGGAAGGAGAAGCATGGCCGAAGGAAGCATTAATTTCAATATATTCCTTCAGCTGGATCTTTTCTTTAAATGTGAAGGCAAATGGTCTGAGGTGCCACATGTCCAGGCTTTCTTTGCCTTGCAGGGTAGTCTGGACCTTTGCCAATATTGTAGGATTGATTCAGTCCTCCTGGCGGCCATCTCAGGAGATGCTGCAAGGGGCAATCCCAGGAAACTAGGCAAGCAAACCCCAAAGGTACCTCCAGCAGGGGAGTAAACTTCGTCCCCTCCTCCCTATCCAGGTTTTCTCTTGGACTTTACCCGTCCTAGAAATTCTCATTTTAGTCAAGCTCCCCTTTCACTCCTTCCCCTAAAACAGATGTCTGGTGAATATGGCCCCATTAAGGGCTAAGTCTCCTTTTCTCTACAGGACTTGATGCAAATTAAGGGGAATCTTGGCAAGTTTTCAGACAACCCTGACAGGTATATAGAGGCTTTCCAGAATTTAACCTAAGTATTTGAGCTCTCCTGGAAGGAGGTTATATTAGTTTTTAATCAAACACTGACTACCACGGAAAAGCAGGCCACCCTGCAAGAAGCAGAGAATTTTGGGGATGAGCTTTGTATCTTATATAGTGCCAGGGAAGAGGAGGAGTCTTATCCAATTGGAAAAATATCAGTACCATTGGAGGACCCCAAATGGGGCCCCAGTGGTGAAATGGGAGAATGGAAAAGGAAACACTTTCAGGCATGCACACTAGAAAGGACTACAACTAAGCCTCTCAATTACTCCAAGCTATCCATGGTAGATCAGGGATTCGATGAGAACCCCACTGCCTTGCTGGAAAGGCTAAGTGTGGTTTTGGTAAAGCACACCTCTCTATTTTCTGATCCAGTGAAGGGACAACTGATCCTGAAGGATAAGTTTATTACTTGGGCAGCCTGTGATATCAGGAGAAAGCTGCAAAAACAGGCTACCACACCAGATAGTACTTTTGAGAACCTCCTGAAAGTGGCCATCTTGGTCTTTCACAATAGGGATTGGGAGGAAGTCCAAAAAAGAAAAAGAAAATACAAGAAAAAGGCAGAGGCTCTAACAGTGGCCTTGCAGGCTCACAAACCTCAGAGCCCCCAAGATACACATTTTACCTGCTACAAATGGGGCAAGCCAGGGCAATTTAGGAAGGACCGTCCAGCAACATGAGGAAGCCACCTCAACCTTATCCAGTTTCTAATGGGGACCACTGGAGGGCAGACTGTCTAGAGAGACACAGGTCACCGGGTCCAGAGCCAGTCTCCCAAATGGTCCAGCAGGACTGATAGGTTCTGGGGCTCCTCTCCCCAGCTCTGGTGTTCCAGACTACCATTGTCATCCTGGGTCCCGGGGTAATTTTGGAAGTTGAAGGGAGGAAGGTGGACCTCTTCGTGGTCACCAGAGCAGGCCTTTCTGTTCTCATCTTCAATCCGGGCTCGCCTCCTCTCAGCACAACCGTGAGGGGTGTCTCAAGAAAGCCTCTAGCCGATATTTTTCCCAACCCCTTAGTTATAGATGGGGAAACCTCTTGTTTACTCATGCCTTTTAAATAATGCCTGAAAGTCCAACTCCTCTGTTGGGCAGGGATATTTTGGCTCCTATGGGAGCCACCATCGTTATGGCTCCAAGACAGAGTCTTTGTCTCCCCCTAGTGGAGACCAATATTAACCCAGAAATTTGGGCACCTCAAGGGAAAATGGGACAAGCCACAATCACCACACTGGTGCAGATCCACTTTAAGGATCCTACCTCCTTCCCTAACGAGAGACAATATCCCCTAAAACAAGAAGTTAGAAAAGGACTAGAAGCCATCATCGATAACTTGAGGATGCAGGACCTCCTCAAACCTTGCAACAGCGTAATAGTCCGATACTGGAGGTGTAAAAACCTAACAGGGAATGGAGACTGGTCCAGGACCTCTACCTCATTAATGAAGCTGTGATTCCAGTTTACCCTGTGGTCCCCAATCCCTATACCCTGCTAACTCAAATAGCTGAGGGAACCAAATGGTTCACATTCCCGAACTAAAAGATGCCTTTTTCTGCATACCATTTGTATTAGTTCATTCTCATGCTGCTAATAAAGACATACTTGACACTGGGTAACTTATAAAGGAAAAGAAGTTCAATGAACTCACAGTTCCACGTGGCTGGGGAGGCCTCACAATCACCGTGGAAGGCAAAAGCCATGTCTTACGTGGCAGCAGGCAAGAGAGAATGAAAGTCAAGTGAAAGGGGAAACCCCTTATAACACCATCAGATCTTGTGAAACTTATTGACTACCATGAGGACGGTAGTGGGGAAACCACCCCCATGATTCAATTATCTCCCACTGGGTCCCTCCCAAAACATATGGGAATTATGGAAGCTACATTTCAAGATGAGATATGCATGGGGACATGGCCAAACCATATCACCATTACACCCTGTATTAGTCCATTGTCACACTGCTATAAAGAACTGCCTGAGACTGGGTAATTTATAAAGGAAAGGTTTAATTGACTCACAGTTCTGCATGGCTTGGGAAGTCACCTGAAACTTACAATCATGGCAGAAGGCACCTCTTCACAGGGCAGCAGAAGAGAGAATGAGTGCCCACTGAAGAAGACAGTCGCTTATAAAACCATCAGATCTAGTGGGAACTAACTCACTATCACAAGAACAGGATAGGGAAACTGGCCCCAGCATTCAATTATCTCCACCTGGTCCCCCCCACAACACATAGGGATTATATGAACTACAACTCACAGTGAGATTTGTGTGGGAACACAGCCAAAACATACCATTCCACCCCTACCCCTCCCAAATCTCAGGTCTCCACAATTCAAAACACAACCATGCCTTTCCCACAGTCCCCCAAAGTCTTAACTCACTCCAGCATTAACTCAAAAGTCCAAGTCTAAAGTCCCATGTGAGACAAAGCAAGTTACTTCCACCTATCAGCCTGTAAAATCGAAAGCAAGTTAGTTACTTCCTAGATACAATGGAGTTATAGGCATTAGGTAAATACACCCATTCCAAATGGGAAAAATTGGCCAAAAGTAAGGGTCTACAGGCCTCATGCAAGTACAAAATACAATAGGGCACTCACTAAACCTTAAAGTTCCAAAATGATCTCCTTTGACTCCATGTCTCACAACCAGGTTACACTGATGCAAGAGGTGGGCTCCCACAACCTTGGAAAGCTCTGTCTCTGTGGCTTTGCATGGTACAGCTCCCCTCCTGGCTGCTTTCATGGTCTGGCATTGAGTGTCTGCCACTTTTCCAGGTGCACAGTGCAAGCTGTCAGTGAATCTACCATTCTGGGGTCTGGAAGACAGTAGCTGTCTGCTCACAGCTCTACCAGGAAGTGCCCCAGTGTGGACTCTGTGTTGGGGCTCTGACTCCACATTTGCCTTCCACACTGCCCTAGCAGAAGTTCTCCATGAGGACTCTGCCCCTGCAGCATACTTCTGCCTGGACAGCCAAGAATTTCCATACACCCTCTGAAATCTAGACAGAGATTCCCAAGGCTCAGTTCTTGACCTCTGTTCACCCACAGGCCCAACACCACGTAAAACCACCAATGCTTGAGGATTGCACCCTCTAAAGAAATGGCCTGAGCTGTATGTTGGCCCCTTTTAGCCATGGTTGAAGCTGAAGCAACTGGGATTCAGGGCACCATGTCCTGAGGCTGCACAGAACAGAGGGGCCCTGGGCCTTGCCCATGAAACCATTTTTCCCTCATAGGCTTCCAGGTCTTTGTTGCTGGAGGGTCTGCTATGAAGGTTTCTGACGTGCCTTGGAGACATTTTCCCCATGGTCTTGGTGATTAACATTTGGCTTCTCATTACTTATGTGAATGTCTGCAGTGGACTTGAATATCTCCCCACAAAGTGGGTTTTTCTTTCTTTTCACATCTTCAAACTGCAAATTTTCCAAACTTTTATGCTCTGCTTCCTCTTGAATGCTTTGCCACTTCGATATTTCTTCCACCAGATACTCTAAACTATCTCTCTCAAGTTCAAATTTCCACAGATCTCTAGGGCATGGGGGCAAATGCCAACAGTCCCTTTGCATAGCAAGAGTGACCTTTACTCTAGTTCCCAACAAGTCCCTTATTTTTATCTTAGACCACATCAGCCTGGACTTTAACGTCAATATCACTATCAGCATTTTGATCAAAGCCATTCAACAAGTCTCTAGGAAATTCCAAACTTTCTCACATTTTCCTGTCTTCTGAGTCCTCCAAACCGTCGTAACCTTTGACTGTTACCTAACTCAACCTCTGAAAGTTCCAAAGGTGCTTCCACATTTTTTGAGTGTCTTTACAGCAGCATTCCACTACCTGCTTCCAATTTACTGTATTAGTCCTTTCTTGCACTGCTGTAAAGGAGTTCCTGAGACTGGGTAATTTATGAAAGAAAGGAGTTTAATTGCCTCACAGTTCCATATGGCTGGGGAGGCCTCAGGAAACTTGCAAGTATGGCAGAAAGCAACCCTTTACAGGATGGCAGGAGAGATGAATGCCTAGTGAAGGAGGAAGCCCGTTATAAAACCATCAGGTTTTGTGAGAACTAACTCACTCTCACAAGATCAGGATGGGGAAGACCACTGCCATGATAGAATTATCTCCACCTGGTCCCTCCCACCACACATGGGGATAATGGGAACTACAATTCAAGATGAGTTTTGGGTGGGAACACAGTCAAACCATATCACACCCTGACTCCCAGTATTTGTCTGCATTAGAGAATCCCTCCAGGCAAGATACCCAGTTAATCTGGACTGTGTTAACTCAGGGATTCTGAGGTGGCCTCCACCTGTTTGGGCAGGCATCATCAAATGATCTCCCTGAGTCCCTGAATCCTCAGGTTAAATTACAATATGTACATGGCATTGTCCTTTGTGCCCTAACTGAGGAAATCTGTCAGGAAGGCAGCAAGGCCCTTCCTAATTTCTCACTAAGAGTCTCCAAGGTCTCAAAATCTAAGGTTCAGTTCTGTCAGGCTTCAGTGAAGTACCTAGGTCTAGTCTTGTTAGAGGGGAGCAGGGCACTAGGTGAAGAAAGGATCCCTTCAAGTCCTTTATGTTATAAGGTTTGAAGAAAGCCCATCTCCTCCTTTTTCCTCCCCCAAACCCTCAAGCAATTGAGGGGATTCTAGGGTATTACAGGATTCTGCCGGCTATGGATACCTGGGTACAGTGAAATAGTTTGTCCCTTATCTCATCTAATAAAGGTGACTCAGGCAGCTAAGACCCATTCCCTAACTTGGGAACCAAAGGCTAAAAGGGCCTTTGACCAATTAAAACAGGTTTTGCTTGATAAACCAGCTGTTAGTCTTCCCAATAGGGAGATGTTCAATCTTTATGTCTCAGAAAGGAAGCAAATCACTCTTGGAGTCCTAACCCAGGCCTGAGATCCAGCTCAGTAGCCTGTAGGCTACCTAAGCAAGGAGCTTGATTTGGTAGCTAAAGGATGACCAGCCTGCCTCCAGGTAGTTGCAGCAGTAGTTTGCTAGTACCAGAGGCTATAAGTTAACCACAGGGGAATAACTTAACCATTTATATCCCACATAATGTGACAGAACTGCTGTCTTAGGGGAGTCTCTGGCTAATGGACAACTGCCTTCTCAAATATCAAGCTTTGGTATTAGAGGGATCTGCAGTCCAGTTAAGAACCTGACCCTTGGCCGGGCGCGGTGGCTCAAGCCTGTAATCCCAGCACTTTGGGAGGCCGAGACAGGCGGATCACGAGGTCAGGAGATCGAGACCATCCTGGCTAACACGGTGAAACCCCGTCTCTACTAAAAATATAAAAACTAGCCGGGCGAGGTGGCGGCGCCTGTAGTCCCAGCTACTCGGGAGGCTGAGGCAGGAGAATGGCGTAAACCCGGGAGGCAGAGCTTGCAGTGAGCTGAGATCTGGCCACTGCACTCCAGCCCGGGCGACAGAGCGAGACGCCGCCTCAAAAAATAAATAAATAAATAAATAAATAAATGAATAAATAAATAAATAAATAAAAAGAACCTGACCCTCCCAGCTCACGCCTGTAATCCCAGAACTTTGGGAGGCCGAGATGGGTGAATTACCTGAGGTTGGGAGTTTGAGACCAACCTGATCAACATGGAGAAACCCCGTCTCTACTAAAAATACAAAAATTCGCTGGGTGTGATGGCACATGCCTGTAATCCCAGCTACTTGGGAGGCTGAGGCAGGAGAATCACTTGAACCCAGGAGGAGGAGGTTGTGGTGAGAGGAGATCACACCATTGCACTCCAGCCTGGGCAACAAGAGCAAAACTCTGTCTCAAACAACAACAACAACAACAACAACAATGACAACAACAACAACAAAAACCAAAAACCTGTCCCTCACTAAATCCAGCCACCTTCCTCCAAGAGAAAGTTGGGGAGCTTGAAAATGGCTATGAACAGATAGTAGTGAAAACCTATGTGGCTAGAGAGGACCTCACAGAAAGCCCCTTAGAGAACACAGACTAGATTCCCTTTATGGACAGAAGTTCCTTTGTAGAGCAAGGGGTCTGTGAGGCAGGGTATGCAATGGCCACCCTAAGTGACATTATTGAGAGAACACCTCTCTCCATGGGCAGAAATGCTCAACTAGCTGAGCTAATTGCCTTCATGAGGGCACTTGAATTAAGCAAAGGAAAACCAGTTAACATTTATACTAAATGTTCTAAATATGCTTTTCTAGTCCTCCATGCCAATGCTATATCTGGAAAGAGGAACTTTCTCATAGTCAGTGGTTCTCCCCTTAAATACCATCAGGAAATTAACAGACTATTATTCTTGGTCTTCCTTCCACAGGAGGTGGAAGTAATAGATGGATGAAAGAGCTGAGGGATATAAGTTGGCAGACCAGGCAGCAAAACCAGCAGCAAGAGGGCGCTAGATTTCTGATCCACCATGGAGGCCCCTCTGGTCTGGGAGGGCTCCATGAAAGAAAGAAAACCCCGCATTCCTCTGCAGAGACAGAATGGGCCACCTCTCAGGGATACACACTTCAGTCCTCAGGATGGTTGCAACTGGAGGATAGCAAACTTCATCTACTAGCTACCAGCCAATGGAAAGTTCTCAAAATTCTCCACCATGACTTCTAGCTAGGTAAGGATAAAACCTAACAAGTGGCCCAAAGGCTGTTCTCAAGTAAAAATCAACTAAAAACAGTCAAATGGGTCATTAATTGTTGTGAGATATGCCTTAAAAATAATATCCTCAATCAACAGCTTCTCCCCACCAGAACCCAAAGAATGGGAGGCTACCCAGGGGAAGACTGGCAAGTGGATTTCAACCATATGCCAAAGACAAGGGGCATCTAGTACCTCCTAGTATGGGTAGATACTTTCACTAACTGGGTAGAACCATTTACATGTTGAATGGACAAAGCCTCTGAGGTGATAAAATTACTACTTAATGAAATAATTCCTCACTTTGGACTTCCTAAGCACCTCCAGAGTGATAATGGTCCCTCATTCAAGGCAGCTGTCAAAGGGCATCTCAAAGACACTAGGCATAGAATACCATCTTCATTGTGCTTGGAGACCACAATCCTTGAGAAAGGTAGAAAAGACAAATGATATTATTAAAAGGCACCTCAGAAAACTGTCTCAAGAGACTCATCTCCCTTGGATCACTCTTCTCTCCATAGCCCTACCATGTGTTAGAAATACCCCTTCAAATCTGAGTTTAGGTCCCCTTGAAATGATGTATAGATGACCTTTTCTCACCAATAATTTCTTGCTAGACCAAGAAACCTCTGATTTAACTATGTATGTTCTTTGGCCCATTTCCAACATGAACTGAAACAACTGTCAGAGGCCCAGTACCATGAATGAGGCCACCTCTATTCAACCCAGGGGACTTAGTCCTGATAAAGGCATTTCCTTCCCTTTTTCCTCTCTAGGACTGGAATGGGAGGGACCTTAAACTGTACTTCTTTCTACTCCTACAGCAGTAAATGTCACTGTAATAGATTCTTGGATTCATTATACTAGCATGAAGTCCTGGGAAACTGATGAAATTACCTCCGTTGACCTAGGAGAGCACCCAAAGTACCAGAGTGAATAAATCAGGGACCTCAAGCTAACAATCCCAAAAGAGAAGTGCTAACAATTTACCCTCCATGAATATCCTATGCTTGCTGTTCTCGTTTTTGTTCCTTGCCATAGGGCATCTTCATCAAGGACCCCTTAATCCTGAACTCCCAAGGGATTACCTACTCCCCTAAGCAGTTATTTCTCTTTTAAAGTTTTACTGCCCCCATACAAGATTTAATTCCTTTTACCAGGGTGAAACAGCTCTAGCCACAACATTGTTTTCAGAATGATTAGTCTATTTTACTTCTTACTTCTGTTATTTTTTGGCACTAGATTTTTTTCCTTTGCATACTTAATCTCCTTGTAAAATTTGTTTCTTCTCACCTAGAAGCCATCAAACTCCAAGTGGACATGTAACTGGAGCCTCAGAAAATGGCTTTCTTTTTACCAGGGGTCTTTAGATAGGCCTCTGAGAAAGATCTGACTGCCATTTTTCCCAAATGCCCCCTTCATGAAGGAGTTAAGAGTGGTCATTGTCCCTATCCTAATGGCAGTTAGGTGCACCTCTTTTGGGGAAGGGAGGTGATGGCAGCAGTGGCCTGTCTTGAGCAACTGCTGCAAAAAGACCAACTGCAGCAAGGAAGGCATGACCAGGGCTGCATGTTCTGCGGAGCTGGCCGGAGCTGAGAACAGGTGGGATCCCTACCCTCTTCCAAGTTGTTGGGGCTGGAACTCCACTCTCCCAGGCACAGCTGCAGAAGCCCAGCCATGGCCGTGGACTCAGGCATCTCTGCACTTTTGGGGGCACAGGAAGCCCCCCTTCCCCCACAGGCTTGGAAGTGCCTGCTTCCACTGCCTGGCTTCTGCCCAATCCCAGCACCCACTCCAATTTTGGAGCGAAGTTGTGGCTGAGCCTGGGTGCTGTCATGACCTGGCCAGGTGTGCACATGCTCAGGGTAGTGCTGACACACAAGCCCCCTGATTCCTTGACCCTCTCTGAATATTGAGCACTGATGAGCATGGGAGAGAGGCTGAAGGGGGGCTAAGGACAACTTGGCATGGGCCTGCAGGCACCACTTGACATAGCCAGCTTGGGCCCCATGGGCACCATTGGTGGCAGGTTAATGGTGGTAGGAGGAAGACAAGTTCCTGGATGGAAAGGGGTGGGTCTCCAGTGAAGCTCCCCCTTTAGGCCTGGGATGGCCAGAAACCTGGGGGCCAGGCTTCCAGTTCCACAGACCAGAGTGAGAATTTATTGTGCTTTTTCTGGACCTGCCAATGGTTGCCAGTGGACTAATCAGAATACCCTCTTCCCCTCTGAAGCCCATAAAAGCCCCAGACTCAGCCTTACTCAGGCAGACATCAGGATGACCTGCCTTCAAAGTGGAGCTACCCACTGTGAGTATTCTCTCTGCTGAAAGCTGAGCAGACATTTAGACAACCTGCTTGCAGAGCAGAGCTACCCACTGTGGGTCTCCTCTGAGCTGTTCTGTTGCTCAATAAAACACCTCTTTGCCTTGCTCATTCTCCACTTGTCTGTGTACCTCATTCTTCCTGGATGTGGGACAAGAACTCAGGGCTGCTGAATGGCGGGGGTGAAACTGAAAGAGCTGTAACACAAACAGGGCTGAAATACGCCCCCCACTTGCCACATTACAGGTGACAAGAAGGAGAGAACAGCTGCATCCCTTTGGGGACTCCAGACCTAGGAGCTCCCTGAACCAGGACTGTGACACTTTCTTTGGGGCTCTGTGGTTCCTGGTGACTCCAAACTTCTGGGCACTACCCCCCTGTGCCTACCATGGAAGCCACTTGTGGTACTCCTGGTCCAGCTGCAGCCTCACAGGGAGTCAGTGCCCATGACAGCACCTGGGGCTGCCTGCCCTGCTGCAATCAGCATGCCTGGCTGTGAGCAGTGGCTGGACCCCACACTCACTCACTCTTGCACCACTCACCACTCTGTGCCTGGCTTCTCCTTTGCAGGTGTGGGATCCAGGTTGGTAACATGAGCTGAGCACAGCCCGCCAACCTGAGTGGGTGAGATAAGCCCAGCAGGCCCAAGCAAAACTCAGGTAAAGGTACCACTAGCCACAGAAGTTTCCAGCTGGTGAAGCATCACCTGAAGTATCCCATAGCAATGCAGGAAACTGCCTTTCCTTTGTTCCTAAGCAGATAGCTACAGATAAAATTAAATATCTTTACAGGTAGCTACTCTATATCCACCTTATCTTATATAAAGTACTGATTTACTGAGCACAGCATGAATACATAATTGAGTATTCACCTGCCTGCTTCTTTTCTTTTGCAACATGTGCATTACCATACTCTCCCTCTTTCCTCTCCAGCCCACATTTTTTTCTTTAAATACTGAAGCCCTCAAAATTGTTTTTGAAGAAAGGCACAGACCACAGACTGTTTCTGTGATTTTGTGTTTTTTTCTTCTGGGCATGTCTGTAATCTTGGCAAAATAAACTTCAAAATTGATCGACACCTGTCTTAGATACTTTTAGGTTTGCACTTGTTTAGCAAAATACTTTCATTAAACATGGAAAATGAGGCTTAGACATAGCTATGAAGGCTAAGGAGACAAACCAACATTATGTTGCTCTTAATGTATTATAAAATAAGACTTTTTGAATTTCCTGACAAGTTGAGAAGTGGAAAGTGAAGTAGAAAGTCACTAGAAGGAACAGAAAGGAGGCCAACAACCCAAGGAAAGCCAGAATGCTGCACCCTGTGATGGCAAATGAGAATGGCTGAAGGCGCGTTTATAAACAGGTGTGTTTCATTTCCCACAATAAGCTCTTGGTCATGTAGAGACCTCTTGTTCCCCAGCTCACCATTATATCATAACTGCTGATACTTCAGTGACAGTTGAACAGGGGCATGTCCACTTAGGGAATGGATATGTAATGGTTCTTTCCAAGATTAAGAAGACCAAAAGAGGCATAGAAGTAGCTTGCCTTGAATAGAGAAAGGATCCATAGACTGATTCCCCTAGGCAGAGCAGGAACTCAGAGCCAGCAGGTTTCAGAAGCCAGTAGAATAGATTCTTTCTTATGTTAAATTGAATGTTAAAGGTTCCAGTGCCTCAACTACACCCAGGTTACATACACAATGCGTTTCATACTTCCTGTACACAATACGAATCACCACATTCCCCAGTATTATCTAAAGATTCACTAGTATCAGATGATACCCAATAAGAAAGGAAGTCTGATTTTGAGTGGGAAAATGTCCCACATAGTAAAACCTCAAGCCATTTCTCTCATATACTACTACAATATCATATTAAAGGGGCACGTTTCTCTAAGGTCACAGAACCTACTTGACATATCTGGGAGGGAGGGTGTGTCATTGTTCATAGCCTCTCAAACTAAATGGAGGGAAGTTTTGGGCTCAATTTAGATTTTTCCACTTAAGGAAGATATTATAAGTAGCCCAAAAAGTTAGTATTTCTTAAGATATGGAATGTAGAAGTGATTTGGTGTCATAATTGAAAATTAGTCTCTGTTAAAATGATGTTTAGTTCTTGTCATATATGACTGGCAACCCAAATGACTGTTAATATTGTTAAGTGATATATTTTCTTGTTCATGTATTTTGAACAAAAAGTAACTTTTGAAAAGCACAGGTTATTACACTGATAAGGTTGAGTAATTTTCCCCCTTATTAGATTAGGAAGAAAATTGCATTTTAGTCTCTCCCATCCATATTAATTTCATAATTTAGAAACTCATTTTGTTAATAAGTGACTCTTTTAAAAGGGAAATGTATGGGAGCCATTAGTCACTCATACTTTAGTAGGAATTGTTTATTAGCTGGCCTTTCTCTTAATATATGTACAATCACTTACAACGAATAATTGAAAATGTTAATAGAGACACAGAAGGATATTTAATTTTAAGTAAGGGCCAGTGACAATAGTGTCCCTGACAGTGACCCTGTGGATGTTTCAGAAAATGAAAAAGATGAAAATGAAATAAGAAAGGCTCAAGTAAACTTCTTCACAGGTTTCCTATAGTAACTCATATATTTGTAATGCTCAGATATTAAGGTAAACATATAGATTTAAGATAACCAGAAAATATGTGGAGAAAATACAATTCCTTTTTTTCTAAGTGAAAGTAATGGGACAAAAAATTTGAAATCTATTTATGTCCTACATTTTAAGAAATGCATTCTTTCTGTGTATCTCCCTTCTAGGCTCCTGCATCTACCAACAGTAAATCATTAGCAACCTTATGAAATGCCACAGAGAATGGGCTTTTGTGGTAGAAAGATGAACATAAAAGGAGAAGCTGAAAGCAATCAAACATCCACTTAGGAAGCAGTTTTACCTATGGGAATCTTCATTGGGTGCCTTTATTTCATTTTGATTATTAGCTTTAGTGTTTCCTGAAGAACAAAGCCCTGATTTCTAGAAGTATGCTTTCTCTCCTGAGCACATAATTGCTGAGCCTAGGGGTATCTTGTAGACAGTAACTATATTGATTCAGTGGATTTAGACAATTTCACATTTTCTGATGATTTTTTTTTCTTGGGTGGATTCCAAAGATTTAGGATAGTTTTTTTTTTTTTTTTTTTTTTCATTTTCAGAAACACATATAGCACAGCGTAAAATAATTTGCTTTGTTATGACTATCTCATAGGATATCTTTCTTTCAAGATGCTCAGCAAACTTTTTGGCATGAGTCAAATTTATTTGGGGCCTCAATTACAGAGTGGACACAATATATAAGTTGAATTTTATTTTAGGATCCCTAAAGAGTAACTATTGCCCATAGGACTATGGAAAGAATCATTTGAGTTTATGAGACAAGATATGTAAAAATGCTATAAACTACAAAGTATATGTAATTGCTATTATTCTTATAGTCCATTCTTATCACTTGATATAATAGCTACCTTATACTATTATACCAGAACACAAGGTATAGGAAACATATTAATACAAAGAAAGCATGTAAGCATTGTGGTGTATAAGGTAGAAACTATTTCTGATGGTAAATTAGGCAACGCAATTATCCTCTTATTAATTTTATTAATTGTATTTGAAAACCTGGGCTTGAGTATAAGTTATCATTTCAGTTTTCTAAATTTTAGTTACCTTTTCTGCCATACAAGGGCAGTGATATCAGGAAGAGCAATTAGATGACCTCTAAGATTCCTTTCAGCTCTAATATCTCATCATTTGAGGAATAGTACATATTCCATAATAAGCAGTAAGCTTCTAAATTAGAGTGCAGTTGGGTTTCAAGGAAACTTCCCTTATTATTGTAAATATCTAGACATATTTGTTCGATAGTATGGAAAACTATTTTTAGTTTAAGACATGTCTATATAGAAACTAGGTACACAATTTGCACATGGTTATACAGGAATGAATCACAGATGAAATTTCTTTCTTTTTCTCAGGCTGGAGTGCAGTGGTGTGATCATAACTCACTGCAGCCTCAAACTTCTGGGCTCTAGTCATCCTCCTGCCTCAGTCTCCCAAGTAGCTATAACTACAGGCACACATCACCATGCCAAGCTAATTTTTTTTTTAATGTTTCTTTATTTGTTTTTGTGGAGATAGAGTCTTGCTATGATTCCCAGACTGGTCTTGAACTCTTGGCCTCAAATGATCCTCCTACCTTGGCCTCCCAAAGTGCTGGGATTATAGGCATGAGCCACTGTGGCCAGTTGATATTTCTTGATTTTGAACATTTTCTTAACATCTTTGTGTATTCTATTGGGTCCGGATTTTTTAGAGAAAACAGCAACCACTCTAGGTATTTAATGCAGAATGACAGGAAGAAGCAGAGATTATGCTGTGCCTCCAAGTATGACTCCCTGAACACAAGGCACTGGCCCACCAAAGAAGCTACCACCCCTACCACAATCGGAAGATGATTCTGGAGCCCACTCTGAGAATCTCATTGCTGGACCTGTGTTCCAAGAAACAGGAAGCTGAAGTCAGGCCACCTCTTTTGCCATTGTTGCTGCCACTGCCACTGGAGAGAACTGTCAGTACCTATGAGTCTTGTATTTTACAAGACAATGCCAAGTCCAGTTGCTCCTTTGCTGGAGGCTGGACAAAAGAATGCTACTATAGAAAAACCCCAGTTCTCTATACCCTTATATGCCACAAATAGTAGCCCCAAAGAGCATGAAATTAATTTTTTTCTTTTATTCATTCTCCAAATCACAGGAGAGAACATCTAATTAATGGAACAAGATTCATATCTGGATCCCTAGCTGCAAGGGAATCTGGAAAATGTAGTTTTTGCTTTTTAGTCTCTGCAGTGAAATGAGGTAGTGATTTTCAAAATGTGATCCTAGGATCAATAACATCAACATCCCCAGGAATTTTGAAAAAAGCAAATTTTTGACCCACCCCATTCCAAATGAATCAGAAACTCTGGGGATGTGTCCACCAGTCTGTTTAACAAGCCCTCCAGGTGATTCTAATGCATGCTGAAGTTTGAAAACACTGTAGTAAGGCAGACTACAAACAATTGAAAAAGAATGCTGATTACTGTTCAACCATATTCAAGAAATATGCTAAAAAATGCATACCATAATACACAGGTGCTCCAAATAAGAACAAAAACATATAAATTACTTACAAAAAATTGTAAATCAAATCATAGTCCTGTTTATGTTAATTATTGTTTATTATATTCTTTATTATTAGAAGTATAAGGATTTAAATTCTTACTCATGAAACTGAATATTTGTCCCATGATTTTCATAGGAACCTGTTACTCAAGAAAAGTGATTTTTATGCTTTGTTTTCTCTCTAGGACAGCAATACCATCCTTAATATACCACTAGGTGGCACATGCTGGTGTGAAGTTCTAAGAGGTTAGTTCTCAAAAACCCTGGCAGAAGAATCAATCAATATTTATCAGCTTTTATATACTTTTTTTTAAAAATTTAAACAAAAATATAAGAATACTTGCATTTAGTATTTCTTTTCAAGCCAAATCAGTAAAATTTCTTGAAAAATGTGCAGTTCTGTTCATAGCGAGAAGAAATACATTTGCTTGATGTAAGATTTTTTTTCAAAGAAAATGAACTTATTATGAGTGACTTATATTTATTTGTTAGTTTCCAGAATGTAAAAATTAGCAAAAAGTGAAAATCTCTTCATAATCTTATTACTTAAAGGTAATACAGAG
>NW_016804602.1:805175-826908 GCF_001698545.2 Rhinopithecus bieti
AGTTTCCAGAATGTAAAATTAGCAAAAGTGAAAATCTCTTCATAATCTTATTACTTAAAGGTAATACAGAGTCAATTCCCAACCCCATCCTTCTAATCCTCTTTTAGAAGAAATCAGATAATAAACGTTTTAAGAATTTTGATGCTTATACAAATACACACCTACACATATGACAATAATTGAGCTAACAGATATTTATTCATTCATTTGAAAAAAAAGTACTTTTACGTATGAACCCACATTTTTCAATTACCAATTCTATCATGGATTTCTTTATGAATCAGCAGTTCATTATTTGTGATGACGGTTGTATGACATCTGATTGAATGAATGTACCCAATGCAGTTAACTATTCTATCATTATATGTTTCTTTTTTGTGGTTTTTTCATATTGCAAACAATATTGTATTGTCTACCCTTGTACACATATCCTGTGTATTGTCCTTTCTATTTCTAAGCTAGATCTTAAAGTATATTTACTGAGCATCACATTTTACAAATATTAATAGATATTACTAAATATCTTCCAAAGTAGATATTTCCATTTAAACTTTCAATAATAGTGCATCTTTTGACACTTTTATTAATAGAATAGATTTTAAATGGAATTCATATGTTTTTTCAACTTCCACATCCTTAGCAAGATATAAAGGTGACAACTGTTTAAAAGTTCCCTTGTCATTACTATCTTCCTCTGCGAATTATCTGTTCCTATCCATGACTCATTATTCTTCTATTGCATTGTTTTTTTCTCTTTTTTTGTGAGTAGGAGCTTTTTATGTATTTGTATTAGCTAACTTTTAAATATATTCCAGATATTTTCTCTCAGTGTATTGCTTTAAAAGTTTTATTTTATTTTACTTTTACCATAAGTTAGTTTTAAATTTTAGAAAGTCAAGTTTGTCAAAATATGTAATGGCTTTTCGGCTTCATGCCTTGCTTAGAAAATGTTTCCACCTCAGGATTATTTTAAATGACTTAATATTTAATTAATTATAATTATAGTTACTTTTATACATTATATCTTAATATTTCATTAATATATTTTATAGTGTACATTTCCTTGTTTATGCATAGACAACATCACTTATTGGGTAATCTATCTCTTTCCCATTACTTTCAGAAGCCGCCTTTAGGGTATATTAAATTTTCATATACTGTTGGCCCTGTATCTTACTTTTGTAGTCTCTTCTGTTCACCTTACGTTTATTCTGTCAGTACCTTATTGTTTTAATGACAGTGTATGTTAAATTTGTCCCCTCATGATGACTTTTAAGCTGGCATACTAGAGGAGCCATGTCATTTTCCTTATCTTACAATAATCTTTAAGAATTATATGTATATGGAAATTTCTAGTGCATCTGAATTTCATTTTTTTCAGTCACTACTCACTGCATTTGCAGGGTTCAATATAAATATTAATGAACTTTTAATCAGATACAGCATTAAAGCTCTGTATAACCCTGTATTATAAACTTGTTTATAAATTCCTGGGAGTGTTTCTATTATAATGTTTTAAATTTAACATTGTTTATATACAAAGTATTTGTAGCCATGTATCCTTTTAAGGAAAAAACTAAAAAATCAATACAATTTCAACTATCTAAAATATGGAGTTGTCCTTATTAAATTCTAAGTTGTTATTTAGTGGTATTCAGTCTTATTAAGAACAGTCAATAATGGTAACTTGTAACAAATGTATATTGAGCACCCAATGGCTATATGTACACTGCAGGAATTCTCTGGAGGAGAAAGTAATTCTCTAAAGAATTCTCTGCCTTCCTAACTATTCAATAAGACCAACACTTACCCCTGAAAAGCTCAGCATAAAACATTATTACCACAGATTTTTCAGAAAAGGAGTCTGGGGATGGAATGGGGGTTCTAGGACTAGAAGCCCTTTCTTGAGATAAAGATTCTCCTGCCTACTGAAATAGGCAGGTCTTCTTAGATCTAACCCACACTGAAATTATAAAGAAATGTTAACACAAATCTGCTCATGAAACAACTAATATTTCAAAAGTTCCAAATCTCTGGACATGCTCAGTCAATGTTATGGGTTAGCAATCAATTAGATTACAGCTGCCTTTCTAATTAATTTATATTGAAACTCCTAATTTTTTTTTAACATTCAGATGTTTAGTGCTGCTGACTTTGGAATGATTATTTGTAGTTAATTATTTCTTTCTAATATTTTATGTATATCATCACTTAGATTGACAGTGTCATTATTACTTAAAGCAAGCAATAAACATACTCTTCTTGATTACTTTTGAAAAAGACAGAATATGAGATAAATATTTTATTCAATGGTTAAATATAATGATCTCACTTTAAAGGAAGACTTTTTAATAGCTTTTGGATAACAGTATGGCCTAACATAGATCTTGTATTAACTTTTCACCTAGAAGAAAAATCTAAGTCGTAAAATTGTAATACATCACATAAAAACTTTTTTTGAAATTCTTTAATCAGAATGCTTGATTTGTAAACACTAATAGATGAACAAGTTAATTCCAACCATGATGTGTTCAATATACATGAACTTTCTTTAGTTTGCACGTCTGAAGATGCTGGTATGAATCACAATACTTTTCAACTTCTATTTTTAATCAAATGGTTTTTTTCAGTAACATATACTCACACTTTCTTGCCCTTTGTTTACATGTGTCTTTCTCTATACTTTCCACCTAGTATAAAACCACATTAAAATGCTGTTTTACAACGTCAGATATACTGCAACTCAAATCATATCTCCTAAAACATAACTACATACAGTGAAACCTTGATATAAGACAGCTTAAACCAATGAGTGTTTTTACTGTTCTTTGACAGCACCATAAAGAATTTCTGTGCATACCCATGTATAATGCAAGGGTGGGGAGGCAAAATAGATTAATATTTTGTAAACAATAGAAATGCTTTAAGAATCAATTTTCTTTTGGTGGATGATAGCCTGAATAATAGTTGATGAGGTCAGGACCCAGGGTAGGTGGTAATAAAGTCTGTTGCATTGATTATATTTAAAAGGCATGTACTGTCTCCCAACTAGACACTGTGGTGTTGTGCTAGGGGAAATTTTGAACAAAGGTTAAGGGAGACCTTCCCTTTGTCCTGCCAAAATTAATTATTTTGCAAACTTTTCTAAAAAATGATTCAGAATTCAAAGAGACAAGTTAAAGAAGTGCTTCTCAGATATTAATGTTCACAATAATCATTTGGGGATCTTGCTAAAATGAAATTTTAATGCAGTAGGTTTGGGGCAGGTTTGAGATTCTGATATCCAATAACATTTAAGAGTAGTAAAAATTTACTGGATGTTTCATCATTTTAAGAAAAAAAAGTTGATACTCAAAATAATACCAGGTAATAATAATGTATTGTCTTCACTGATGTCTCAGCTCTCTGCTGGTGAGGTTACTACTTTATGTAAAACCAGTGCTAGTGAATACCACCCGTCGTCATGCTGCTTTTTTAGGAAGGGTGGCTAAAGAGTTTTAGAGATGATCTGGTCACTTCTAAAGGTCTCCAGGATATATGGCAAATGCAAAAACAAACTAACATAAGGAAATAATAATCTTAGTAGAGGAATTTATAATTTATTATTTTAATTTTAGCCATAAAATATTTTTATATAAGCTATTGAGTGCCTTAGACACATACCGATTTACATTTGAATGCACAGAAGTTTTGTCTAATCATTTCCAAAATGAGGCTTTAAATTTATCTTATTTTAGTCCCTGCTTTGTGATTTGCTTAAAAATTGAACAGAAAATTGTCATTTTGTCAAATCTAACCAAAGCTAAAATTTCCNGTGGCTAAAGAGTTTTAGAGATGATCTGGTCACTTCTAAAGGTCTCCAGGATATATGGCAAATGCAAAAACAAACTAACATAAGGAAATAATAATCTTAGTAGAGGAATTTATAATTTATTATTTTAATTTTAGCCATAAAATATTTTTATATAAGCTATTGAGTGCCTTAGACACATACCGATTTACATTTGAATGCACAGAAGTTTTGTCTAATCATTTCCAAAATGAGGCTTTAAATTTATCTTATTTTAGTCCCTGCTTTGTGATTTGCTTAAAAATTGAACAGAAAATTGTCATTTTGTCAAATCTAACCAAAGCTAAAATTTCCCAGTCATTTGTTGAGAAAAGAAAAATGGCATTCCTTAATAGTATATTTATTACTCACAATTTTTTCTCTCATCCATCTTAACTTTTCTCTATTAATCACATAAATAAATTTCTTTCCAATATATCCCGCTCTGTGTTCTCATAATATTTAGCACTAGATTCTCTTTTAATCTATCTTAGTCATAGTAATTATCCTCCTCCGTACAGTACCCACCAGCAGTGTTCCCCTCCATCTCACAATTACCCCAATCTTACCTCCCTCCCTTATATATCTCCTTTTCATCCAATTTTATTATTTCATCAATCATATGAGCTCCAGCTCCTTATATTTTTCATCAAGTAGTCACACTTTTTTTCTAGAGGTAACACATCATTCAGCTTCCTATGTATTTTTACTTGCATTTTATTGTGACATTTTACCTTTTGGATTTTTTTGTGGGAATTTCCATTTGTTTCTCTATTATCACATTCTAGCATCACGTTAATGTTGTGGCTATTATCTCCTGAAATTTAGTGAATAGACCTCTGGGAAAATATCTTACCCAGGGCATTGTGAGAGACTCATCTCAAATGCCATAAAGGAATTATCAGATTTTCAGCTAGAGGTTTTCTAGTAGGTGATATCACAATCTATACAAACAAGATTGGTAGAAAATCAGAACACCAACTTCTCTCATCCAGGAGAAATGAATTCTTCTCCTTCGTAAAATCTTTAATCATTCTTATCACTGTGAACAGATTATAAACTGGCCTTACTATAATAAGAAACATTTCTGCATTTTCAAGCCTTTCATATGTGAAACTTCTTTGAGAATCAGCATTTATGTGTAATGTGTATATATATAATTATAATTCATATCTCATATTCTTCCTAAAAGATTTTGAGTCAATTTTTAATAAAAGAGATACATAAATAAGATTATTAAAATCTGCACTCACAAGTTAATGAAACAAACAAGAAAATATGGAGGAATTAAATAAAATCAATATTCCCTTAATTTATTCATTACACACTGTCTAATACCCATTGTGTGGCAGGTATTAATTAGGCACCAGATTAAAAAAACAAGATATAATATAGTTTCCGATTTTAAGAAGATCACAATCTAGTAAAAACAGACAGACTAATGAAAATAAATTAAATGTGAATATGTTGAGTATCTGTGTCAGATATGTGTGATAATAGAAATTCACAGGGTCAGAGGATTTGAATCATGCTTCCATTTTCCTTGGTTCTCCTATGGCAACATGTTTATCTTCACTATATGCAAAGATGAGGCACAGCAAGATCTCTTAACGATAAAATGAGGGATACTTTTCTGCATCTTATGAAAATATTCCTAGTTTTCTTTTGGAACCTCTTTGTTCCAGTGTATCAATACATACATCCCATAAGTGAGTTTAAAAAGCAGAAAAGGAAAGCCAGTTGCAGGCTTCTTATGATCTTAGATACTTGTGAAAATTGCTGTGGGTCAGAGTCAGAAATAATCTATCACTATTATACATCCTGAAGAAGTTAGGTGTGTGTGTGTGTGTGTGTGTGTGTGTGTGTGTGTGTGTGTGTGTGTGTTTTGGAATTGCAGCAGA
The DNA here is from genome assembly GCF_001698545.2 of Rhinopithecus bieti. Lineage (NCBI taxonomy): Eukaryota > Metazoa > Chordata > Mammalia > Primates > Cercopithecidae > Rhinopithecus > Rhinopithecus bieti. The sequence continues at coordinate 810,906 of NW_016804602.1, forward strand.
TTTGAACAAAACTTCTAATAACCCTTATTCTACATAAAACTGACTTGTGGGTAGGCTGATGCATTGTAGTAAAACTTCTAATAACCCTTATTCTACATAAAATTGACTTGTGGGTAGGCTGATGCATTGTAGTGTGAGGTCCGGATTAAGTTGAAAGACTATAAAATAGCCATAATATTGGAAACTAAATGACCAAATTATTTCTACTGGGGAAATATTGTAGGTTAAAAGACGTGACTATGGAGTATCAGGGGATATTGAATCAGATGGATAATGTATACTCATCTGTGGTCAGCAGCTGTTTTGAATTCTGGGAGTGGTCTATAGTAGTACTAGGGTTTTCTTTCCATCACAGATGACCAAGACATCAGGCAGATGCATAGAATCAACGAATTCAACTACTTATTATTATCACTGGCACCAGCTTTGCAAAAGTGACCTAACTTGTTTTCCATTTTTGCTTTTCTATTTTCCATCCTGATTCATGCATTCAACTGACATTATTATTATGTTCTCTAAGTCTAGCTCTGGATATCAGCCCAGAGCTTTCCTTCTAAAAGTCCAAGCCCTATGGCCAGTCCTTGATGACTCCCTGTGAGCTGAAGTCAACCTTTCTTTCCAATTTTGACTCCTACTTTCACTTGTCACCCACTGGATGTTTAAATGCACCCACTCACCATTTGCTCTTGACACCCAGCATGTTCACATTTTCACACTTATGTCTTTGCTCACGTGAGGGTGAAGGGAAAACTCCCTCTTTGCCCTCAAAAGTTTCACTGGAAAATTAACTCACAAATGGCAGACTGATGAGAGAAAAGGCATACAAACTTACTAGTATGAATGAGAGGGAAACACAGAGTGATTAAGCCAACTCTCAATGGGGTACAGAAGCTTAAATACAATTTTGAGGTAACAGAAAGAACGGGGAGCTCAAAGCACAGCCCAAAACAGTTTATGGTGGCCAGTCAGGTTATTAAGAGGGAAAGAAGACCTGGCTAGCAAAGGTGGTCTTGTTACACAAGTGAAACCTCACAGGTAGCAGCCCTCAGAGAGAATAGATGGTAAATGTTTCTTTCAGACCTTTAAAGCTGTCAGACTCTCAGTTAATCTTTCCTAGACTGGACAAGGAAATGCCTCAGAGAAAGCCTGGCTGCATCAATGCAGATGCTCTACAGATGCCAATGTTCCCCACAAAGGACAGCCTTGCAGGGCTATTGCTGTTTGCAGGGTCTCTAAAGAGCTGTCTCAAAATATGTCACAGAAGTCTATTTCAGGGTAAAGTATTTTGATTTCCTTCACTCATATGATCCTCTGTGTACCTCTATATGTATATCCAAATCCTACCACTCTTTCCCACTTCAGCCCAAATTCCTCCCCCTATGCAGGCTTCCCTGGTACCTCAAGTTGGAAACAAATGTTCTGTCTTCTAATTAACACACACAAAATGCACAGCATCTGTATCTCTATAGATATACTTACTTCTTTCTGTGTAACATTATAATTGAGTATAATCCTGTTCCCTTTAAAATTCTTGGGAAAAGAGTCAGTGTCTTATTCATCATTTAAATTGTAATAATAATAGTTAACATTTATTGATGACTCACTCTCCACTACTTTAACATGTTGAATACAACTGGGCAATAAAGATTACTGAATAAAAAGAGCTCACTTAAGAAATACAACTAAAGAATGACTACATTAACTGCTCCATTAATGTGAGACCTGAATGAGCAAACTTAGTGTTCTAACAACCTTATGAGGCAAATATTATTACCCCATTTTAAGTGAGAGAAGACCAAGACTTAGAATTTAGAATCTTCCCCAGCATCACCTAGCTTTTGATTTAAAGTGAAAGATGTGTGCCTCTTCCTTTTACTTGAACACTTAGAGGCCATTGTAAGGTTATAAATTTCCTTTAAGCATTTTTCGTTTGTATTCCCAACTTGGCTAAATGTTTGATGTAACAGTCCCAGCTTTCAGCCTCTGTCAGCTTTCAACATGCTTTCCTCACTAAGCTTAATCATTCAGGTTGGTGCACAAGTAACCGCAGTTTTTGCATCGTTGGAATTTGCTGCTTGATATTGGAATACATTCTGAATAAATGTTGTTATGTTGTGCATCATTTTAATGTGCATTTCGTGCTTTACTTTTTTGCTAATGACTTATTCCTTACTGCTTATTTTATATTTATTTTAGACTATGGAAATGATGTTAGACAAAAATCAAATTCGAGAGATTTTCTTATTTGAGTTCAAAATGGGTCATAAAGCAGTGGAGACAACTCTCAATATCAGAAATGCATTTGGTGCAGAAACTGCTAATGAATATACAGTGCAGTGGTGGTTCAAGAGGTTTGCAAAGGATATGAGAGCCATGAAGATGAGGAGCGTAGTGGCCAGCCATGGGAAGTTGAAAACGACCAATTGAGAGCAATCATCAAAGCTGATCCTCTTATGACCATATGAGAAATTGCTGAAGAACTCAGTATCAACCATTCTACAGTTGTTTGGCGTTTGAAGCAAATTGGAAAGGTGGAAAAGCTCGATAAGTGGGTGCCCCATAAGCTGACTGAAAATTTTTTAAAAATTGTCATTTTGAAGTGTCATCTTGTCTTATGCAACAACAGTGAATCATTTCATGACTGGATTGTGATGTGCAAAGAAAAGTGGATTGTACATGACAACTGGCGATGACCAGCTCAGTAATTGGACTGAGAAGAAGCTCCAAAGCACTTCCCAAGGCTAAACTTGCACCATACAAGTTCATGGTCACTGTTTGGTGGTCTGCTGCTGGTCTGATCCACTGCAGCTTTCTAAATCCTGGCAAAATAATTTCATCTGAGAAGTATACTCGGCAAATTGATGAGACGCACCAAAAACTGCAATGTCTGCAGCCAGCATTGGTCAACAGAAAGGGCATGATTCTTCTCCCCAATACCCGACTGCATATCACACAACCCAACTCTTCAAAGGTTGAATGAATTTGGCTACCAGCTTTTGCCTCACCCATTATATTCTCCTGACTTCTTGCCAACTGGCTACCACTTCTTCAAGCATCTTGACAACTTTTTGCAGTTTGCAGGGAAAACACTTCCACAACCAGTAGCATGCAGAAAATGCTTTCCAAGACTTTGTCGAATCCCTAAGCACAGATTTTTATGCTACAGGAATAAACAAACTTATTTCTCATTGGCAAAAATGTGTTGAATATAATGGTCCCTATTTTGGTTAATAAAGATATGTTTGAGCCTGGTTATAATGATTTAAAATTCATTTTAAATTGCAGTCCAAAACTGCAATAACTTTTGCATCATTAATTTTGGAGCAACATTTTTGCACCTATCTTTTGATTTAAAGTGAAAGATGTGTGCCTCTTCCTTTTACTTGAACACTTAGAGGCCATTGTAAGGTTATTAATTGGCCTAATATTTCAAGGAATAAGAAGGTTCAAGAAGAGGAAGAGAGTCAGGGGAACCGCCAGTCTGTGTAGCAGCCAGAACACACACAACATTTATCAGTTAAGTTCACCATCTTACATAGGTGTGGTTTCTGGCACTCCAAAACCATTACAATAGTAACATAAAAGGTCGCTGATCACAGAACACCATAACAGATAAAATAATAACGGAAAAGTTCGAAATATTTGACAATTACCAAAATGTGACACAGAGACACAAAGGGAGCACATGCTGTTGGAAAATTACCACCAGTAGACTTGCTCAATGCAGGGTTGCTACAAATCTTTAATTGTGAAAAGCACAATATTTGCAAACTGCAATGAAGCTAAGCACAGTAAAATGAGGTATGCCTGCAGATACTCGCATTTAAAGGAAACCAAAAACATTTCACCCCCCGATATACTTACTTGACATAGTGTGAGATGGCTACTCAGAGGGCCTGCAGACAGGAATAACCCTACAAAGTTGCCTATCATAGAGGAGATTTGCATCTGTAGAAAAAAATTGCATTGATAACATAAGCACTCAGGCTTTCTCTGAACCCATCTTCTTGTCTGGATCTAGGAAAGATTAACTCAATCATAGGCTCCCATCTATGCTTTCAGGGGACAACTCCAACATTTCCTGAGACATTTTCATCTGCAGAACAGAACAGCCTTTGCTTGAAATACTTTCCTTCCTTCACTCTTCTATAACCTATGATGCCACCTCCCTCAGGGTTCAGAGAAACTTGGCCCCACTTCATTGTTCTTTGGGATCATTGATTTCCCCTGAAAATCATTTACTCCTACAACCCCTATCCCTCATATCTCCAATAAAAAGGATATTTGAGCATCAACTATCTTGCCTTTCTTTTTTTATGCTTTCTATGACTCCTGTGAACACATGTGCATGGTAATAAATTTGTTTGTCTTTCTTCCTGTTTCCCAACACATTGAATGTCTGATCCAACCCTTGATCTATTTGCCCTTTAATCAATTTCTTCCTCTGGTCTAGCTCATGGAGCTGATTCCCATAAACCATGTTTTCCACCCTTTTCCTATTACTGGTTTCCAACTCTGGACAATGAGAGAAACACTTGAAGAAAGAGGGCAGGAAGAAGGGAGAAGCTAGGGTGTTTCCTGCCCTTTCTGTCTGTCTCAAGTAGCATCATCTATACTAGCTACAACTCTTCTTTGGCTCTGCCTTCCCCAGACAGGCCCATTGTGCTCCCAGCTTCCACCAGGTGACTCTGGCCCTGGCCTTTGTTAATACTCCCGTTTCTTTTCATCACCGATTTAGAAATGTTTCCATCTGTCTTCAATTGCTAATCTGTGACTTGCTTCACTACTCCTGGGTAGCTTCTCAGCAATTCTATCATCTGTATACCAATTCCTAGTATTAAATTTTTTCTGTTTTAAATACTAATAGTGGTTTGTGTTTTTCTGGTTGGGTCCTGACTGATAAAGTGTCCTATGAAATTACTGGTGATATGAGTAAAGTAGGAAAATTTTCAACTTAATATTGGGAATATTTAAAAATATTTATATATGCTCTCCTTCACATATGAAAATAAACAATACAAATATAGGACATCTTCTTTTCTTTTCTTTAGAAGAGGTATATTAAGTTAGTTTAATTTTCACATCATTTCCTTGTAACTAATAGTTCAGTATCCTGAGGTAGTGATGTAGTCTATGGGCATAAATGGAATGGAGTTAACTGGATGATATGGGAATCAAAAGTACTACTTCAAGCCTACCAACAATATGTTTGATTCAAATGAACTGATTAACTACAAAGGCTCCAGTAATACATATTGCAGTAGTATACATTTGACAGTAAATGGCTGAGGATCAACTTACAGAGCAATCACATATTTTAAAATCACAGTGTAAAATCTCATTCAATTAGAAGAGCTATCTGTGTAACGTATTATGTCATGTAGCATATCAGCTAACTTTTATTTTGCTCCCTGTTGCTTGATTCAGCAAGACTTTAAACAAACACACAAACCAGAAGAAACTCAACCAGCATTTGATTTGCTATACAAAATATTCACTAGGTGTTGGAAAATATTTACATACATGTGGTTCTTAATCTTGCCACTATATGGCAAAAACACTGAAAGGTAATAACTTTAGTTGAAAAAGGGGTTATTGGAGGTCTTTTTTTCATATTTAGACTTTAATTTTTAAACAAAAGTGCAGAGCACTGTAAGTTGTCAGGAATCTCTATTTACATATTATGTAAATATTTTCAATATAACTGGATGATGTAGGGAATTTTAAATTTTCCTCCTAAAGTTTTGATAATTTGAATCTATACAACAAACTGATAAGAGATAGATTTAAGGGAAAAAGGTCATAAATATTTTATTACATGCATGTGTGTTCACAGTCATACAAAATAGAAGAACTCAAAGAAATGCAATACGGTTGATGCTTTTATACCATCTTGAGGTTACTGAAAGAACGGGGACTCAGAATATGACACGTTATGGTGATCAGACAGGTTATGGGAAGGAGAGAAGTGGAGGGATCTGGTTAGCAAAGCAGTCTTGTTATGCAGATGAAATCTCACAGGTAGCAGCCCTCAGAAAGAATAGATGGTAGCCAGTGGTAACTGTTCTTGTCAGACATTTAAAGGTGTCATACTCTCAGTGAAAAGGTGTCATACTCTCAGTTAATCTTTCCTAGGTCCAGACAACTGGGAGTTGGGAGGATGTTCAGATAGAGCCTGTTGGCATCTGCTGTTTACTTCTTTTCCTCTGCAGAGGCAAATATCCTTTACAAACATCAACTTTTCAGCTATTCTTGTATTTCCAGCTCTCCTGAATAGTCATATTAAAAATACATCCAAGATGTATATTTTGGGGTTAAATATTTTGATTTCCTTTTATCCCCCCTTTGAAACTTTACTTTTGGAAAAACTCATATGTTAAAAGCCAAGAGGATAGCTTTGAAGAGATTTGGGTTAGAGGTTTTAGGTAACAGATTAAGTGAAAGGGGAAGAAAACATGAAATTAGTAGAAAGAACAAATTTAAATATATTATCTCATGTCTTCTTGAATCAGTCTCTTAGTACTAAAAATAGGTCTGTTTTGTTAAACAGTTGAATCTTATTTCAGGAGGTGCTGTTACAGACAGGTTCTCATCAAACTTAGGATTCTAGATATGATGCAGGCAAATAGGTCTTTAATATGAGGCATTTCTACGGAAACAGAGGAAAAAAAGCAAAGGTTAATATCTGGAGTAGTCTGCAAACTACTCCAGAAAAACTTTTCTAGAGTGTCTGAAGCATCTTCAGTTGAAGTGGTAATCTGACAGTGTTTTCTGGAATGTAGTTTGAATTAGATATTCAAGTGAACTTTCTGAGTTGTCCATACAGCAACAGGCATTAAGACTTTTTATATATGAGTTGCTGTAGTGATTTATCCCAAAGTTTACAAGTTGCCTAGCCTCAGTTCGCAGTGCTTCAAGAAGAGCAGAGTTTTAATTTCTAGTGATTTTAACTCAGAATGGTGGGAGAAAATTAGAAATGTTAGTCTGAAGAGCCACAGACAGATATTTGAGGAACTGAAGTTAAACATGTAGTCCAGATTGCAGGTAAACAACAAAATCTCAAAAGCATTGTTCAGGACTAGAATTTAACAACAAATGTACTATAGGTTTTCTTCTGAAACATAATTTTTCCCTCTCTAGTCCCCTGCTTCTACTAAAAACAAATCATAATAAGACTAATTTATTTGTTAAATGTTTTGGTCTTAAACTTGGTCTGATTTTGCATAAAGTACAGCAAGAATAGCAAGTGGCCATATAGCCTCTTTTAACTTGGCTTAATGGGAACTTTTTCATAAGATGTTTCAGATTAGATTTTTAAAAACCTCTGAAGGTTTAGGAGCTAACCTAAAGACTATGTCTGTAATATCTGTACAAACTGGGTGAGTTATTCTCTTCTCAAGGACTCCAAAATATTTTGAGATTCCTAAACCTATTAGAAAGTGACATTTTTTACCACAAGATCAGGAACTCTGTAAGGAAACTGTAAACAAGGTACCAGACCAGTCTTTTTCCAAATCTATTGGCTTTAAAGTCAACCTCAATTTCTTAAAGCAGTGTGACCGATATCTGAATATGACATTTCCGTTAAAGCTGTAGTAAAATAACCATCATTTCTTAAGTTGTGTCCTGATGCAAAAAAAAAAAACAAAAAAAAAAACCCTGATTTTTGATTGAACTTCTAACAAATAAACTATATTGGCCATAAAATGAAGGAACAGCTCAAAAATAAGTTTTCAAATCTCTGGAGAAGCTCAGATGTAGAAAGAGAAGGTAAATTGTAGTTGTCAATTTTTCTCATGGAAAGATATCTTTATGTCAATTTTCTGGTAAGCTAGTAAATAACGCTAGAATATAAAATTTCCGGTTACACTGGAAAACAAAACATAAAAAGATAGCATAATATTCCAAACATAAAAAGTCCATAAAAATAATTTTAGGCTCCTCTTATCAGTTTAGTAACCATGGTAATTAATTCTTGTTCTGCTTATGAATGGATAAAATATTTTGTACTATATCCAATTTTTTTCCATTGGAGTTTTGAAATTTTTACTTCAGTCAATGTGAATAATTGCAAAGTTATAAGCAGAGGTCCTGTATTTGAGAGTACGGCTATCAGGGTTGTTTATCCTTCCCATGTTTATCCTTTCCATGATCCTCCTTTGAAGGACATCACACTGTAGATCATTTGCAAAGTGGTTTTAGAAAAATAGGCTTGTCAAATAAAGGCTAGCATTAAGGGTCAACGCTAAAACTTAGAAATTGGTCATGGTTAGAAAGATACAATTGAACACAATTTGGTTATATTTTAGTGGGCCTAGCACGGGCAAAATATTCGAGTCAGTATACATAATAGAATATGAATTGAACAATATATTATCAAGGGACACTTCAGTGAAGTCATAGCAATTTGGAACATATTATATAACTTTCTTATAAATATCTAAGCCGAAGAAATGTAAACATTTTGACGTTATTTGATAATGTTTGCCATATATTCGTATGACCAGGCATACAAGTAACTCTAAGGACGATAGGCACCATCCGTCTGCTCTTGGACTGTCCCAGGGTCCTCCCTTCTTTGTTTGAATGTCCCAGAAGGTTAAGTTTGATATATTAAGCTATATGCAGACGTGAATTTTAAATTCTGAAATTTCTATTTTTGGAAGTGCTGTCAAATATCAAGGAGGTTTAAAAGACATTTAATGCAAAATAAGACACACATCATCATGCCTAGTAGAAAGTAATTGTCACTTCATTACGGCAAAGTAATAATTTAAAATATTTTAACAAAGCAAAAAGCCCTTAATTTATGGGATCCCCAGCAGGACTCAGTTTTTCAAACCAAAAGCCTATAAAGACCAGCATGAGGGGTCAAATCTCCCTGCATTTTTTTTTTTTTTGAAGTTACTGTCAAGAAGTGTAAGACTAAAGTCTATTTATTATCTCGTTATTAATACTGTATGAAAATCTTGTTCAAAAGAGAAAACACATTCTACCTTTGCCTTGGTATATTGTTAATTCTAAATCTAATTTTAACAAAACCTTATAAACAAATCTATCCAATCTCAATCAACTTTGACCACACAAGATACAATTTTCATAAACTTTTTATAACCTCTTACACATTTTTTACTCTTTTTTAGCTTTCTATATCCATTTTGTTTTGTCTGCATGATTTTTCAAATTTCTTGAATTCAACTAACTTTTAAATAACCTCTAGACAAAATTATTTTTTAAAACAAGACCACATTCCTATGTCTTTTTTATAAGTTTCCTTACCAAAAACACATGATACTTTTCTTGTACACTTCGCATACAGAATTGTCTTCTGTACTTCTAGTACTTTTAATTACATATATTAACCACAATTTTTACTCTTAATCATCCTAATTTCCAGTCCAAAAAAAAAAAAAAAGACCTGGGAAGTAAGCAATTTTAATTGTTATGTTTCAGGTGCAGAGCCCAGGACAAAGGATAGAACTGTGGAAACAATGCTTGTAGAATTCAACTCCTCTCAGTATAGCCAGGAGGCAGAGATGGGTCAAGAAAGACAGGCTTGGCTCTGTCCTATAGCTGATGGCCCAGGATGGTGGATACACATATGCCCGTAAGCCTTAATATGGCCACTTGTCTAGCCATCGGAATCTAAGGGCTCAAAACAAAAGACATAAGCTCACAGAGAAATCAGGCATGTATCAAAACTATTACAGAAGCAATGGTATTAGGACATCTAGCAGAGAAAATATTTACTCATCAGACCGGTAGACCTAGGCAAAAATGTCTAAATAAATTCCGAAGACATTTCTATTTCATTTTTACCAACAATTTGAAAACTAGTTTTACTAACCAAAGATTAATAAAATCCGGTGAACTTGAAAAGATTTCAGATAGTTATTTATTTTATGAGTACTCATTTATTTTGTCAATTTGGTATTATGTAGACAATATGCAAGCATAGACACTTACACGTACACATAACAATACAGACAAACATAAATAAAAATTTTGTAGAGTTGATTTTACAATTTTAACCATGATACGAATGAAACTCACTCTTTTAAAAGGACAGTTGGATTATACTGTGGCTCTGTAACTAGAACAAGTTAAATAGTTTATCTGTCCCATATGGCCAAAGACCTTACTGATTTCTACAGAAAGCAAAGTAGTAAATTTATGTCTCAAAGCACATAGAGAGAATTTAAGATTTTTCAAGGAGTTGAGATGTGTTACTTAGAGGAAGATTGAAAATGAATGCCAAGGTAACAGAAGATTACAGGAATTCACCCAGTATTTTACAGATGAGCCTAGGGAAAAAAAAAATCAGAAGCTTGCTCACAATACCAGCTGAATATCAAAAGGTTGCATTTTGGAGAACGATTTAATTGATATGTGGCTTTTTAATTTTGTTTCTATTTCTTAATTGGATTACTGAGTTCAAGGTGGACCCATTAAAAAATAGGGCCAAAAGAACATTTCCAGTTTTCAGGGAAAATACTTATATATGCGAAAAGCCAGTGTAGCTGGAAGGCAGAGCATCTAGATCTCCAGAAATCTAGGATCCCATTTTTCTACTGAATCCTGGTTCCTACCAAAGGAGGGAAACATCATGGGACCAGCCTACAAAACACTTCCACAATGCACCTTGCTGCCAGGACATTCCCCCAAGGCTGGTGAGAAATGCAGTGCCAATCAGCCCACTCTGTAATTGGCCCATCCCCATAGAAGTCTTACTCCTTGGTGAGATTACTAGTGTTCTCACAACTTCCGAGTGTTCAAACTGCATCTTTCTACCTAAACATGCAGGGAAATGAGTAGCATTCTGTAGTAATAACCATTCACTGCAAAAACTGCTGTCAGTTACCTTCAAAACTGCAGTCCTCGGCAGTGATTTGTTAGCCGTTGCACACTTAAAGGTCAAGTGCTCTCTACAGAACAAAGTAATCTCTGATATCCCCCAAAGCCAAAGAGATCAGGGAACTCAATGCAAAAGAGAGTAGAGCTTTAGACCTGATAAAAACTGATCCATGACTCTTCAGGCTCTATGAGTAAGACAGAAGACCCCCAAAAGGCAGTGTGTGATGTCTTCCTCTGTGTTCATCAAGGGGTTTCAGAGCCACTAGAAGTCCCCTCTAGATCTCTTCATGTGGTACCAAAGGTGGCAAAAAAGAAGAAGGTAAATGGGAGAGCAAGTCATAGAGAGGCTGATTTGGAGAGATTTTAAGCTCCCTAATGAAGGTCAATTAAGTTTTACATTTCCTCAGCAAAAATCATACTAACAAAAAAGGAAATGAACAAATGACCCAAATATAAAATAAAAATGGGTTTTAGTGAACTAAAAGATATTCCCACAAACACAATCCAAAAGACAAAAGCAGAAAGCCCCCCCCTTTTTTTTTTCAAAATAAAGTTATAGCTTGAATATCACCTTTTTAACGGACTTTTGACCATAGAGCTCTTTAAAATATATATCCTTTCAGACTTCATATTATTAGATTTTAACCAGGACAAATAGCCAATATTCCTGGCTCTTCGACCTTTTTGCCTTTCTTTTAAACCAAAGATACCTTCAAAGTGACTCACCAAAACCAATCAAGTCATAACCAAGGTTATGACTTGACCAAGGACACATGAGACATCTCCAGAGGCGCAGAGAAGCAGTCCTCGCAAGACCTAGAACCATCCCAAAGACAGTTCAAAGAAAAGTTTTGCTAGCCACAAATGGCGTACAAACCACTTTTCTATCTGGCCATATTCTCTATGGTCTCAGCTTCTTAGCTGATGTTCTGCACACAAAGGCCAACAATCTCATGTGTCTCATTACTAGAACCAGTTGGTAAGACAGAAAATCAAAAACTGGCCATGGAAGGGAAAGGAATCAATAATGAATGGGTACCCTAAAAAGTCAATAGTTGCACAAATATCAAACCAATTTTTATGAATGTTTCTTCTCCAGAGTTAAAGGACTTTCATTTCCAAGGGACTGGTTCACTTTCCAGGAACTGAACACCAGGGCATGGTGGTGAATGCATGAAATTTTAACTCCTTGACTAGAAGACAACATGGCCTTCATCGCAAATCCCACAGGGATCCAAAGCAGGCAGATGGAGTGTATGAATAATTTTGCTTTCTTTTAAATCTGATTTCTGTTTTCTTTTAAAAACAATCTGTCAAGGGAGTTTCTAAGGCCATATTTTTTTTTTAAGTCTTTTCATAGGTACCATTAACATGGCTGTTTAAGACAAGAGCATTCTAAAAAGCTTTCTTTTAAATATAGCCAAATTCATTCATTTACTATGTGAACCAGTTCACATATATTTTTTTCCTGTTAATCCAAATTGGGGAAAGAAAAAAGACAAGTCTCTTACCACCCTCATTTGACCTGGGGTCATAGGCAGAGATCTTAGAGAACTGACTTGGTAAAAAAATTCTTACTTTCTTTGTTAGCTTTGTGTCAGTTGTCCCAAGATTCCATCTGTAGGCTCCAGAACAAAGTTTCCTACAGTGGGTAATATTAACTAGTAAGTAGGATTTCTTAACTATTCACTGCACCAAAACTGTATGGAAGTTTAAATTTTCTCCCTGAAGATTCAATAATTTGAGTCTGTAAAACAAACTGATAATAAATTAAAGGGGGAAAAGAGCATACAAATTTTATTACATGTACTTGTGTACATGGGAATTATATGAAGTATAAAAACTTAAAGAAAGGTAACATAGTTGACGCTTTTATACCATTTTGAAATTATGGAAAGAACAGGGACTTGGAATGTGACAGGTTATGATGGCAAAATGGGGTTATGAAAGGGAGAGAAAAGAAAGACTTGGCTAGCAAAGGTGGTCTTATCATGCAGCGAAAACCTTGAAGGCAGAATCCATCAGAGAGAATAGATGCTAAATGTTTTTGTCAGACTTTTAAAGGCATCAGACTCTCTGTAAATCTTTCCTAGATTCAGACAAGGGGTGGTGTGGTTCAGAGAGAGCCTGTTTGCATCTGTTATACACTTCACTTTATTTCCTCTACAGATGCAAATCTCCACAAAAGTCAGCTTTTCAATTATTCTTGTATTTCTATCTTCACTGAAATGCCATCTTGAAATAGATCAAAGAAGTATATTTTCAAGTTTAATATTTTGGTCTCCTACAGTGGGTAATATTAACTAGTAAAAGGAGAGATATTCATTAAAATATTAAGTATATGACTATTAAATTAGAAACAGGTGCCTTTCCTAAATCCAAGTGTTCAGAGAAAGTAGTAGGAAGAATATCAGATCATAGTCAGAAGACCTGGGTTTGAGTCTTAATTCTGCTTTATTAGCTACATGAGTTGGGCAAAACCTTTTGGAATAGTACGAGTGTCACCAAGCCAACAGGATGGTTGTAGAAAGGCAGAAAACAAGGTAAACAAACATTTTAAGCATAAATAATAATAGTTATTCTTCTATACACAGTGTCTCTAAGCAGATCCAAAGATTTGCCAAGTTTTAATGAGATGGAATGTGGGGTTGTTTTATCTTGATTTATTTGTCTTAAAGTAGATGTATTGAAGCTTAAGGATTTATCCATCATATTCTTTTGTTTTCTGAGGATCACTCTTTATGAGAATGAATGGAATCCATGAATATGTCTACTTTCATTACCTTAGTCTATTTAGACCATTTTAAAATATGTTTCAATTATCTCATATTTCCCCATTTTTTTTTTTTTTTTGTTTGTTAATTTCTGTGTCTGTCTCATTCAGGTATTTTCCTCAAATGTTTGCTATATTTGGGTGTTTGTGAGTGAGAACCGAGAAGCTGGATGGAGATTGTGTGTGTGGGAAAGACTGTGTACTAGAACCTTCATGAAAGTGATATTAGCAAAATTTGACAAATCTTATCCTATTGGAAATTATCAAATGTCAGTATCTGTGTTTCCTTCTCTGGGATTTTTCAGTTTCTTCAGAAAGTGCTTCTCCATTCTGCTGTTTTGGGGTCAGTCTGGCTACTGGCTAGGGAAGGTGGTAGGGTCTCAGCATTAGTGTGTAGTTATCTATTGATAATTCATGTTTTTAGGCCTAAGCCTTGCACCTGTCTCAGCTATGCTTAGTATCTGAGGCTGTCACCTATCTTCAATTCATTCATCCAGGAAGAACCTGCCAGGTCTCCTTTGTACAGGGAAGAAGTGACCACCTGTTTAGTGGGGTCAGGCAGAGAACTGGGAAACCTTTGAGATTACTTCTGCTCCTTCTAGCTCTGTATATTACTCTCTCCTGTGGTATCTAACATTCCCATCAGCTTTGCCTTTTGTGGGTTCTGAATGGTCACTGGTGTGCCTCTTTCTTCAGGCACTTGATTTTCACCTCCCCTTGCTCTGCCACTGAAGTTCTCTCTTAGTTTTTCATCTTCCAAAATTTTCCTGACATCTCATATTGATTCCTCTCCTATTCACTCACCCCTGAGGGTTTACATATGTTTTAGGACATTTGCTTTCATCTTTGTGCTGTGGGGGTGAGAAAGATGGATGTTTGCTAATTCCACAGAAAGTCTACTTCTGTATTTATAAAACTCCAATTTTAAATGTTAAAGCACAAAAGGGAGATAAATAATCTCCTCAAACACATGATTATCTTTTAAAACCACATTTTAAGCTTCTCTCCTAGCTCAAAAACATTTCAACATGCAGATGTGAACATGTTTATTTCAAAATGTGGCCTGCTAGTGTATCCTGAGGTGTTGAAATAAGGCTATGGGTCAAAACATACTAATGGAGATTGGTAACCAACGGCTGCAGCCATAGTTTACATTTTAAAAAATATGGATTACTAAAGCATTGATTTTAAAAAGTCAAATTGTTTTTCAGCACAGGTTGTAGCTTCTTCTTCAAGGGATAAAATATTGCATGAACTTTAGTCTTCTGATGTCAAAATCAGTGTTAAATTGTGCCAACTTAGTTCAATAACAGCATTTAGTCTTGGGTGATTTTATCTAGCTCTCACCGTGAATTGGCCTCCTGAGCCCCTGACTTTGTTTCTTCCGGTCTTATCACTCAGTTAAGGTAGTACAAAGACTTCATTCCAGTGTTGAAGTGTGAAAGTGTGAGATAAAGATCAAATTACCTGTACAAGAAAGAGAAATGGATGACTTCTCATGTTTTCACATTCTTAAGACTTCTAGGTGAAACTTCCTACCCATAAATGTCAGTTAAATAAATGTCTGAAACTGCATGACTTTCTTTTGCTAAAAATGACATTAGAATTGCTATAACTTATTTTGCCTGTGGGACTAAATTACAGACAAAGCCCCAGAATTTTTTTTCTGCTATTACTTTTATACTTTTAGAAGTGAGATTTATTTAATTAAAATTATTGGGAAAGGTACACAAAGACAGCAGCCACATAAATAGTGAGGATATTATAAATAATCTCTGTTACAAAGATTTTATTTCCCAAACTAATTATTCAATTTTTTAAATGGCTTTCTCTCCTTGCCATAAAGAAATGGCTTATATAATTTTCTGTGATGAGTTTTAAGGCAACGTTTAAAAAAAAAAAAAGAGCGTTTTTAGCATGAAGGGCTGTTGAATGTTGTCAAAAGCCTTTTCTGCATCTATTGAGACAATCATGTGGTTCTTGTCTTTGGTTCTGTTTATATGCTGGATTACGTTTATTGATTTGCGAATGTTGAACCAGCCTTGCATCCCAGGGATGAAGCCCACTTGATCATGGTGGATAAGCTTTTTGATGTGCTGCTGAATCCGGTTTGCCAGTATTTTATTGAGAATTTTTGCATCAATGTTCATCAGGGATATTGGTCTAAAATTCTCTTTTTTTGTTGTGTCTCTGCCAGGCTTTGGTATCAGGATGATGTTGGCCTCATAAAATGAGTTAGGGAGGATTCCCTCTTTTTCTATTGATTGGAATAGTTTCAGAAGGAATGGTACCAGCTCCTCCTTGTACCTCTGGTAGAATTCAGCTGTGAATCCATCTGGTCCTGGACTTTTTTTGGTGGGTAGGCTATTAATTCTT
>NW_016804602.1:828523-870076 GCF_001698545.2 Rhinopithecus bieti
ATAAAATAAAATAAAATAAAATTTAAAAAAAAGAGGTAAGAGTCATATATTGTTGCTTCCCTGACAACTCATTTCACAGCAAGTGAAGGTCAGTACATCTTGGCAGATAAGAAATACACATGTAAAATAAAACCACATTTAAAAAATTTAAAACCAAATCCTACATTCCTACATTTATAGTTTTAAAGATGAGTTCTCTGGGTACATATTTTGTACAATCTGTATCTCTGTCTGCAAATGTTTTCAATCCTGTCAGAGAAGAGAATACTGCTAATTTAATACAAGAAAACACTTGCCGTGATTGGGGCCTGAAATATCTACTCCGACTCTTCGAATGCATCGCATGTGTGCTTATTATACGAAGAATGAAAGGGAGCATATCTAGGTGAACCCCACACCTTGACTCATATCACACCAAGATTTTGCTGTGGGATAATCTTGAGACCATGTCCAAAACACAGATGTTTTATTTTCCTGGATCTCTCACTGATGAATCATAATCATTCCGGCGGTATCCTTAAGACCAAGGACATGATACAGCGTTCTCGATCTTAAATTGCATTCAGTAGTCTCACAGTTTGTAAAGTGGAGAATCTGCTTTTCCACAGTGTCTGATTGATAAATTCAGATCTTGGCAGAGTGGGCTGTGCTCTAGCAAGGTTTACCTGCTATTTAAACATGTCATGAAAAGCTAAAAGTACTGACTCACATGCCTAAAGCCCAGAATAAATTAGGACAGGCCCACAAAAGGGCGAGAGAGCAAAACTAATGAGGACTAGGCAGGGATCCCACAAAAAAGGGTAATATACTCTACTGCCCCTTCATACTCTCTTTTGATTAGTTTTTCATCGGGCTCTCAGGAGCAAATTCTGGAGTGTATGTGCAACCAGAGGATGCTTGTGCTCTGCAGTCCAGCGTTATGGGAGCAATAGCTGGGGTTGTTAAATGTGGATGGGAATAGTACAAACTTTGCAATCTGTATAAAAATCTTTGTACGTCTACGGAGTTTTGAAGACTCTGTACAGTATTATTTCAGCAGGAGTGCATGATTATAACCTAGAAATCTCAGTTAGACTAAATAACCTCTGAAGTTAAGGTCAACATTTTGAATTTGTGGTTTGTTTTTTCCTTGACGTCTATCTTAAAGGAAATCTAGTTGATAATTTTGAATGAGTTTTCTATAAGACATAATTTCCTTATCTAATTGGATAATGTAAACAAAGGTACAAACATTTTGGCTTTCTCAAAATTTCTAATGATTTTAAGTTTGTATCGAATTATATTACTTTTGAATGAAAATAATGCATCTGCAGATGGTGCTGAATTGCATAAAATTAATTACTTCATATACAAGTTTTCAGTAATTAACTCCAGTGAGGCCTGTAAAAATCCATTGTGAGTAGAATTACATGCTTCTTAGCCTCTTCTCTTCCAACCTGAAAACTGTTTTTTTTTTTTTTTTTGTTTTTTTTTTTGTTTGTTTTTTTTCACTTTTGAGAATAGGTTAAAATGATGTGGGATAGTAAAGGTCATTTAGGGGAAATGCATTATGCCCTTGGGATGTAAAAGAACCAAGCTCTTAGATTATGGTGAGTTCCTGCAGTTGTCACAACTTGTAGGTTTTGATTTAAAGGGTGATTATCTCTCAGAGATGGAATGGGAAAGTCAGTATTGGCAGTACCAGTGCTGTTGCCTTGCATATGTTGTCCAGTCATGCCTGGACATAGACTGACAGTGGGATTTGTCCAAAGTCTCAGTCCTTGGCCTTGGCGCTTCTATGGGATGTCCATTTCCCTCTTATTTTCTGTGGTCTTTATAAAAGAATGTTTGTAATACAAAAATTTAATTAATGCAATTGAATATTTTGAGTGTCATCTTGAATATATTTTGTCAAAAACAATGAAGTGTCTGCACTCACTAGGAGGCTACTATTATTGGATAATGAAGAAACAGGAGAACTTCAGACTTTAAATTCAGACTAATAATATTAATAATGAGAATGTTTACTAGGCATGTAAGTTCTATTTTGATTCATGTGCCTTCAAATCTTTATGAAGTTTGAGAATTGCGGAAACTTCTAAGCCACTCAGCTTTCAACCACATGGGATAAGGCTGTCTCTATCATGCAGTCTGATGCTAGATTTGGATAATGTTTAAATAAAGGCATTTGGTTTGATTACCACTTATTCATGTGAATAAAATTAAGAACTGTCTTAAGAGATAAACGACCTTTAAATATAAGCTTGGAAGACCCTTAAAAACTAACTTCTCTTCATAAGATATAATGAACTACCTTTTAAGCATCAATATTCTATTTATTTATGCACGCATACAACGGTGACTCTCCACCTTGGCCATACACAAAATTAACTACGGGGCTTTTAAAATAAATTTGATGCTTGGGCCTCACCCTAGGAAAAGGGCAAGACACACACATGTACATACACACTTAACCACTCATACAGTTGTTACTAATCTGTCTCTTGGCTGGCTTGCTTACAGAAACCTATGCCAAATGTTTGGGAAAAGTTTCTTACTTCTTTTGCTTTATATATATAACCTTCATTCTAGGCTCCATGAGATATCCCGTGGCTGGGGACAGATTAGGATAAATTACAGAAAGAATTCAAATATTACCATTGAGTAATATTCAATTTCTGACATTCAAAAAATAGAACTTATCAATAAAACAAACAATACATTATATGCAAAACTCTTACACTGAGTAAGGATTCTATAAATTACTTTAACTTCATTTTAAGGGACAGTTGTAGCAGCTGACGACTTAGAGTTTTAGATGAAATAGGTACAGATGAGGAGAAGGAAAAGTCGTCTCTTTATGACCCTGAGATAATTGCGAGCAGAGGAGAAAGAGTGATTAGCAGTGCAAAATGAGCTAAGGTGTAACACTTTGCTTCTCCAAGCTTTGTTCCTCAATAGAAGATCATTTTTTCCTCATGTCTCCTCTTTGGGACACTAAGAAGAGCCTACTTTGCAGTCCAACAATTTGGACCACAACTACATCAAATAAAGTCAGCATCTCACAAACGTTGGAAAGATAGAGGCCTAAAAGGGGAGCTTTTCTGAGCTTCTCTTTGAGCAGACTCAGAAGTAACTGCAGGCTGACCGGCAAACTGGTCAGAGGAGGCAACATGTTGCTGTAGAGTAAACTTATAGGGTGGCATAGAGGAGACCTCTTGGGCTGAGAGTGAATGGGAGTCAAAACTAGATGACAAAAACCAAGGTGAAGTAAAGTTCAACAGGAAGCACCACCAGAAATCTTACTGGGCTATGAGATGAACCATGATTAATCAGCTGAAGACTTCAGCATAGGAGGCCAACTGGGCACCCAGTCACCTGCCCAATTATAATTGTTCTGCTCAATTATAATTTATGTGTATAAACATTATAGGGATTGCTCCTGTGACCAGTGGATGCCAGTAAGCACACCCTCAGAAGTCATGCAAGGTTGCAGACTCCTTCCATTCCATGAGGACATTAATGCCACACTCCTCTCCTCATATATACCCAGATTCCATACTAACAAGAGGCATTGGGAGAAAAGAGGGGTGATTATCACAGACTATGCTAAAATTATATCAGGCTAAGCAATTAAGTTTTAAGCCTGTTCAGACTAACTGGATTTGTTTATTGTTTATATATTTATTTCTTTTAGCCATCAGATCAGGACTTGGGAGAAAGATCATATTAGTCGCATAGAAATATTTCGCCTGCAATTTGAGTTGTAACATCAGGTTTATATGTTGTATATCCTTAGAAAAATTAGCTGGCAAATATGGGCCATGTAGCTATTTCCACTTATACCACATATTTACTTTAGAGTAATTCAAAACCTTTCATTGAAGCTGAATTTGTTTTTTAATTTGAGTTTTAACCAACTAAATATCTAACTGCCTATCTCAAATAAAAATCTCATTTTTTTCTTTTTTTTTTTTTGAGAAAGAGTCTTGCTCTGTTGCCCAGGCTAGTGTGCAGTGCTGCAATCTTGGCTCACTGCAACCTCTGCCTCCTGGGTTCAAGTGATTCTGCCTCAGCCTCCTGGGAGTGCAGGTACACACCACTACGCCCAGCTAATTTTTGCATTTTTAGTAGAGATGGGTTTTTTGCCATGTCCCAGGCTGGTCTCAAACTCCTGACCTCCAGTGATCCACCCACCTCAGCCTCCCAAAGTGCTAGGATTACAGGCGTGAGCCACTGTGTCCTGCAAAAATCTCAGTGTTTATTTGAGATAGGCAGTTAGATATTTAGTTTTGAAATTTTTGAAATTTTTGCTAGATGTAGTGAAAAGTAAAACTTAATTGATTCAGGATACAGTTAGCAATTACATTAGTTTTCTCAGACTACCATAACAAAATACAACAGGCTGAGTGACTTAACAGAAATTTATTTCCTCACAGTTACAGAGACTGAATGTCCAAAATCAAGGTGCCAGTAGAGTTGATAGCTGGTGAGGGCACTTTCTTTGGGTTGCAAACAGCACTTTCTTTCTGTGTACTCATATGACTTCTTGTGTGTACTTGGGGACGAGAAAGCAATAGGGAGAGAGAATTATTTCTCTCTTCTTCCTCTTATAAGGCCACCAATCCAATTGGATTAGGGCCCCACCCTTGTGACCTCATTTAACCTTAATTACATTCTAATCATCGTTTCTCCAAATACAGTTACATTGAGGGTTAAGGCTTCAACATATGAATTTGGAGAAGATAGAATTCAGTTCACAGCAGCCTTAAAACTCAAACAGTATTTTTAACATAGTTTTGCCCAATTGTAATTTATGTGGCTAAACATGACATTAGGCAACCTAAGATACTGCAGTGCCTTCTGAATTATAAGCAATGAATTAAACTATATTCAGTATACTTCTTGTGTTAAATTGCTTTTTAAACTGGTCATCCATAGATAGAGCATATGCTAACGTTTGATAACTGGCATAATAAATTGGCCACCCATTCCATTCTTTATTAATTCTGGGAAAAATAGAACTCATCTCATTATATTTTTCAGTTGTCGAACTGATCTAACTTAATATTTAAATGCACTGCAGTACAAGCATTTGCTTAAGCTAAAACTTTTATAATGTGAAGAGTG
This sequence comes from Rhinopithecus bieti, assembly GCF_001698545.2. Lineage (NCBI taxonomy): Eukaryota > Metazoa > Chordata > Mammalia > Primates > Cercopithecidae > Rhinopithecus > Rhinopithecus bieti. Next base: position 833,633 of record NW_016804602.1, read on the forward strand.
TCTAGTGAGTAAGAAGTCACTTTATTTAGCCATGCCCAGGGTCACAGTTAATAATTTAATTAAGCATATATAGGCCGGGCGCGGTGGCTCAAGCCTGTAATCCCAGCACTTTGGGAGGCCAAGACGGGCGGATCACGAGGTCAGGAGATCGAGACCATCCTGGCTAACACGGTGAAACCCCGTCTCTACCAAAAAAATACAAAAAACTAGCCGGGCGAGGTGGCGGGCGCCTGTAGTCCCAGCTACTCGGGAGGCTGAGGCAGGAGAATGGCCTAAACCCAGGAGGCGGAGCTTGCAGTGAGCTGAGATCCGGCCACTGCACTCCAGCCTGGGCGGCAGAGCAAATTGGCATAATATTTTGAAACCACTATAATGATATGGTTTTCATTCCTTGTTCTTATAAATTACATTTCCCAGCACTTGGCCACTGTTGCTGCCACAGCAACAGGAATAAATAAAATGCTTTTTGGAGGCAATAGTCTTTACTTCAGGGCTGCCACATACAGCTACACCAGTTGTGTGCTGCGTGAGATTGTCACATCTAGTAAGGATTCATTCACCTTACTGACATCATAGTTTGAATATTTATTTTAACAAAAATTTTCCAGTAGATGGCAGCGAAATGTTTTACTCTAAGAAAATCAGTATAAAGCAACAATTTTCTGACAGGTGAAAACAATGTATTTTGAAGACGAACCACCTTTTTTCTAATTTGCAAAAGGACACTGAACCAATTAGCTTATGGGGGACATATATCATGGGAGATTATAAGGATTAAATGAGTCATAATAGTTCCTGGCTCATAGAAAGCTCTGAATAAATATCAGTTACTAATAAGACCACTACAATCACCACTACTGCCACCATTATCATTACCTCCACAAAGACAAGCAGAGTCCTCACACAGACAGGCAATACCATCCGAGAGAAGGAAAATGGTATGGGATTTTTTTCTTCTTCTTTTTGCCTAGAAAAGCAGAATCTTCTATAAGATATTATCTAAATATGCCCAGTGGGGACTTCAGCTTTAAATAAAATGAATATTCAAAATGGAAGAGACTTGAATTTTCTTCTAATGTGGTGGGAGATGAGAGTCAAAGACTTTTAAGGAAGATTACATGAGTCCTCAGAGAAGACTCTAAGACAGAATTCCAGCACAGGAGATTTACTGAGTGCAACGCCTGTAAAGGATAACGTTAGAGAGAGCAGAAGGAGGCACAGACAACCTTCAGACTGTGATGTTGGTCGGTATCTATGAAAGGAGAGTCAGAAAGAAGGAGAATTGGGAAGTAAAGGTTTCAGATCGTAGGATGCGTGTGACAAAGCCTTAGTCAAGACAAAGGGAATTTCCTAGCAAAAGTTGCCCACTGAACAAGAATAGCTTAGCTCCAGAATTTGGGCCATGCTCAGTTATTGGCTGGAAACAGCCCAAAGAACTGTGTTCTCTGACTGTATACAATGGTAGATCCAAAGGAACAGCAGCTGGGGCTATCAGTCAACTATATTCCCTATAGTAGATTGCTTGAAGGAACATCTGAGTGAGATACCTACATGGTCACCATAGATGTGAATGAATTTTCTGATCCTGCTTCATGGTGTTTAAAGGCATAAATATAATTCCATCCGCACCCTTGAAAATACACAATAGTATGAAGCAAACAAATATTTACAGATTTGAAAAGAGAAATAAACAGCTCTAATAATAGTAGGAGACTCCCATACTTTCAATAATCTATAGAATGATCAGACAAAAGATTGATAAGGAAATAGAGGACTTGAACAACAGTATAGACTAATTGAATCTAACAGACATACAGAATGTTTTACACAACAGAAGAATACACATTTTTTCTCAAGTGTGAATGGAACACTATCTAGGATAGACCATATATTAGACGACCAAACAATTCTTCATAAACTTCAAAAGATTAAAATTTTACAAAGTATCCCTTGTGATCAAAATAGAATGAGTATAAATCAGTCATAGAAGAAAAACCGGAAAATCTACAAATGTGTGAAAATTAAACACATTTCTTAAAAACCAATGGGTCAAAGAAGGAATGGGAAATTAGAAAATATTTCAAAACAAATGAAAATGAAAACACAATATACCAAAATGTATGGGATGCAGCAAAAGCAGTACTAAGAAATTTATATGTATAAATACTTACATTAAAAAAGAAGAAATATCTCAAACCAACAGCCTAACTTGACACATTTAGGAACTAAAAAAGAAAACATGATATGGTTTTCTATGTTCCCATCCAAAATCTCATCTTGAATTGTAATCTAAATTGTAATCCTGACCTGTTGGGGAAGGGTCCTCATGGGAGGTGATTAGATCATGGGAGTGGTTCCTCTATGCTGTTCTTGTGATAGTGAGTTGAGTTCTCACGAGATCTGATGGTTTTATAAGTGGCTTTTCCACCGCTTCACTCTGCACTTCTCTTACCTGCCACCATGTGAAGAGGAACATATTTGCTTCCCCGTCTGCCATGATTGTAAGTTTCCTGAGGCCTCCCCTGCCATGCTGAACTGTGAGTCAATTAAACTTCTTTCCTTTATAATTACTTAGTCTTGGGCAGTTCTTTATAGCAGCGTGAGAATGGGCTAATACAGTAAATTGGTACTGCAGAGAGTGGGGCACTGCTATAAAGATACCTGAAAATGTGGAAGCAACTTTAAAACCTAACGGTTAACAGTCAGAATTTTGAACAGTCTGGAGGGCTCAGAAGAAGACTGGAAAATGTGGAAAAGTCTGCAACTTCCTAGACTTGGAAGGCTCAGAAGACAGACAGATATGGGAAAGTTTGCAGTTTCTTAGGGACTTGTTGAATGGCTTTGACCAAAATGTTGACAGTGATATGGAGAAGGAAGACCAGGCTGAGGTGATCTCAGATGGAGATGAAGAACCTGTTGGGAACTGGAGTAAAAGTCACACTTGCTGTTCTTTAGCAAAGAGACTGGCAGCATTTGTTCCCTGCCCTAGAGATCTGTGGAACTTTGAACTTGAGAGAGATGGTCTGAAATTGAAATTACATTTAAAAGGGAAACAGAGCATAAAAGTTTGGAAAATTTGGAGCCTGACAATGCAATAGAAAAGAACCCATGGGGGGGGGGGGGCGGAATTCAATCCAGTTGCAGAAATTTGCATAAGTTAACTCGGAATGTTAATCACCAAGACTGGATAAAATGTTTCCAGGGCATGTCAGAGATGTTTGTGGCCACCTCTTTCATCACAGGCCCTGAGGCCTAGGAGGAAAAAAATTGTTTTGTGGGCTGGGCCCAGGGGCTCCTGCTCTATGCAGCCTCAGGACATGGTGCCCTGCATCCCAGCTGCTTCAGCTCCAGCCATGGCTAAAAGGGGCCAACATACAGTTCAGGCCGTTTCTTCAGAGGGTGCAAGCCCCAAGCCTTGGAAGCTTCCAGTAGTGTTGGTCCTGTGGGTGCACAGAATAAAAGAATTGTGGTTTGGGAACCTCTACCTAGATTTCAGAGGATGTATGGAAATGCCTGGTGTCTAGGCGGAAGTCTTCTGTAGGGTTGGAACTCTCATGGAAAACCTTTGCTAGGGCAGTGAAGAAGGGAAATGTAAGGTCAGAGGAGCCCACACACAGAGTCCCCACTGGGGCACTGCCTAGTGGAGCTGTGAGAAGAGGGCCACCACCCTCCAGACCCCAGAATGGTAGATCCACCAACAGCTTGAACCATGTGCCTGGAAAAGCCACAGACACTCAATGTCAGTCTGTGAAAACAGACGTGAGTGAGGCTGTACCCTGCAAAGTCACAGGCCTGTAGCTGTCCAAGGCCATGGGAGCCCACCTCTTGTATCAGTGTGACCTGGATGTGAGGCCTCCCCTCACATGGAGTCAAAGAAGATTATTTTGGAACTTTAAGGTTTAATGATGCCTTGGATTTCTGACCTGCATGGGGCCTGTGTAAGGTCAGCCAAGAGAGAGGACAAGAGAGAGAGACCCAAGTTCAGGCAAGCCTTTATTCAACCTGCCAGCTGCCCCCTTAACAGTCAAGGAAAGCAGCCCCAAGCTTACAGAATGAAGGGTTTATATTGGGGCGGGGAGTTTGAGGGAGTCCTTTGGTATGGCTACATCTCGGGGTTGTTTGCTGGTTAATTCTGCCACATATCACCGTGTGACATTTATGGTACCAGATAGTGTGGGTAAAGTTTGTTTATGCTTCCCACGACCTCCCACTGTGTGGTCCAGATGGTTTGTAATTGCAGTCTGCTTGTCACAGCAAGGTCTGATAAGTGAAGGCTGTTGGCTCCACTGTGGCACCTAGATAAGGGCTTAGAAATGTAAAAAGGCTTGGAGGAAGGGGAGGGCTGGCACAGAGAGGTTTGGGGTGGGGTGTTGGCAGTACCAAGAAGTTTTGGGGGTGGTTTATCCATATCAGCCTGTAGCCCCATTGTTTTGGCCAATATCTCCTGTTTGGAATGGGTGTATTTACCTAATGCCTGTATCCCCATCATATAGAGGAAGTAACTAAGTTGCTTTTGATTTTAGAGGCGCACAGGCAGAAGGGACTTCCCTTGTCTCAGATGAGACTTTGGACATGGACTTTTGAGTTAATGCTAGAATGAGTTAAGATTTGGGGGAAGTTTTGGAAAGGCATAATTGTGTTTTGAAATGTTGAGGACATAAAATTTGGGAGGGGCCAGGGGTAGAATAATATGATTTGGCTTTGCCACACCCAAAATCTAATCTTGAATTGTAATCAGAATTGTAATCCCCACGTGTTGGGAGAGGAACCTTGTGGGAGGTGACTAGATCATGGGGGTGTTTCCTCCATACTGTTCTCATGATAGTGAGTGAGTTCTCGTGAGATCTGATGGTTTTATAAGGGGCTCCCTCTACTTTGCTCTGCACTTCTCCTTTCTGCTGCAGTGTGAAGAAAGATGTGTTTGCTTCCCCGTCTGCCACAATTGTAAGTTTCCTGAGGCCTCCTCAGCTATGCTGAACTGTGAGTCAATTAAGCCATTTTCTTTTATAAATTACCCAGTCTCAGGCAGTTCTTCAAAGCAGCATGAGAACAGACTCACACAGTACTGTACCTAAACCTAGCAGAAGAAAGAAAATGAAGATGAAAGCAGAGATAAACAAAGAACAGAAAACAATAATGAAACCAAGTATTGAGTCTTTAAACGATAAACAAAAAAGATAAAACTTTAGGTCTATTGATAAAAAAAAAAGAACACCCATCTAAAATCAGAAATAAAAGAAGATACATTAGTAAAAATTTTAGAGATATAAAAATATATAAGAGATTACTATGAACAATTGTATGTTAACAAATTGGATAACCTAGATACAATGGACAAATGCCTAGAAATATGCAACCACCCAGACTGAAGAAATAGAAACATCTGAGTTAGACCCATATCTAGAAAGGAGATAATATCAGCTAGTAACAAAAAACCCCACAACAAAGAAAGACCTGGGACTGGAGGGCTTAACTGGTGAATGCTATTAAACACTTAAGGAGGAAATAACACGAATCCTCCTCAAACTCTTCCAAAAAATTAAAGACAAAGGAACACTTCCAAACTCATTTTATTAGGCCTTCATTATTCTGATACCGAAACCAGACAAAAGCACTTCAAGAAAATAAAACTACAGATCAATATCCCTGATAAATATTGATTCAAAACTTCTCAACAAAATACTAGCAAGCAAAATTCAACATTTAGTTAAAAGTCTTATACATATAACCAAGTGGGATTTATTCCAGGAATGCAATTTTTATATGTTTCAACATATAAAAAGTGATCAATATCATACACCATATTAATAGAATGAAGGAAAAAATAAACGTGATCATCTCAGTTGATGAAGAAAAAGCACTTGACAAAATTTGACACGTTTTCAATATGAAAACTGTTAACAAACCAAGAATAAAAGGAAACTACTTTAACATATACAGACCATATATTAAAACCTGCAGCTCACATAATACTCAATGGTTAAAGGTGAAAAGCTTTTCCTCTAAGATAAGGAATAAGGCAAGGAAGCATTCCTCTTGCTTCTTCTCTTTTATGTAGTACTGAAAGTTCTAGCCAGAAAATTTATGAAAGAAAATAAATAAAAGGCATCCAAATTGGAAAGGAAATAGTGAAATTTTCTCTGCAGGTAACATGAATAATTGTAGAAAACCCTAAAGATTTTACAAAAAACTGTTATGACTATAAATAAATTTAGCAAAGCTGTAGAATACAAAATCAACACTCAAAAGTCAATTACACTTCTATATACTAACAATGAACTTTCTGAAAAGAAAATTAAGAAAACAATTCCATTTACAATACCATCACAAAAAAAATAGAATAAACTAAGAAGGAAAAATGTTTGTTCCCTGAAAACTGTAAAATGTTCCTGAAAGAAATTAAAGAATACACAAATAAATATAAAGATATTCCATTTTTATGGATTGAAAGATTTAATATTGCTCGGATGCCAATACTATCCAAAATGGTCTACAGAATCAATGCAATCCCAAATGGCATTACCTGCAAAAATAGAAAAATTTATCCTAAAACTCATATAGAATATCAAGGAACCCTGAACAGCAAAACAATCTTGAAAAGAGGAAGAAAGTTGGAATTCTGACACTTGATTTCAAAACTTACTAAAATGCTACAGTATTCAAAAAAGTGTGGTACTTGCATAACGACAAACATACACACTAGAGGAATAGAATAGAAAACCTGGAAATAAACCTTAATGTATATGGTCAAATGATTTTTGGCAAGAGTGTCAAGACTATTCAATGGAGAAAGGACAGTCTTTTCAACAAACGGTGTGGGGAAAACTGGACATCCACATGTTAAATAATGAAGTTGGACCTTTACCTTAACTACTCAAACTGGATCAAAGACCTATACATACGAGTTAACACTACAAAACTCTTAGAAGAAAACATGGAGAAAAATCTTTGTGACATTGAATTTGGAAATGATTTATTAGATACAACATCAAACACTCAGGCATCAAATGAAAAAGTAGACAAGTTAGACTACATCAAAATTTGAAACTTTTGTGAATTGCAATATACTATGAATGGAGTGAAAAGGCAACCCAATGGAATGGGGTTAAATATTAACAAATCATACATGAGAAGGGGTTAATATCCAAAATACAAAGAGAACACCTGCAACCCAACAACCAATAACCAAACTTAATTAAAACATGGCCAAAGACTTGAATAGACATTTCTCTCCAGATATACCAATGACTAAGAAACTCATGAATAGATGCTCAATATCATTCATTATTAGGGAAATGGAAATCAAAACTGCAATAAGCTACTATTTCACAACCACATGAATGCTATTGTCAAAAACAAAAACAACAAAAAATAATAAATGCTGGTGAAGATGTGAATAAATTGGAACCCTTGTGCACTGCTAGTGGGCATGTAAAATGGTGCTGCTGCAGTGGAAAACAGTATAGTAGTTCCTCAAAAAATTAAAAATTACTATATAATTCAGCAATTCATCACTTCTCAGCCTTTTGGCTAAGATCAAATGTATAATCCAGCAATTCCACTTCTTTGTACATACTTAATACCCAGAAGAATTGAAAGCAGGGACTTGAACAAAGTTTGTTTACCCATGTTCATATTAGCATTATTCACAATAACCAAAAGATGGAGGCAATGCTTCTGTATTTCTGTATCTTTCTGTATCCATCTCTATCTCTTTCTGCCTCTGTCTGTATCCATCTGTATCCATTTCTATCTCTTTCTGCCCCTCTGTCTGTATCCATCTGTATCCATCTCTATCTCTTTCTTTCTCTGTCTCCTCCCTCTTTCTCTGTCTCTATTTTTATCTCTTATTCTACCTCTCCTCCTCTCCCAATTCTTCCTTCTTTTCCCTCTTCTTTCTCTTCTCTCTCTGTTTATTCCCTTGATACTGTATTGATGTTCTTATCTCTGTCCCACCCATCAGTGAATAGAGAAACAAAATGTTTTATGTACATATAATATTCAATGTATTATATGGATGTTATATATTATAGTATATTATATGATACATGTTATATGATATAACATATACATGTATAGTATATTGTATGATATATAGTATATGATATAATGTCATATATGTATCATATAATATAGTGAATAGTACTCAGTCTTAAAAAGGAAATTGATTTGACATCTACTACAATATGAATGAAACTTGAAGACTTTGGGCTAAGTGCAAAAAGTCAGTTACAAAAGGACAAAAACTGAATGATTTCACTTTTATAATGGACCTACAATAGTTACATTCATGGAGACAAAAAATAGAATGGTAGTTACTAAGGGCTGAAGGAGAGGAGGGAATGGGAAATTATTGTTCAATGAGTATGCAGTTTCAGTTTCAGATAACAAAATTTCTGGAGATGGATGGTTGTGATGGTTGCACAACAATGGGAATGTGTTTAATGCCATTGAACTGTACACTCAAACATGATTAAAATGTTAAATGTTATGTTATCCATATATTAGCACAATTAAAGAAGAACTTACCCAAATATATATTAAGATGCATAGAATAAACCAACTCACTTAAAAATATGTATGTCATAGTTGAACAATAGGAATCATAATTAATTTAAGCACTGATTATTTGATAGATCGAATTAAAACATATCAAGTTAATCATTAACTTGTCAAAGGAAAGGGCTAAGTATTCAGTTTCTTTAAAGTCTTATATATATTCCATTCCAAGAATGAGATATATTTGCATTCCAAGAATGAGACAAAGTTTCAGAAACAAACCAAAGCAAAAACCTCTCCAGACTCAATGTATGGAAATGCCACATGGTTAGTTTAGTCCTAATATCCTCCAATGCATTTTGATGAAAGAATTGAAACTCCAGGGTTTGAGCCCTTCCCTAGGCTAAAACTATGTGTCTATTTAGGGACACTTCCTCATATGTATCTGGTATATATAATATTAAAAGTTTATGGCTAGAATTTATTCAAACATTTCAGTAAATTGGAAAAAAGTGTCATTAATAAGTGATTATCTGTTTCATTCTTTGATAAGAAAGTTCCTTTCATGCTAGAAGATTTGAAATCAATATGTGGCCAAAAGGAACACAACATTATTAAGAAACCCCAAAAATTGTCATTATTTAACAACCCAAAGTACATTAAATATCAATTCACATTGTATATTTTGAGAAATTCCCTTAGATATATGATTATTTTCTAATAATCCATCATATATTCAGAGCATTGGATAAACAATAACTCAGGTACTTCTTTTTTTTTTTCTTCAACCTTTTATTAGGTAAATTTAAAAATATGCAGAAATGTTAAAAAATTGGAAAAATCAATACCCATTTAATTACCCGTTTCACGAATTTTTTTTATTATACTTTAAGTTCTAGGGTATATGTGCACAACGTGCAGATTTGTTACATATGTATACATGTGCCATATTGGTGTGCTGCACCCATTAATTCCTCATTTACATTAGGTATTTCTCCTAATGCTATCCCTCCCCCACCCCCCAACTCCACCACAGGCCCCGTTGTGTGATGTTCCCCTTCCTGTGTCCAAGTGTGCTCATTGTTCAATTCCCACCTATGAGTGAGAACATGTGGTGTTTGTTTTTTTGTGCTTGTGATAGTTTGCTGAGAATGATGGTTTCCAGCTTCATCCATGTCCCTACAAAGGACATGAACTCATCCTTTTTTATGGCTGCATTGTATTCCATGGTGTATATGTGCCACATTTTCTTAATCCAGTCTGTCATTGATGGACATTTGGGTTGATTCCAAGTCTTTGCTATTGTGAATAGTGCCACAATAAACATACGTGTGCATGTGTCTTTATAGCAGCATGATTTATAATCCTTTGGGTATATACCCAGTAGTGGGATGGCTGGGTCATATGGTACATCTAGTTCTAGATCCTTGAGGAATCGCCATACTGTTTTCCATAATGGTTGAACTAGTTTACAATCCCACCAACAGTGTAAAAGTGTTCCTATTTCTCCACATCCTCTCCAGCACCTGTTGTTTCCTGACTTTTTAATGATCACCATTCTAACTGGTGTGAGATGGTATCTCATTGTGGTTTTGATTTGCATTTCTCTGATGGCTAGTGATGATGAGCATTTTTTCGTGTGTCTGTTGGCTGCATAAATGTCTTCTTTTGAGAAGTGTCTGTTCATATCCTTTGCCCACTTTTTGATGGAGTTGTTTTTTCTTGTAAATTTGTATGAGTTCCTAGTAGATTCTGAATATTAGCCCTTTGTCAGATGACTAGATTACAAAATTTTTCTCCCATTCAGTAGGTTGCCTGTTCACTCTGATGGTAGTTTCTTCTGCTATGCAGAAGCTCTTTAGTTTAATTGAATCCCATTTGTCAATTTTGGCTTTTGTTGCCATTGCTTTTGGTGTTTTAGACATGAAGTCCTTGCCCATGCCTATGTCCTGAATGGTATTGCCTAGGTTTTCTTCTAGGGTTTTATGGTTTTAGGTCTAACATTTAAGTCTTTAATTCATCTTGAATTAATTTTTGTATAAGGTGTAATGAAGGGACCCAGTTTCAGCTTTCTACATGTGGCTAGTCTATTACACATGCCAAACCTTAAAATCTATGAAGAGGAAATAAGTTTTTAAAATTTTTTCCCTCCAGAAATAATTGTTTGTTTCTGATGAAAAGTTGAAAAACTATACATGTATAGACTTGCATATATACATACATACAAAAATAATATGTTAATATTTCTTGTGAAGGAAAACTATATAAACAATAATGACATTTTAAATAGTTTATATAATGACACTGAGACTGGTGAAACTATCTGAATGCATTAGTATCCAAGTAAATTTAGGCTCCCTCTCTCTATACTGCATAAATCTACATGTCATCTCTCAGAAAGTTAAGAACCATGTATTGGAGAGGAATGTAGGATATTGGAATATAATTTTCTCATTCTGATTCAAAGTATGCTGAGTAGGATCATATCCTTGTGAATCAACTGTATTCACATTACTTGAATAAATATTATATGGTGAAAGAGCTTGGTTTATATTCCCATGCTAAGATCACATAAGAAATCAAGTGAAAGCATTAGTAAGCAGATATTTCTATCAATACTGTAAATTCCATTTTCTATGTATCTGCCCAATGTAGCTGCTTCCGTGACTTGACCACACTGTATCCCTCCACTCTCCACTTCTTTTATAAGCTCCAGCTGTACTGACCATTTTCCAGTGCTCCATAATGCTTTAATTATTTCTCCCAATTATTACCAAAATGAAGAAAGAGCCAAGCTACTTTCATTTGAAAGGGAAAATCATATTGAGAAGGACTGGCAGGAATGTGTATAGTCAGAAATGATGCAAGCCAGTAGGACTCATTCCTATCCCTATGTAAGGCTCCCTTCAGTATGGACACCCTCTAGGATTTATAGAATACTTCATCTGATTTTGGTAGCTATTTATGTATTGATTTGTTTTCATGAAAATATTTTCTTTGCTATGTTCTAAAACAATTCACCACGAGCCAAATCACCCATCATCTCAAAGTTCTGATGTAACTGGGCTGCGAGTGCGGGGTGAGTTTCTTAATACAATGCTATTACATGCGTAGAGGTTCTACTAAACAGTATAATAGAAAAATATGGAAAGTAAGAACCAAATATACTTTCTATATCTGGGATGCTCAGGCTGTGACTCAGTGACCTTTACTATGTTTGCAAGACCAAGTGTGTGTTTGTTTTCTGAGTGTTTTCCATAAACTTATAAACCATATTTCACTGCATAAATATCCAGTAAGTCTTTATCTGGTTTCCAATTGAAAAAATGCAGTAAACCAGAAAGCAAAGCCAATTTTACATTATCCTATAGTTGTGCTTTTATTTCAGCCAACTAATTATTGATTTGATTCTCAAGTTTTTCTTAAGTTATCAGGTGGAAAATTGTGTTCTCCAGAAACCCAGATGCATGCACCCTGTGAATTTTCTGGTAAGAGCAGAAAAATATGCAAAGTGAGTGGGCTTTGGAAAGGGAATAGACGGTTTGCAGAGAAGAGGTGGTAGTAGAGGAGAGATTAGGTATGAAGGAAGAATGCTAGAGGGAATGAAGGGGAGGGAGGGGGAGAGAGAGAGAGAGAGAGAGAGAGAGAGAGAGAGAGAGAGAGAGAAATCAATTGATTGAGAGAAGGACAGAGACAGAAAGCATACATCCAACATCAGAAACAGAGAAATTTGGCAGCTCTAATGGGTTCAGAAATTTCACGAAAAGAGAACCAGCAAACAAAGATAAGAGATCATGTGCAATGTTAGGTGCTATGTAAATTTCTTCTTCTGTTTCTTGAAGATGTTTCCAAGTCTTCAGATTCACTAGAATTTCTGCAAAGAAATGCTTTTGGAGTTTCATTTTTAAGTGTGGCAGTTGGGTACGGAACTGACCCCAGAGGTCACAGAAAGAACAAAGTAATATTTGGGTTACACTTATATACCCTGAATTTAATGGTATGCAGAATACTGGAGTCATTTTTGAAGAGTAGTAAAATAATGTTTCCTTTAGCATTGTTATTTTTACTCACTTGGCTCTATCCAATATTTTAACAGTATTTAAAATCAACCTTAGAGTTTTATATGCACATTTCCATGCTCCATACAGGTCAATTTATGCTTGATTGTCACCATTAACCCAAATATGCCAACTTTCTCCTTTTAATAATTGTATGCACTTTCAACAAAGAGCAGGCAAATTTAAAGAACTTCACAGTCCCTTTTCCTTAAATGCTTAATAAGGAATTCTTACATGGATCTATAATTGCCTAGCTCAACAAGCAAACCAGATTCACAAAACACAGTTATTTTTAAGATTCTTATATGGACCATCTATGAAGACATACAAAGTTTGAAATATGAGTGTGACAGCAATAGCCTAGGAGCCAAGAGACTGGGGCTCCAGACACAGAGCTGCCTCAGTTAGTCATGTGACCTTGGCCACCTCATTTAAACGCTTTTGGCTTCCGTTTTCTTATCTCTTATATGAGAAATTTTATCTAGACGACCTTTTAAATCTCTTTCAACTCTAAACCTTTATGTGTATTCTGAGGGTTGCTCACTCAGAAAACCAGGGTCAAAGGGTACAATGCCACGTTTTCAGGGAGAAATTGTGTTTATGATTTGCTGTGACTTCAATACTCATAAAGTAGTTCACATCCTACAGTATAGCCTGTTTAATGAATTATTTTCAAAAGCAGTATGCATTATCACTCTTCATAAACTAAAATATTTTCTGAAAAGTTTCATACAATTTTGTGTTCCTGTAGGCTTAAAGTGTGATGGAAGGAGAGGAGACTCTTCCGTATATTTTTTCAAGTGGTGCTTTTTATTACCATGTAATATTTTGAGGTAATTGTAGATTCACATACAGTTGTAAGAAGTAATACAAAGAAATCCTGCATATCCTTTACCCAGTTTTTCTACCTGATTACATCTTGCAAAATTGTAATGCAATATCACAAGCAGGATAGGATTTTGACATTGATACACTCGAGATATAGAACACTGCCATCACCCCAAGGACCTTATAACAAGCCACCCACAGTTCCCTTCCACCTCACCTCCACCTTAACTCCTGGGAACCACTAATCTGTTCTCTATTTCTGTAATTTTTCATTTCAAGCATGTTATAGAAATGGGGATCATACAGTATTTAACCTTTTGAGGTTGAATTTTATTATTCAGCATAATTTTCTGGAGATTCATGTAAGCTGATGCATGTATCAATAGTTCATTTATTTTTATTGCTGAGTGGTATTCCATGGTATACGTGTGTCACAGCTTGATTAATAATTCACCAATGGAAGACGTTAGGTTGTTACCAGCGTTTGGCTATTTCAAATAAAACAGCTATAAATCTTTGTCTATAGGTTTTTGTGTTGAACACAGGTTTTCACTTCTCTGGGATAAATCCCCAAGAGTGCAATTCCTGAGTTGTAGTCTAGTTGCTTGTTTCCATTATTAAAATACTACACTAAACTGTTTTCCAGAGTGTCTGTACCATGTTACATTCATATCAGCGATGGGAGTGATCCAGTTTACCCACAACCTTGGCAGCAATTGGTGTTATCACTAGTGTTTTTACAGGTTTTACTTTTTAGAAGAGTTTTAGATTTATATAAAAATTGAGCAGGTAGTCCAGTTTCCATATATTCTTACACACAGTTCCTCTATAATTAACCTTTTACATTACATGATACATTTGTTACAATTAATAAAGCAGTGTTCGTACATTAGCTAAAGCTGGTAGTTTGTTCAGATTTCATAGTTTGAAACCTAATGACTTTTTATTCTAGAATTCCATCTAGGTAACCATATTACATTTAGTTGTCATGCCTCCTTGGGTTTTGTTTTGTTTTTGGCTATGACAGTTGCTCAGAATTTCCTTTATCTTGATGACATGATATTGTAATTTTACTAGTTCAAGTGTAGTGGAGAAACCTTCCTTTACACCCCATTACCCATTCCCATTTATAATTTCCTTAAACATTTCTTCTACATACATTTAGAATAACATCAGTCAGTGTTACAATTTTTGCTTTAACTTTCAAACAATTAAGGGGAGAACATTCTCAAGAAGAGAAGGAAGGTCTAATTAATCTACTCACATTTTACTAAGTTCTTTCTTTCTTCCCTGATGTGCCAAGATTTTTTCTTCATTGTTTCCTTTCTGTTTAAAGAGCTTCCTTTACCCATTATTTTACAGTAAGTCTGCTGATGACAAATTCTTTTAGTTTTTCTTTATCTGAGCATATTTTGATTTCACCTTTACTCTTTTTTTTTCCTTCACCTTTACTCTTGAAGCATATTCTGGCTGGATATAGGATCTAAAGCTCAAAACTCTTTCTTTTAGCCTTAATAAATAATGCTCTAATTTTTTCTTACCACTGTGGTTTTTGATGAGAAATATCCTATAATTCAAATTGTTTTCCACTATAGGTAAGGTATTTTCCCATTGCTTACAAATATTTTTCTTTGTCTTTAGTTTTGAGAAGTTTGTGATGTATCTTATAAACCTAAATAACATTTATTTAGGTTTATCCTGTTTGGGATTTGCTTAGCTTCTTGAATCTCTAGGTTTATATCTTTAGCCAAATATGAGAGGTTTTCAGCTATTGTTTATTGAATAGTTTTTCCACTCTGCCCGCTTTCTTCTTTCCTTCTAGGAGGGAGTCTGATAACATAGGTCCCTGAGGCACTATTCTTTTTTGTTGTTGTATATGTATATTTCCTCTTAGTCCAGATGAACTAATTTCTCTGTCTTCAAGTCTACTATTTCTTTCCTCTGTCTCTTCCATTCTGCTTTTGAGTTCATTCCTTGAATTTTTTATTTCAGGTTTGTATGCTATGATTCTAAATTTCCATTTAGTTCTTTATTATGTCTTCTATTAGTTTAGACTTTCTATTTGTTTCATTTATTTCAAGCAGGTTCATACTTACTTAGTGAAACATTTTTATGATGGATGCTTTTAAATCTTTGCCAAATCATTCTATCATCTCTCACCTTGTATTAGCATCTTGTGATAGTATTTTTTTTCTATACTTTGAGATCTTCCTGATTTCTAGTGTGATAAGAAATTTTGATTTTGACAGGACATTTATTTTTATGTTAGAGACTCTGGGTCTTATTTAAACCTTCTGCTTTAGCTGGCTTCCTCTAACATTGTTCTGATGTGGGAACAAGGCATATGCCGCCTTTGTTATTGCAAAGTGGAGCTAAAGGTCCATCTTTTCCACTTATCATCTAGTAGGGGTGCTTCTTATTATTTCTGAGTGGAGGTGGGAGTCCCAGCTCCCCACTAGCCTCTACTTGGAGATACAGGGATGTCTTGTTATTGCTTCCTAAATGGCCTTCATGACAACAAGATCAAGGGGTAGGGTGAAGGGTGGCTTGATATGACTGGGTGATGGTAAAAGTCCCGATTTTCCATTAAGCCTCCTCTGAAACCACCACAACGGAAACAGGGAGGAGTATCTTTTCACTGCTGGATGAAGGAGGAAGTCCAGGCAACCCACTTGGACTCCAGGTCTCATTACTGCCTGGTAGGAATGAAAGTCCTTGCTCTCCTCTCGGTCTCCCCTTTCTTGATTATTTGACTAAAAGATCAGGCTATTTTACTTTATTTTATTTTATTATTTATTTACATCAGCAGTCATTGGTGTTTGTGGTTTTCTAGCTTTCAGTGCCAAGTCTGAGATACATAAGGCAAAAAGAAAACCTACAGAACTCACAACCATGTTGTTCCTCGGGTTCTAAGGTCCCTAGCTGTCCTTCTCTCCCCTTCTCAGAGTCCAGCTGGAGTGCAGTGGTGCGATCTGAGTTCACTGCAGCTTCCACCTTCCAGGTTCAAGTGATTCTCATGCTTCAGCTTCCCAAGTAGCTGGGATTACAGGTGCGGGCAACCATGCCTGGGTAATTTTTGTATTTTTAGTAGAGATGGGGTTTTGCCATTTTGGTCCAGGCTGGTCTCAAACTCCTGGCCTCAGGCAATCCACCCGCCTTGGCCTCTCAAAGTGCTGGGATTACAGGCATGAGCCACCGTGCCCAGCCCTCCTCTCAGAGACTTCTAATATTGGTTTTCTTTCTAAAGTCTACGGGTTTTCTTGGAAGGATAGGGAAAAGTATGGTCTACTCCACTGGCTCAGAAGTGGAATTCTAATCCTTTCTGTATATACTTAATGATTTATTTTAGAATTTCAAAAAGTAAATTAAACTTGATGGCATTTGTTTGCCCATTCCAAGAAAAGCAAAAATATTTCTTCCTTTAGAATAATAAGAATCTTCACAATACTTGTTTCATCTAGGGCTACTCTACTTTTTGGCATTTACACCTCCATAGCTTGTCATGATTTCTGAACTGCCTCTAGCATTGGCATTCCCAAAATGCACCATTAACTGCCCCAGAAACTTAATAGTTCCAGAACCTAAACTGAGTCAATGAGGGTTATTTTACTTGAATAATTGATTAATTGAATAAACAAATATGCATGCAGTCACTACTACCACTTTTCTTCTAAGACTAAAATTTTAAGTTAATCTCTTTTGAACAAAGAGTAATTTTAAAAAATTTTCATTATGGAACCCCTTGATAGTGATAACCAACAGTGAAAATTAAGAAATAAAAATATACATCTTTGCTTTTGTTGAGTCTCAAACAGAAACCTCTTTTGTAGGATCTCATATATTTCTTTTTTGATGTTTGCCAGAAAGCTGGGGACTCAAAAAATGTACCTAAATGATCTCAATTAGAACCTCTGTGTGCCTCTTTAACCCCTGTTTACAGATTGGGAGGAAAAAAAGAGACTCAGGGAAGTTAATTAATTTGTCCACATTTGTACAGTGAATAATTTCTGACTCCAAAACCTGAAATGTTTTTATGCATTCTATTTTTCTGAGGCTGGTGATGTTCTAGAGAGGGGAGAGAGAGAGCACATCTTTCTGTGCAGCTTCTCTGAAGCTCAGTGTGGAAACCTGTCCACACACACTCACTAGGCACCTACTATGTGCAGAATATAGTACTAGGCTCTGAGTATGGATGTGTCAAGGAAGAAGTGGGCTGAAGAGATGATAGAGTTATTTGGAATCCTGGGCTGCCATGTTTTAGAATTTAAAAATTCGGCCAGATGCAGTGGCTCATGACTGTAATCCTAGCACTTTGGGAGGCTGAGGCGGGTAGATCACTTGAGCCCAGGAGTTCAAGATAAGTCTGGGCCACCTGGAGAAATCGTTCACTACAAAAAATACAAAAATTAGCTAGGAGTGGTGGTGTGCACCTGTAATCTCAGTTACTTTGCGGGGCTGAGATGGGAGGATCATCCAGGAGGTTGAGGCTGCATTGAATCATGATCACGCCACTCCTGGCCAGCTGGGGTGACAGAGCAAGACTGCCAGATGAAGAAGGAGAAGAAGGAAGAAGGAAGGAGGAAGGAGGAAGGAGAAAGAAGGAAGAAGAAGAAAAGAAGAGGAAGAGGAAGAGGAGGAGGAGGAGGAGGAGGAAGAAGAAGAAGAAGAAGAAGAAGAAGAAGAAGAAGAAGAAGAAGAAGAAGAGGAAGAAGAAGAAGAGATAATTATTTTAAAATTATAACTTCTTAGCTTAGTGCAATATAAAATGAGACCCCTATTCAAAAGCAGTAAAAGTGGCCATTAAAGATACTAAAATATAAAGTTTTTTATTTTCTTTCACCGTTGCTCTCTTGGCTTGTCACACTGTTTTTTATTTGTGACTTAATGTTGTTTTAAGTAGAAAAAAATTTAAAATTCTAAATTGTGAGCACAAAATTTACCATTCATCTTTATATCATACTTAGCTCCTATATAGACTCACAAAAATAATTACCAAGTTACAAAAAAGTTTGTGCATACATGTGAATTTTGTTCTTACCAGAACAGTGGAAATGCCACACAAAACTAAGTCAACTGTTTTATTTCACTTTTGATATGTACACATTCTATCAACACTCTGTCTTTAGCCTACTGGTGAGTACAGAAGGGCTAAAAGGAAAGGAGACTGTGGATTGCTCTATATTTGCCTTTTCTTTGATGTCATTTTTAGCTTAATTGGTTAGCTTTTACTGGGAAGTAACATGAGTGAGAAAAGATATGACTGTGTTCCTTGATCATTTGTGTTTCTTACAACTCCATTGCATTCTTTTTGCATTTGAAGCAAGTTCTGGCTAAAATGGAATGCCTGGCCTCAGGTCTGGGGGTGCCCCTGCTTACGCAGTTGTAAATGTCACATGCTCACCTTGTACTTGCTTTGAATCTCACTGAAGCCCCTTGAATTGTAAGTTCACCAGAATTTTGTGTTTTGTGTGCATGGGACCACAGGAGCTCTGTGTTTAAACAGTCAGCAACAAATGGTGGGCAGGTATATTGCATGTATATATTTCCTCTGCTCACAGGTATGCTCCATTGTCCCATTGGACTTCACTTTCAAAACACATATTCACAGGTAAAACTCTTTGGAGAGTTCCAAAGAAATGACAGTAAAGTATTAAACCAAGCACAGTTCTGAGCATAAAGTCCGGGACAACTGCACAGATCACAGCATGAAGCCTACTCTTATGGATCAGAAATAAGTTTTCCTGTATTTTTAGTGCCACACATCTAAATTCTCCTAGTCTGTCTGCTTTGGCCACCTAAGTACTGCGCTTTCCTATATGCTTTGAAATCTGGCATCTCAGTTTCCTATCACCTACAGGATTTATAGTTGAGCTCAATTTTACTTAATCAATTTTTGTTTGACTGTTAACTTGATTTCTAACCTTCCATATTGCCCTGTGCTATCTATGTGAGTACACATCTTTTTTCTCATGTTTCAAACTTTCTACTCTAATTGTGGTGCATGGTTACTTCAGGCTCTCGTTTACTGAAATAATCACTGTCTAGGTTAGAACTCAGGTTTTCTAGTTGTACCCAAACTCACTTTGTTCCTGGTTTGTTTTTTGTTGTTATGTTTGTTTCCTTGCTTTTTGGTTTTTTATCTGCACTCCAGTAATTCCTATAGCATGGTTCTGATGTGGTCTAGAGCAGTTTTTTTTTTTCAAACTGTGGCAACACATATACATGTAAATGTTTTTCAACATTCACACACAAACTTGTGTATTGGTTCACATGTTTAAATGTATTTCTTAATGTGTGCAGTGGGTCATGGTGAAAATGTATGAAATCTGATCTATTGTATGCCCAAATTATTTTCACATCAAAAATAAGTTTAAGTAATTATAGAAATTACAACGTTTTACGAACTGAGTACATGTTATGCCAAAGAAACATTGTGTAAAGGAGTGAACATTGTGCCAGAGGATGAGAGACACTTCCTGTTACAGTATACTTCAATGTGGATTACCAATATGCATTGAAGAGGAAGAGGTAGGGGCCAATAGGGTGATAAAGACACAGAGGAAGGATAAGAGATGAAATGTGCAGATTAGCTTGAGTGTAGGAGTCAAGGCTTTAAGGAAGCAGATAATAGTGGGAATTCTGTTCAGGAAATGTAAGGCCACTTTTTGTTAGAGGATGTTGAGTGCTTGGATTCTGAATTTGATAGAATAATTTGATTTGAAGGACACTGGAGATTACTGAGCAGAAGTGTGATGCTATAAAGATAGGACTTGAGGATGATTATCTTGATAATCTATAGCTTGGATTACAGAAGGGAAAGGTTAAACTTTGAAATCAACTAGAGCTGTGCTACCCATCCCTATGGTAGCGACTGGCCACATGCCACTACTGAACACTTGAAATGTATCTAATGTGAATGAGGACCTGAATTTTAAATTTCATTTTATTTTAATTAATTTGAATGTAAATTGAAAACTAGAGCAATGTAAAATATTTTCCATTAAAAACAATTACTGTTTTGGTAGAACTGCATTTCACTTTAACCATTGAAAATGTATTATCTGAACTGAGGTATGCAATAGATATAAAATACTCCCTTAGTACAAAAAAGTAATTTATTTTAGCAATAATTTTATGCTATTACATGTTGAAATGTTATTATTTTGGATATATGGAGTAAATCAAAATATCATTAAAAGTTAATTTTGTGGTTTCTTTTATTTTGTTTTATACTTTATGTGGCTCCTAGAAAATTTAAAATTATATATGTAGATTATATTAAACTTCTACAAAACAACACTAATCTAAATGGCTATTACTCTGAGGTTTGAGAATATTTTCACATTCAGAAAGCACTTACAAAATGGAGATAGTAACCCTACTTTTTAAGTTATGTTTTCTTATCTATGTCAACACATATGAATTAACTAAAACCAATTTAAGATAAATAAAAGTAAATGATCCAATTGTTTTAAACCACTTAAATTAGTAGGTTTTTCTTTTCTTTTCTTTTCTTTTAACAGTGTCTCATTATGTTGCCCAGGCTGAACTCAAACTCCTGGATTCGAGGATCGTCCTGCCTCAGCCACCCAAGTAACTGAGACTATAGGAACACACCGCTTTTTCCAAGTTTTGAAGTAGATCTTTTTGACCAAAAGCAAGAAGTCTGGTGAAAACTGAGTTTTGAAGATAAGTGTGTACATTAGCCAAATTCTAGAGAAATTGGAATATGTAGAATCTTGTTTATAACAGCATTTTTCTTAAATCTCCGTTTTCCCCTCGATTAAATAATCTGGTAAATAACATATTATGATCATCAAATAAAGAATATATTTTATACCAAACTTAAAATATAGCTAGGTCTACATGAAAGCATCCTTCATAGCATGGTTGTCAAAAACGTGGATGTTGGAACCAGACTCTTTACACTAGTTGTGTAATCCTGGCCAATTTTCTTAATTTCACTATGCTGTCATTTCCTTCCCCATCTGTAACAAAAGAATGATAATAATAGTCCCCACCTTATAGAGTTGTATAAAGCTTAAATGACTCATCCACACAAAGTTCCTAGAAGGATACCAAGCACATAGTAACCACCTAATTAATATTAACTCTTGTTTATATTGTTCACAAAAATACCACATATTTGAACAAGTGATCAAATGTGTGACAGTCCCAGAAATGTTCAGTATGAACACTACAAGCGAAGGAATTCTAAGTACCCTTTAAAAATCCTTATACATTGCCATAAACTATTTCTAAACCTATGTTGAGATAGAATACTATATATTTATGGGTCAAATCTCAGGAGTCAGATAAGGTTGGTCGAGTTTGTGACTAAAGGCAAATTACTGAACCTCAGCAAGTCTCTGTTTCCTTATCTCTGGAATGAGCATTAAAATGCCACCTTAGTCTTTGTGTCCATTGTTAGGAGATGATAAATGGAAACAGTCAAGCACAGTGCCTGACATGTGATTTTACTGTCATTACTATTTTATCTAGAACTCTTTGAAGTCCTGTAAGTCTACCACATTTTATTTTAATGTCATTACAACAATACACTTTTAATTATGGCCATAAGATTTGAAAGACAGACTATTCAATTTTCCTTTTCATCTTCTATCATTTAAGGGTGAATTTATTGCAAACAGTCTATTACTATGAGTCTTTTAACCTCTCCACTGGCTTATAAAACTGTTAATTGGTTATGGAAAATAGACATCTGTTATGTCTATTTTTTGACTCAATACCTTTATTTTATTCTTCTTCCTATTCTGAGCATCTTGTGATGTATGCATCTTTTGCATTGTTTTCTCTAGATATAGTGACTTTTTTCTGAGCCTCTGTTTCTGTTGCCTTGACCATGAAGACCTCCCTTTGAAGACTCTGGACAAAATAATTTAACTGAAATCACTATGAATAAAAAACTAGTTTAAGACTTATTGCTCCCTTATATAAGAATACATAGTTTCCTTCTAATCAAACACTAACACTCTGGAAAAGGGGGCTTTTTTTTAGATCATCCCTGGAATGAACAGTTATTTTCTGTGTGTAAATGAGAGGAGATACTTTTAAAGAAACACTTTTTGTCTCATTGATTAAATAGCTAGTTCTAGCTGCCCAGTTATAGCATAGGATTCTAAAGTATACGCTCAGGGAATATGGTGTGTGTGTTCTCTCACTAGCATCCTGAGATGCTGACCAACACAAATGCAGGGAGCTTGAAATAGTACTAGATTGATATTCTCAATAGAAGGCATTCTAGAGCTTCTTTGAAAAGAGGTTAAATTATTTGATTTACGTAATGACAGATTTTAAAATTATTTATTCATTAATCTTTCTACATATGACCTAAATGGGACCACAAATGAAGTATAAGATTTATTTATCTATTCTGTGCTCTTCAGTGTTTGCTTGATAGATCTGTATATTGTTTATATAGATTCTGGCCTGAGGAACTGGGATAGCTTTGAAAGCAGAGAATATATCTTATACTTTATGTGTTGTGATATGCATCATAACTGGGAAAGACTTCTTAATTTATATATCTCCTCATTTTAAACTAATAAATTACCATTCTTCAAATTGGCATTAGCTTGAGAATTCTTTGTTGCAAGATTAAGCTAATGGTAGATCTTAAAGGATGACATATTTACTGTCATAATAGGGCTTGGGAGGCAATAAAGGTTGCTAGGAGATAAGGGAAAAAGTAAGAACTAGATCCAGGATTCAGAAAATTTTCTAAGGTTAGAAAAATGTTATAGATCTTACAGGAGTAAGGCCAAGGATAAAAACCTGAGTATGTATGAGTGGAGAAGGAACTGTGAAACTGAAGGTCAGCTGGATGAAAAGTAGGGAAGTTCCTTCATTTCTAAATGGAGCTAGAGACTAGTATTACCTTGTTCTTCATTTTTGAGTATCATAGTGTAATTATGTTAATGCTCTTAATAGTGCCTGGTATGCAGGAAATGAACAATGACAGGCATCATCATCATCATCATCGTCGTCATCATCATCATCATTATTTTTATTTGAATTGAGGAAGCTGTCCTCGATAATATTTGCCAATTATGAAAATGTATATATGGTTTCTTGTGTCCTTTTCTAAACTTAAAAACGTAAATGGGTATTTGTATGCTATTCAATCTTAATGCCATTGCTGCTCATGTCACACGCTCCTTCATCTTTATTTTTATCGCAGAGGGATGTAGTCTCTCCTGTCTATGCATGATGAGTTCAGTGATTTAGAAATTAAGCCCTGTAGCTACATTACCTATTCAGTTGCTGAACTGTGACACACTGTTTCATTAGTCATACCAGGTTGTTTTGGAAATATGTCCCATCAACCTATAAATTATGGAGCTGCTCTTATAAATTCATAGCACAACTATATGTTAAGTTTTAGATTAAGCTCATATTCTCTTTGCCTGAATTAAAATATGAATGAGCTACTTTGCATCCCAGACTTTGGTTCACGGAAAGTCTAAATTGGGAGGATGATCTTAGAAAAAGTATGTATGAGAACACAGTATTATTTGAAGTCCATATCCAACCTGTCATTTTGACAGATGTGTGTTCTTGGCTTATTTTAATACTTAGATTGAAAAAATTTTAAGTATTCTAGTTCAGTATTCTTATGACTTTTGAAATCTATAAAGATTTTTACTCCCATGGGAGAGAGAAGATTATGAGAAACTCAAAAGAATAGGAGGAAATTTTATGCCTGATCATGATTATTAATCCAGGATGTTGTTTATGGCTCTACTAACATATTGCCTTATTTTGCTGAGTCCTTAATCCAATCAGGCAACAAATATATAGTGAATGTTAGGCTATACAGTTACCATGCTTGACAGCAGCCTTCAAATGGGACGTGACACAGACATACAAAAAGACAACAGTGCTATAGGGTCTATTGTATTGTTAAACAAATGATACTGATAGCAAGTGCTGTTAAACTTCAGAGTAATGTCTTTCACTCTAAAAATGTTACAGAGATTTTATTCCCAGGCCAGAGGTAGTGCTTCTTTGTAAAAAAAACTCCAGCCTTGCCTCCAGCTTTGACCTGTGTACCACACTGGGGTTATTCATCTCTCATTGCCTATAGAGACAAACCAGAGTAAGACTTAAACACAGGAAGAGAATTACATACTGAAGCTAAATATATAGAGTCTTTACAATATCTTATATAGTTTTAGACCTTCACTTCCCCCAAAATTGTTCAGTGATGTCAGGTTCCCTGTTTGTAGTGATAGCGCTAAACATTAGTGTTTGGCCCAAAGTAGAAGCTTAACAAATGTTTATATAATCAATGATTTCTAAAGTTGTTTTAACCCATATTTGAATGTCATTATCTATACATTTTAAATATACAATTACAACATTGAAATTTTGGAGAAACTCCAGGACCACATACCAGATTTATGCCACTTGTCATAAAAATCTCTGTACACTACTCATATACCTCATACTCTATGAATGTCCCTTAGAAATAATTTTTGCATGTACTTTACTTTCCACATTTATTCAATTTTTCTTTCAATACATACATTTATTGAATACCTAAAATTCTAGGCACCAGAGATACAGAAATGAACAAGAAATACAAAGCTTCAGTTCTTGCATTCTATCGGGAAGATGAACAATCAACAGAGACATAATATATCTGTAATTATGAAGGCCAAGAAGGAAAACATATCAGGGTAAGAGGATACAAAGGGATTTTAGGGGAGGGGTTGGTCAAATTCATCCTCTCTAAAAAGATGCTATTTGAACAGAGATTTTAATATAGTGAGGGGGTAGCTGACAGCACTCAGGCATAAACAGCAAGGTAGGTACTGAAGCTAGAGAGTGACTGGCATGTTCAAGTAAGAGCAAGGAGGCAACAGGGCTGGTTCGGATTGAGGGAGGCAGATAGTAATAAAGTATGAAGTTGCAGAGTTAGTAGAGACCTTGCTGGAGAAAGATTTTTAGACTACCACAAGAACTTTGGATTTAGCCTGTATGAGACAGGAAAGAGAAATAACAAGGTCTGACTTGCGCTATAAAAGGAAAACTCTCACATGTTGAGACTAGAATTCAGGAAGTCAAGCTAGAAGAAGTGTGAACATTTAAAAAGCTTTTGCAATAAACCCAGCAGGAAATGATGGTAGCTTCAGCAGGAGTGGTAGCTGTTAAGTGGGAGAAGCAATGAGCTTTCTTGATATATTTCAAGGGTAGTTCTACAAGATTTGTTAATGGATTGGATGTGGGTTTGATCAAGAACAGTCAGGATGTCTCCAAGATTTCTGGAAGCCTAGAATTCTGCTTCCTGAGGTAGTGAACACTGGGACAGTAGCAGGTATGTTTGTGTTTAGGGCCAAAAAAAGTTTTCGTTTGGATATATTAATTTTGAGATAGCTATCAGATATGAAAGTGGAGTCATTGAATTGACAATTGAATATATGAGCTTAGAGTCAGAGGAGTAATGAGGCCTGAAACACAATATTGAGAGTCTTTTGCATGTAGATGATGTTCAAAGAATGCAGCTAGATGAGATCACTTAGAGAGTAAACGCTTACAGAGAAGAGAATGAGCCAGAGGACTGTCGTTAGGGCACCCCAAATATCGAGGTAAGGGAGGTGAGGAGGAATTTCTTATGGTGCCAGGAGAAGCAATGAGTGAGGAAGGAAGAGTCCCAAGACAGAATGTCATAAGATTCAAGAGAAAAAGATGTTTCAGGAAGAGGAAAATTATGAGATTTATTAAATGCTGCTGAGAGATTTAGTAAAATGAGAACTAAGAATTGACAATAAGATCATTGGTAACCCCTTTCCTGAAATGCCATTTCCCCACCTTTTCATCTAGCTCAGTGGTCCCCAACCTTTTTGGCACCAGGGACCAGTTTTGTAAAAGACAATTTTTCCACAGACTGAGGTTGGGGCATGGTTTTGGAGTGATTCAAGCACATTACATTTATTGTGCACTTTATTTCTATTGTTATTACATTGTAATCTATAATGAAATAATGATAAAACATACCATAATTCAGAATCAGTGGGAGCCCTGAGCTTGTTTTCCTGCAACTAGATGGTCTCATTTGGGGGTAATGGGAGACAGTGACAGATCATCAGGCATTAGATTCTTATAAGGAGAGCACAACCTAGTTCCCTTGCATGTGCAGTTCACGGTAGGGTCCATGCTCCTATGAGAATCTAATGCCACCGCTGATCTGACAGGAGGCAGATCTCAGGTAGTGAAGCAAGTGATGGTGAGTGGCTGTAAATACAGACGAAGCTCCACTCACTCACCTGCCACTCACCTCCTGCTGTGTGGCCCAGTTCCTAACAGGCCATGGACCAGTACCAGTTTGTTTCCCAGGGGTTGGGGACTCCTGTTTTAGCTGATTCCTCCAAACCTTTAAGTCCCTGTGGTATAAAAATATTTATCCAAAACAGAACAAAACAAGTAGTGAGAGACAGAGGATGGAGGGCAGGAGAGAACAGGAGACAAAAACACATGTAACTGATTGTTATATGTAAAAATGTAAAAAAATTAAAACACTAAAAGAGGGGTGAGCTCTAGACAGAGGTCTAGGCTAAACGACAGCACTGACAGATATTATGCTGTGGAGGTGAGTCATCAGCTAAACATGCCTATTAACCAGTGATATGAGAGAAGACATCAATGATGTTTTCAGAGCTTGCTATGATAGAACATGAACTAACACATAGAAGACTATTAAAATAGAGCTTTGCTCTCTTTGCATCATAGCTTAATCTGATGACATATTTGGGTCAATGTTCAGACATTGTGTCCTTGCTATCCCAAGAAAACCATGTGTTAATATCATCGTATAAGGAGATTTTTTTCCCACAAACATTCTGGGAAATAAAAAAAATATATGTATCCTGGGAAATAGTCTTCGAAAGTACAATAGATATTCCTATTTGATTAGAAAATAAAACATTGAGATACAGTGCTGCCTTCTTAAAATAATCTTTAATAAGAGAACAAATGAATAAAAAAGGAAGTGATTGGAGCCTCTCCAATAAAGAGAGATCACACAGAAGATACACCAGATAACTAAGTGTATTAAGTAAAATATAGTTATCAGTGGAATGGCTCCACAGTCTATCTAGATATTTAAAGGAATTATGTAATGGATTAAGGTAAGCCATTTGACAATTGTTTTCTTAAGTCTTGTGGTATTAGGGGAAAACATAATTGAGATTTAAAAATTCTCTTGCTTCAATATAAAGCTAAGGGAAGGCAGGTGCACAGATAACAATTGGAGCGTGTATACACAGTGCAAGAGAAAGCAGGGCTCATAGAAACAGGATATTGAATTTTAAAAATAATCATCCATTTTTAATCCCAGCTCCTTGGGAGGCTAAGGCAGGAGGATCCCTTGAACACAGGAGTTGTAGGTAAGCCTGGGCAACACAGCAAGATGCCATCTCGAGAAAAAGTAGTCAACTGTTTTTAATTTTATTAAAATTTCGTGAGATGCTATCATACTCATCAAGTGAAGAATGTTGACTGATGTTCCTGGAAGATATTTATTTACTCTTATGCATAACAATACAACTATCCTAGAGTTGTTATAATAGATGTAAGAGTTGATGCTACAAATTTTGGGGTCTAACCCAATGCTTCTCGAACTTGAATTTGCAAACATACCAACCAGGGAATCTTGCTAAATTCAGATTATGTTTCAGTAGGTCTGGAAAGGAATTTAGATTCTGCATTTCTAACCAACTCCCAAGTGAAGTCAATGATGCTGACTGATGCATGACACTTCGAGTCAGATGATACAGAGGAACTGTGCCTGGACTGACTCACAGACAAGTTGTACTTGGTTCTTACTCACAGTGAAAGACTTTGGAGCTGACTTCACTTTATCTGCTAGTACCCTTTGAATTTGCATTGTTTCTTATAGACGAAGATGGCCAATAACTGGGCATGTTTCCAGCAGATGTGATGGATTTGTGGTTGCCTGTTCCTGCTCATTATGCAGGCTTTTTTTATGCCCAAGAGGAAACACTTTGAGTGTTGGGGAACATCCTGTGGCCATAAGAGAAAATAAAATCAGTGGTCCTGTGTAAAATTTGTGATCATGGCCTCATTAGCACTGTGCTTAAATCTATTCTTTATTCAGTTTTGTCAATCAGTTCAATTTTATTGTCTAATGAGGCCAAAGTGGTCTTTATATTGTTTCATGACAGCATGACAAAACAGAGCTGTCTACTTCAGAAGCATGGGCTATGGTTGTTTGAAGAGGAATTGTGTTTAATGAATAGAGAAGCAAATACTAATATTGATAAAAGCTACCCCCCCACACACACCTCAAAAGGTATTAGCAAATTACTTTGATTGGATTAAACAACGAATCTTTAATATTATATATTTACTTTAGTGAACTTTTGCTTCTGAAGACAATTTTTTTCTGAACTCATCATCAAATTCTGGGATGCCATACTTTTCTTCTATGGAACAGCCACATCATTTAAATTAAAAGCACATAAGTTGACTCTGACAAAAGAATGTGATGGTCGTGACATTTAACACATCAATCCCCTTACAAAAACCAGTCAAATCAACTAGGTTAGTGTATTAGTCCATTCTCACACCACTATAAAAAAACTACCTGAGATTGAGTAATTTATGAAGAAAATAAGTTTAATTGACTCACAGTTCCACAGGCTGTACAGGAAGCATGGCTGGGAAGCCTTAGGAAATTTACAATCATGGCAAAAGGTGAAGGGGAAGCAGGCACATCTTCACACAGGCAGAGCAGGAGGAAGAGAGCTATGGGGAAAGAGCTACACACTTTTAAACGACCAGGTCTCATGAAAACTCACTATCACGAGAACAGCAAGGGGGAAGTTCACCCCCATATCCAATCACCTCCAACCAGGCCCCTCTTCCAATATTGAGGATAACAATTCGACCTGAGATTTGGGTGGGGATACAGAGCTAAACCATATCAGTTAATAAAAGACAAAGCTCATACATGATATATTCAACAAAGCTTGATGACCAGAATTGCCACATATGTCAGAATACAGAAGTATGTAGCCAGCACTCAACACAGGAGGCTAGGAAAACAAAGAAGAACCAGTGAAACATAAAATTCTTCACAGACTCTAAACTGCAGATGAGAGGGCAAAGCTGTAAGAATCACATGCAGTGGAAGCAGCCTAAGCCTTAAAAATCTGAAAGCATTCAATAAAATCTTGGTTTTAGAAGGATAGAGAAGAAACTGAGGAAAAGACTATCGAGAACAGAATCTAAATTGAGCAAACTGGTGGGGAAGGGACTAGCAGAGAAGGACCTCAGAATATTCCATAACCACAAAATATGATTTTTGAAGGTAAGAGCACCATTGCAGAAGGCCACAAAGCTCTGAATGTTTCAGAGGTAGAGGCAGGACAACTTTCTGAATCAAGCTTAGCCTCAAAAACCAAAAAGAAACTATATTTCTGAATAAATCATGGTAACTACATAGGAAGGAGCTCTTGAGCCATGAATTTGTAAAAGCGACTTTGGCTTTTCTCTGCTCTTCATGTAGAAACATTCTCTGAATAGTTAAAAGAAATTCAACTTTATTTAAACACAGAAAAAAATTTATAATCAAACTCTACATAAATAAGTTGTAAGACAATATATAAATAAACCAAATATTCCAACAAATAATGAAAACACACCCAGTAAACATAGCTATGAAAAAGACAAAACCAATATTTTCAGATTTCTCCATAGTCTAGAAAATTTTTTAAATGGTCAAAGCTTTGCAAGAAAAGCATAAATCGGTAATAGAACAGCTCTGAAGAGAGGTATCTAAACAATAATAGAATCTGTAAAAAGAATGGAAAGGAATTAGTAATGAACTAGAAAAATGTAAAAGAAAGACATTTTAGAAATGGACTTTAAAATAGAAGAAATACAAGAAAATATAGTTGCACACAAGAAAAAGTGTACTACAGGAATTAAGGTACAGAATAGAGGAATGCACATTTAATGAACAACAATGAGGACAATAACAACAACAAAATAAGGTAAAAATGTTTCAAGAGAATGTTATAAATACAGAAGATAGATCAATAAATTGGTAATTTCAATAAATACAAATTGATTAACTCACTTCTTAAAAACAGAATGTTAGTTTGGCTAACAAAGCAATATTCAATTTTACTGCTGTAGCAAGAGACATAAATAAATGATTATTAAATTTTAAAAGCAAAAGGGATGGCTAGAGGTATACATCAAAATGAATAACGGCTGAAAGCTATTTTAAATATGTTGAATATATTTTAAAGTCACAAATAATGACAACAAAACAAAACAACAGAAAAAAGCAAAGATAAAAGACATTGTAACTCATGGAAAGTTGCCAGAGCACCCACTTATTATCCTGAAAACAGATCATTAACAGAAACAAATAGCATTTATCCTACCCTTAGAGCGTAACTTGTATTTCAGGATAATTAAATAGCCTTAGTAGATACATTTTTCAATGCCTAAGCTCTCCAGCTAATTGTCACAAAAGGAATAATAAAATTATAAAAATAACAATTTTGTGATTACTAATATGGTTTGGCTCAATATCCCCACCCAAATCTCAACTGTAATCCCCATGTTCAAGGGAGGGACCTGGTGGGAGGTGATTGGAAACTGGGGGTGGTTTCCCCCATGGTGTTCTCATGACAGTGAGTGAGTTCTCACGAGAGTTGGTGGTTTTAAGAGCATTCGGTAGTTCCCCCTTTGCTCTCTCTCTCTCCTGATGCCCTGTGAAGAGGGTGCCTACTTTCCCTTCACCTTCTGCCATGATTGTAAGTTTCCTGAGGACTCCCCAGCCATGTAGAACTGTGAGTCAATTAAACCTGTTCTGTTTATAAATTACACAGTTTCAAGTAGTATCTTCATAGCAGTGTGAAAACAAGTTAATACAATTACTAATAAAATAAATGATTCAGACAATGATCATTAATAGATAATAAGGCTAGTAGTGAAAGCTGACGGGGAACTTTTCAGTGAAGAGATCATGTTGTCACCATTGATCAACTTCGTTATCACTAAGAGTGAGGTTCTTACACATCATGTGCTTTTTATATAATGATGCAACAGGAGAAACACAGAATGACCCTTGAAGTATTCTTTTTCTCTTGCACACACACACACCCCTGTGCACACAAAGATTGAATCTGATCAAATCTTTAGATCTAATTTGCAGTCTATTGAAAATATAGGGAATAGAGGAACAAGTTAAATGATATCAACAGGAAACAGTCAAATCCAGAATGATGATATTTTGTAGAAAAAAACTGAACCATTTCTCCAATGCCATTAAGAAAAGGTGAGAGTAGATCACAAGTAATTTTAAAAAGACTTAAGTGTAGGTGAGCATATCTACCAGTTGGCTGGGACAGTCATGGTTTACTCTTGTTACCACAATGTACTTGTTATTTATTCTCCCTTTAAGCTCAGAGGCATTTAGGGTAGGGCTGCAGATCGTATGACCACTTTACTTAAAAGACATACAACCAAATTTATTGAGAAGACTTTATTTGGATCTGATCCTCACAAGCCAAAACAACAAACAAACTAAAATCCATTATGTTTCAGTTTATACTCACACACACATTTTTTTAACAATTGAGACAATTTGAATATGAATTTGTATTTAGGTCATGTTATGCAATTTCTGTTAGATAATTATGTGTGACAACAGAATTGCAGTAATATAAGAATGTATTTTTGGCCGGGTGCGGTGACTCACGCCTGTAATCCCAGCACTTTGGGAGACCGAGGTGGGCAGATCACGAGATCAGGAGATCGAGACCATCCTGGCCAACAGGGTGAAACCCCGTCTCTACTAAAGATACAAAAAGTTAGCCTGGCATGGTGGCATGCTCCTGTAGTCCCAGCTGCTTGGGAGGCTGAGGCAGGAGAATGGCGTGAACCCGGAAGGCAGAGCTTGCAGTGGGCTGAGATCAAGCCACTGCATTCCAGCCTGGGTGACAGTGAGACTCTGTCTCACAAAAAAAAAAAAAAAAAAAAAAAAAAAAAAAAGATGTATTTTTTACTCTAAAGCTTATCTCAGTATCTTGGTAGTTGGGATTTGCAATAAACTATTCAAGCAAAAAAGGAGAGAATGCATTCAGTTTGGAAACAAATATGACAAACATTAATAGTTACGGAAACTGAGAGATGGGTACATAATACTTATTTTCTCTCTGATTTTGTGTCTGTTTGCAAATTTTAAAAATGGAAAGTTAAAATAATTGATTTTATAAAAGAAGAATTGTAGTAACTGATCAAACTTGAGATCAGCTTATTATGGACATAAATTGTCAATGCTTATGCATCTAATAACAGAGCTTCAAAATAGAAGAAAGAACAGACAGAATTGCAAAGCATAATTTAAAAACACAATATTAGTCAGTGATTTGCAAACCAAACCCTCTAAAAATTGATAGAACCTGTAGTCATAAATTAGTAAGGATATAGAAAACTTGAACTACACTATTAATCAACTTGACTTAACATTTATAGAATACCCAACAAAAGCAGAATAAACATGATTTTCAAGTGCACATAGAACACTTGCAAAGACAGACCATATTTTGCACCATTTAACAAGTATCGATACATTTAAATAATTTAAGTCATACATAATAAATTTCTGAAGCAATTAAATTAAAAATAAATAACAGAAATTTCTCTAGGAAATTCCCCCAAATATTTAGAAATGACATAATGCGTTCTATATAATCCATGTGTCAAAGAAATCAAAGAAAATTTAGAAAGTATTTTGAACCATTCAGTTCAAATGAAAATATTGCCTATCAAAATTGGTACCATATTGCCAAAAAGGTATTTGGGGAACATTTATAGCACTAAATACTTGTACTGGAAAAGAAGAAAAGCTTCAAGGCAATGACCTCAGCTTCTACCTAAAAAAAATTGGAAAATAAAAAAGAAATATGCAGAAATATCTCTGAAATGTGAAGAAGAAGGGAAATGATAAAGATTGGAGTCTGGAAATTAATAAAATAGAAAAGAGAAACAATAAATGGAAGAAAAGAGAGACAATAAATGCAACCAATAGCTGGTTATTTGATAACACTAAGAAAGGATAAACTTTCAGCCAGACTTATTAAGCAAAAAAAAAAGAAGTTACAAATTGCCAATTGCAGGAATGAGAGAAGTTATATTACTGCAGATTCTACATCTATTAAAAGTATAATAAAGAGGTATTATGGAAAACTTTATGGTAATAAATGCAACAATTCAGATGAAATGGACGAATTCTTTGAAGAGAAAAAAACCCACCAAAGCTCATTTAGGAAAAAATATCTAATATGAATAACCCTATATCTAGTTTTAAATGTTCATTTTTACTAAAAACCTTCCTACAGAGAAAATTCAGAGTTCAGATGCCTTCCCTAGTGGATTCTACCAAACATTTAGGGAAGAAATAATACCAAATCTATATACACTATTTTATATATTTTAAAAGACGGATACTTCAGACTCATTCTATGGGGCCAGCATTACCTTGGTTCCAAAATCAAACACTTCATAAGACAATTACTGACCAATATCCCTTATAAACATGGAGCAAACATGCTGAACAATTTTCTCAAATTGAATTCAACAGTACAGGACCAAATGGACTTTATTCCAGGAACAAAAATGTTGGTTCAATCAGTGCAATTCCCCCACATTAACAAAGCTGGGAAAAAATAAATGATAAATTCAATATCTATTCCTGTTAAAAATTCTCAGCAAGGTGTGTATACAGAAGGCATATTATTTTCTTATGGCTGGTATAACAAATCACCACAAATTGGGTGGCAGAGTACAAAAGAAATTTATTATTTCACAAGTCTGAAGGTCAAAAATACAAAATCAAGGTGTCAGCATATCCACACTCCCCAGAGGTTCTTAGGAAAATTCTTCTCTTCCACCTTTGGGTGGCCCTTGGCATTCCTTGGCTTTTTTGGCTTGTGGCCAAATCACTCGAATATCTGCCTCCATCTTCACAGCACCTTCTCCTCTGCGTGTCTGCATCTTCTCTTTTTCTGTCTCATATAAACACTTGTCATTGAATTTAGGGCCACCTGGGTAATCCATAATGCTGCCATTTCAAGATCTTTAACCTAATTACATCGTAATTCCTTTTTTTTTTTTTCATATAAGTTAACATCCACAGGTTCCAGGGATTTAAATGTGGGCAAATCTTTTGGGGGCCACTATTCAACCCACAGCGAAAGGAAGTTCCACACCCTTACAAAGGGCATCTACAGAAACGCTACAGCTAGTATCATACTTAAGTGAAAGACTGAATGCTTTTCCCCTATGAACTAGAACAAAACAAGGATATCCACTCCCACCACTCCTATTCAACATTGTACTGAAGGTTCTGGCCAGTGTAATAAGGCAAGAAAAGAAATAAAAGCATTCAATTTGGAAAACAAATAAGTAAAGCCATTTTTAGTCAAAGATTAAATGGTCATTTATATAAAAAATGATGGAATCTACCAGAAAATGAATGTATGAGTTCAGCATGGTTATAGGATATAAGATCAATATATAAAAAACAATCATTTTTCTATCTACTAGCAACAAACCATTAGAAAATGAAATTGCACAAAATAATCTCACTGCAATTGCATTCGTGACCAGAATTATTATTAGTTGTTGTTGTAATAGTAGTAATATTTACTTTTAATGGCACTTTTGAAACAGTAGCAATATAGAAAGAATGTCAGCCAATTGTGTAATAGTATTATATCAATACTGATTTTCTGATTTTCCTAATTGGACTGTGATTATGTAAAAGACTGGTCTTTGTTTTAGGAAACACATACTGAAATATTTACGTGTTAAGGGTCATCTCAAGTCATTATGAAAATGCATAAAATGTACATATTTGAGAGAAAGAAAGAGAAACAACATAGTAAATGATAATAAGGAGACAATTAAGGAATCTGGATGAAAGGTGTACAAGATCTCTTCATACATTTCTTACATCTTTTCTGTAAGTAAGGCTGACATTACTTCAAAGTAAAATATTGTTAAACACAATGTGAGAAAAGGAATTGAAAATGATGCATCTAAGTAACTCTTGAAGAATTTTGCTTCAAATGGAGCCATAGTTGTTTGGACAGATAGGGTCAGGAGGTATGAAACTTTATTATAATGCCTGGCATAGAGGGGTGCTCAAGCTAAGAGAGGCATTAGGTCAGAGAGATAAAACTCAAGGAAAGCCTTATCCTGATCACTCTGTGGCCAGAAGATGGGTCAGCAATGTTATTCTTTTTCTTTTTCCATTATCTCTTCTCTCTGATTCATACAGTTGGGTTTGTGTAAGTTAAGTGCTTCCATTATACACTTAACATTTTATTTACCAATTCTCATACTCAAGATCAGAATTTGTAATGTACAGCTATATGACTTAAAATGCCAAACATCACAAAGTGTAATAGGATCACTTTTGTTTTTTACAAAGTATTCATAGATCTCTAAACTGGAATAAGGCAATTACCATCAAGCTTTATCAAAACAGCATCTATAGAAAGAAAGAGGGGAGAGACACAAATGCTTTTTCAGAACTGAATGAATCATTTATGAGGATGTTTCCCCAACTACTGTACTGTCCTCCAAGAAGAGTAGAAGAAATTAATGTGGAATAATATTTCCTTTGTAAAGGATCATGATACTTCATCAGGCTGCAAGATGCTACTTTAACGCTCTCAGAGCATTCTGGGGAAATGGCACATGAGGTCTTGCCTCTTGTATTCTTTCCCACTGCTGTGCAAAGAGGTTAATAAGAGAGGCTAGGGAAAGGGTGGTGGGAATCCTTGGTCTATGAAAGCTGCAGTCAATATTTCAAGTTAAGTTATATATTGGAGAGAAAAGTACTCATTATATAGCAGTTTTCTTAGACTTACGTCAGATTATTGCCCTTCAGTTACCAACACATATTTATCTTTGACACCTTATAATATTATTACTAGCTGGCATATATTTCAAGTGTCTCCTCTCTTCTTTTTTTTTTTTTTTTTTTTTT
>NW_016804602.1:870400-873769 GCF_001698545.2 Rhinopithecus bieti
GCTAGTTTTTTTTTTTTTTTTTTTTTTTTTTTAGGAGGGACGGGGTTTCACCCTACTAGCCAGGATGGTCTCGATCTCCTGACCTCGTGATCCGCCCGTCTCGGCCTCCCAAAGTGCTGGGATTACAGGCTTGAGCCACCGCGCCCGGCCTCCTCTCTTCTTAATAAGATTCTGAAGAAACTGTGGTTCTTTCAACAACACATAAACAAACCTTTCCTTCCTTCTTTTGTTTTGTTTTGTTTTGTTTTCTGCAATGGATGAGTCTCTCTTGTTAGTTATTTTTCCTATTTCAATATTAGAGGATGAATGAAGTCTAGGAATACTTTACTACATTTCAGTGTCCATAGGGCCCAAATTCAAGTTTAGACTCCTGTAAATGATATTTAAAGTATCATTAACATGGTATAATGAAAAGAAGACTCTGTTGTCAGGAGCGTGTGTCTAGGTGAGCAAGAGGGTAGCAGGTGAAGAAGGGGTGGGGGAGAGAAATAATCCCAACGTGGTCACTCATTGATGCTTGGGGATCAAAGCAAAGATAGAAATCAATCACAGAGTTAAAATCAGGGTTCACTAAGCTAATAGATGTGAAAATCATTGTAGATATTAAAAATGTTATGTAAATATTTTATATCTTTATTACAAAAAAGGAAAAAACATCTAGCCATAAGCAGCTTTGAGATAGTGATATTCATTTTAAGGTATATTTTTGATTTTTGCAAGCTGTTTATTTCATAAAATTGAACTAAACTACCTATTTGGTTAATGTTTATTGATAAATTCAGATCTACTAAAAGGCAAGCAGAAGTCAGGCATGGTGACTCATGCCTATAATCCTAGCACTTTGGGAAGTGAAGGTAGGTGCATAGCTTGAGCCCGGGAGTTGAAGATCAGCCTGGGTGATATGACGAAACCCCATCTCTACAAAATATACAAAAATTAGCCAGGCGTGGTAGTGTGTGCCTGTGGTCCCATCTGCTCTGGAGGCTGAAGTGAGAAGATCCCTTGAGCCTAGGAGGCGGAAGTTGCAGTAAGCCAAGGTCTCTCCACTGTGCTCAAACCTGGGAGACAGAGCGACGGGACTCTCATCTCAAATGTGTGGGGTGTGTCTGTGTGTGTGTGTGTCTGTGTGTATACTTTAGGGGAATAATACTTAAAGAATATCAATTTTAAAAACCTATATAGGTAGAAAAGATGATCTAGATAGGACTGTCTGGTTAAAAATAAATTGGGATGGTAATACACAGCCAGTATGAGATTAATTCAATTTTTACATTCAAAATAAGGTAATACTATTTTCTGTGCTTTTCTGGACAGAACATCTTTGTAAATGATAGTCTTTTGACTATTTTAGTAACAGTTAGCAGCAAAGGAATTTTGAGAATATCAAGTAAGTAAACTAAAAACAAGAAAGTTTGACTTCCAGTAGAAGCAAAGAACAAAAACTATTCATTTTACAAAGCTTGGCCAAATTGAAATGGCTCTAGACAAGAATCTGCAGGATAAAAAGGAGAAAGAAAATTTGTTTAGAATGTAGTAATGGGGTGCAATTAAGGAAAAGAAAATTTAGGCTGAATATCAGAAACAATTTCCTAACAGTCTATTAGACTGTACATTAGTTTCCCAGGGGAAGAAATGGAAGCCTCATTGCCTAAGTCATTTAGCACTAGTCTGATTTCCAGAGGGTGTGGCAACCCAGAAGGAAATGAAAAATGTAGAGTCATGAAAGTCAGTCTAAGTTAATTTTATAGCACCATGAACTGCTGCCATAGGTATTGAAAGGGGTGTAAAACCACTGTAATAGACATATTCTATCACTTTAAAATGAATGGTTCACCTAGCCAAGTACCATTAGCAGCATCAGATTATGCTGTCAGATAAATCCAGGACTGCCCCTGGCTGAGTGCTAGGACAACACAACAACAGATGTGATTAGAATGTGAACAGAATCTTAACTTGGCTGCAACTTCTGTCACACAGAAAGACACAGGGCTGATTCAGACCATCTAGCTGCCTAAGTATATACTTGCTTCTCCCCTCTTTGCCTCATGTGTCTCCCCCAAAGCTCCACTGAAGAGCAGGGACTTTGTAAAATAGGCTGTTCCAAAACTAAATTTCTAACCCGAAAGTGCTTTAGGGATCAACTTGTACTGTTTATTTAACCATATTAATGACAGCAATCTTCTTGTTTTAGATTGCATGGAACATTTCTTTTAAATGTTTTTTAGTCTTTTCTAATTCCTCCATCTTTCTCCGCCTTGCCACGAAGCTGAGATTCTACGGT
Source organism: Rhinopithecus bieti (assembly GCF_001698545.2). Classification (NCBI taxonomy): domain Eukaryota; kingdom Metazoa; phylum Chordata; class Mammalia; order Primates; family Cercopithecidae; genus Rhinopithecus; species Rhinopithecus bieti. The sequence goes on from NW_016804602.1 coordinate 872,682, forward strand.
ATTGAAGGACACTTATTTCTCCATGCCAAAAAGAACTTTCTAGATACTTCGAGATCCAGCTAGCATTATATAAAACAGAATCTAAGGGCTATTAATGTAAGACATTGTTATGACTCACAAAGAAACAAAATGCTGCCTGTAAAACTGTGACACAACACTTTTTCTCTTAGAATTTTTACCTTACGCATGTTGGAATAGCTTTTAAAGACTTTTGTTGTAGATGATTTACCATCATCAAATTTGTGTATATTTTTAAATTGGTGAAATAAATTTCTTAGTATCTTCCTAAACAATTCCACATTTAGACTGCAACTTTTCTGCATCCCTTTCAAATCCAGGGGTTTCAATACTTATCTGTGTTTTATCACTAAAAATGGTCCTCTGTGCCATAAAGAACATTAGTCATGCAGCCAGAATTTCTTTGAAAAGTACTCCAAAAGTAGTCTCTGGGATTTTCTCACAAGCTGCTGACACCTGTTCTGCAAAATTTGCTTCTGGCACTTTCTTGGTTGGCGTGTAATAGTCAATAGAAGCAAAAGATAACACATCTTTTTCTCCCTGTGGAGTCTTTCTTTCCTAACTCCAACAAATCACTATTTTTGATTTCCAAGAAAATTTTAAAATTTCTTTCATTGCTTTTAGGATAAATATTTGTTTCTGGACTATTAAATATATGTCCCACTGCCTGATTTCTGTTTTGTACATACAATAATTTTCATTTTAGCACAGAATCATGATATAATTTTGAAGACATTTTAAAGGCAATTAAGCATAATGACTGTAGTACAAGCATAATTCATATAAAATGGCAACATGAACAACTATGACCAAATTTGCTGATGTGCAGTAAGTGATGTCTATGTCATAACTGCCACCTGGTTGACAATGACAGGAGGATGTGAAAACTCTATTTTCCAGAAATGTCTTAAATCCCTTCTTCTTTTAACATTTTCCCCAGGCCTTATTCACCCTAGCTGGAAAATTTTATTGGTCCCTGAGTTAAAGCTAAATTATTGAGAAATAACCACTGGTGTCTTTCTTTAAAAAAAAAAAAAAAAAAAAAAAAAAAAAAAAAAAAAAAAAAAAAA
>NW_016804602.1:876511-887011 GCF_001698545.2 Rhinopithecus bieti
AAAAAAAAAAAAAAAACTGCAGGACTCTTTTTTTAAAAACAGTCACTCATTGCAAACATCCTGTTTGAAGAAAACACACAAGCTAGAGTGCTTGAAACTTTGCTTGCCGTTCTAAGCATTTTCATTGCTTGTTATCAAAAGGGCTGTGTTCCCCTCAATATGCTATCAAATTATTTCCTTGTAAAAGGTATTTGAAGAAGCTTATGCAAAGGCATTCTTCTTTGCTGTACTCAGTCAATAAGGAGTAACTTTTTATTCCTTCAGCTCTCACTGATTTCAATAAATATTACTAATTTTAAAATGAATTATTATTCTTGATAGGCTGAACTATGGGGAAAGATGTATCTTAAAATTGATATAATAAAGCATCTGTCCTTATATGACCTTTCTTTCCTATTCATTTTTACTCCGGCCAAAGTCAGGTACCATGTGTGTACTGGGATTGTACTGCCAGTGAATGTTATTTGGATATCACTTCCTTCCTATGAATGATCCCTAGTTACTGCAGGATTAGTGCAACATAGTGTGTGTATGCCATATCCATTATTGTTCAAAGTATCTTTAGCAGCTACTAATATTACTAGGGAGTATGTATATACTTAACCTTATAAATTCATACACCCATTTCCCAGTGAACAAAAGTATATTGAGTACCAACCATGCACTAAATGTAGTCCTAAGAATGAGAAGTTAACAATGAACAAAACAGGCATGATTTCTGAGCTTTCCACATCTACAGACTTGTTCTATGCAAAGTCTTTATGGAATTATGAGGAGCTGTTAGATAATTCAGATAGCTCCAGATTCCTAAGGTATGCCCCTGAAATTACTAAGAAAGTGGACCAGAAACTATTCTCGAACAAAAGCGCTGGAATAACTGTGATCTGCATCATGGCCGCTTTGGAATGTGTGTACGTGCATGTGTGTGTGTGTGTACTCATTTTAAATGATATAGAATACACCCAGAATTCTGGTTGAAAGGCAGAAGACCCAAAGCCTTCTGAAAGAAAGCACTGTAAATGGCATGTTTTATGTGGGGCTTCTCAAAATATTATGCGAAGCCTCTTCTTGAAGTGCCAGAAATTGAGGTCATTAGAATCATTTTGCTAATCTCTGTAAACTTTAAATAAATTAAATGTTAATAATAATATGTTTTATAGTTTCAATAGCTAGAGGACAATATTGAATGTCTTCAACACAAACAAATGATAAATAGTTGAGATGATGGATATACTAATTACCCTGCCCCAATCATTTTACATTATATATATCACAATATCATATGTTCCCCATAAATAGGTACAATCATTATGTATCAATTTAAAACACTTTTAAAATTAAAATTAAAAAACTAAAGGCAAAGCAAAAGTATATGAGGGGATGTGCATAATTTCTATGCAAAAAGAGATAAAAGAAAGAAATTAAATGGAGAGAAAAAAGTACCTATTTAAATTTACCAGGAAAATGCTTTTAAGAGACCAAATAATCCCCTTCAAAGCATTCTAAGTTTCAAAAGGGCAAGAAAATTGTTAATTGAATGTTTAATTAACATTTATTGCAAGCATATTAGTTTTACATGACTCACATTTAGTAATACAGTAGAGTTGTGTTCTTGCTACCATATGTGCACTTTATAGCATATTCAGTCCCCATATATAATCAACACATATGGTTCATTTATGCCCATTTTGTAACACTTGGAATATAATTTCCCTATTTCCAATGATTATAGGGGTTTATAGTTCTATCACTGCTTCCACTGAATTCAGCAAGAATTTATTGAGGAAACTAAGTGTAAAGTACTTTGCAAACGACGCTGTGAGAGGGAATAAAGATGAAATGGGTATGCTTTCTATGCTTAAAGAATCTGGCATCTGAAGGGGAGAGCGGATAGAATTATGCACCTGTATGTGCCTTGTGCTGTGCTGGGCAAACAGATAACAAAAAAGAGTATGGGTGGTTGCTACCTTTCAGCAGTTTAACTTTAGTGGGGCATTGGAAATAAATACACGAGTGTTGAAAGGTTCAGAGGCAAAAGATATCAAGCAAATTTGCAGAAATGGAAGTGTGTTCAATGTGTGTTAAGAATAGAATGCAAAAGGTGACGGAAATGACTAGAAATTAAACCATAGAAGTAGGAAAGAGTCTGACAGCTGTAGACATCACATGTTATGAAATTTGGAAAAGAATTATGGATAGTCATGGTGAGTTTTAAACTGGGGGATGACATGGGTGCCCTTTTGTTGTAGAATTATTATTCTGGTAGGGGCCGAGGGGATAGAGAGACAGACTTGAGGAAGGTTATGCCACATCTCTTAATCTAATGCATAGAAGAGGTGGGGGGAATGGAGGGGTTAGGATTACGAATTCCTACTAATAGGTCCTCAAATCTGTCCTCTTCTTGTACACCCCTCTCTAAATCCCCAACCCGGATAACATTATCATTGTTTCTATATGTAAATCTGCTCCATTATTCTCTCATTATAACAAAATTATCCTTTCCATATTTCATATTTTCCAATCCAAATCACAGAGGAAGCTGTTCTAACTGATATGATTAACGTCTTGGTAGCAGCTCTAGAGCCCTACATCCAACTGCTTATTATTGCCTGGATATTTCAAAGGCTTCTCAGGATTTAAAATAGTTAAATACTAATTCATAATTTTGGGCAATTACTAAATTCCAGCCAATGTGCAAAGCAATTGATATTCACTGTATCATTAAGAGATCATGTTGAATTTGGAAAGGACCTAGGTACAATGAGGTGCTTTAGTCTTGTCTTGCTTCCTGCAGCTATGCTGTCCCAATTCCAGTGCTACTATATTATTATCATAAACCATAAACTCCTTTCGCTGAAGTTGGTGTGATGTTTAATTTTATGTGTCAACATAAGGCATTAGTACCCAGTAATTTAATCACACACTAATCTAGGTGTTGCTGTGAAGCTATTTTTGTAGATAGCATTAACACTGCTGCCAGAGGTAGTTCTTCCTTTGTCTTGCATTTATTTTTTTTTCCCTAAAATTCATAAGAATTTTCTTCATAGTATTTTGGATTACTCCAATGGCACAAATGATGTCTATTACTTGTCTCACATCCGATCACTAATTATATGCATAAAGTATAATACAGCAGTTTTCCAGCTGTGTACACCAACCTGTGATGCTAATCTTTAAGAACTAATATAGTTTTTCCTACTTTAATCCATTTAATTAAAAAACTCTAAAATTATTTCCAAATAATGTTAATAAGTATGTATATGCATTTACATTGTAACTGGATATTGTTTATTGGTTGTATATTTACATTCTTTACATCTCTTTTCCTGATACATACATTTATTTTTACTTATGCAAAGAGTAAAACATATAGCCACTTACATAAATGTTACTTAACAGTTTATTACCAGTTAAATAGCAAGTGAAAAATTTATTTATGATGAAGTACCAAAGATAGTACTTTATAAAATAACTTTTGCTCAACAGACAGTTGAAGAATTTCGAACTGACCAATTATATAATCTTGGACAAGTTACTTAACTACTAAGGGCCTTACCTTCCTTCTTTGTAAAATAAAGGTAATAACAGTGCCTAACTTGAACTTTTGTTAGAAGCATGGTTGTCACATCATAGGCATTTAATAAATATTTTATAATGCCTTGTCATTATTATTATTGGTGGTGGTGGTGGTGGTGTGGTTATTATTCTTATCATGTGTAGCTAATTGCTACAAATGTCATTTTCTCTTTTTTCCTGGATAATGGAAGTTGAATTTGGAAATAAAGCAGTGATGTGTTCACTTCAGGAAATGGACCATTATTAGTTTTAGGCAGGAATAATAATCTTGTTTCTCACTCTTTCTTAATTTCCCAATATCCCTTGCAGCAAGGGCAGCCAAAGGATCCAAGTTAGGGAAATAAGATTTATGCAGAAATTTTCTGATGATGTTTCTGAGAAGGCACTTAATTACCTTGTAAAAGGAGACAGATGTGACTGGCATAGTCCCTTACCTCTTCTATTTGCCTTCCTTGAACGTGAATCAGATGCAGCAGTCATCTTTTGACAAGTCATGAGGATAAAAGTCAACACACTCACCATAGCAAGCAACGAAATAGAAAAAGCCTGCGTGTACAATGGCATTATTGAGCAGTGAGGCATAGTTCAGGTACATCCTATGTCTGCTAAGGGATACATAATGGCATCATTTAAAATACTTTGGATTCTTCTAATAACTTATTCTTCATGATTTTTCAGATAAATAATTTTGTTTTCAGTGTATAATTATAATAGCATATTGTAAATGGGAAATAGTAATAGAAATGATTTTAAGGGGGAAAATGAGTTTTATCTAGTATGTCTTCCAGATGAATTTAGATGATTTCCTTGTAAAATTTGCTGAATAAAAACTCTTAGAAATTTTAAGATGGCCTGGATATTGTCTACTTACTATAGGACCTACAAGAGTCATTTAATTTAAATAATCACACATTATTCTAAAGAATTATTTTTAAACTTATAGGCAATGGTTCTCAACTGATTGCAACTTTGCATTTGGCAATGCATAAAGAAATTTTTGATTGTTACACTGGAGGGAATTCAACTTGCATCTAGTATGTCTAGCCAGGAATACTGCCAGACATCCTGTAATATACAGGATTGGACAAGGCAGAAGATATTTCCTCCCAACAAAGAATTATTCTGTCCAAATGCCAAAAGTGCCAAAATACTTGAAAAGGATTTGGAATGCATCTGTTGGGAATGTTAAGGGTTGTCTTTATAAAGACTAAATTAATTAAACTATTTCTTATAGTTAGTCATAGTTAATAGCCAGATTATACCTGTGACAAAGCTAGTGCCAAATTTCAGGTCTCTTAATATTTTTTGTAGTTGAAATGATATCATTTAAAAATAGTTTTGATTATTTGGCTATAGATGAAAGCAAAATATTAAACAATAACTACACACAGTAGAAATCTGAGATAAAACACATAGTGAGACCATCTGATGTTCTAAAGGGCTTCTACTCTGCTCACTGTTGAAGAACTTTTGTCATTATTTCTGCAATCTTATCTCTTGAAAATTGTATACCTTTATGACACAATAATAAAAGTTTAGAAGTTAAAAATGTTTTCTTATACTTCGATTGTATCTATTGTCACATATATTGTTTTAATTAGATGACTAGCAATAGTTTACATTGCAGCCAAAAAATTAGAGGTGCTACCATAATCTAATGCAGGAACAGAATTGGAACCCCAGGGATGGAGGGGATCAAGTTTGCGAGGTAATTTATAGTGCTAAGAGAGATAAACACATACGGGCACACATTTATTTGATTTCATTTTTCAATATCTTATTTCCATTTCTGTACTTTTTGGCTCTTCTGGAATAGCAAAATATTCTATTTTTGTCTTCCTAAAAAAATGTATGATACCATACACAGAATAACTGTTTTTTATTAAGGAGTTGAGCTACATTCACCATTCATTATTTTATGACACTGGAGCCACTCAGAATTTTGTGTAATAAAGGTTGCAATACGGATTAAATGAGATTATGCGGGCAAAAAATTGCTTCATTTTCTACCTGGCACAGAATGAGGTTCTCAATAATGCTAAGTTGCTCTTCTCTCTGCTTTGGCATTTTTGCTCCAGTACAAGTGCTTGGAATAATTCATGGTTCAGCTGGGCAAGGTGGCTCACGCCTGTAATCCCAACACTTTTGGAGGCCGAGGTGGGTGGATCACCCGAGGTCAGGAGTTTCAGACCAGCCTGACCAACATAGTGAAACCTCGTCTCTACTAAAAATACAAAAACTAGCCAGGCGTGGTGGTGTGTGCCTGTAATTCTGGCTACTCCAGAGGCTGAGGCAGGAGAATCACTTGAACCTGGGAAGTGGAGGTTGCACTGAGCCAAGATCTTGCCACTGCACTCCAGCCTGTGTGACAGAGCAAGACTCCCTCTCAAAAAAAAAAAAAAAAAAAAAAAAATGAAAGAAAAAAAAAATACAGGTGACAGAGGGGTGGCTGGCAAGATGACTGAATAGGAACAGCTCCAGTCTGCAGTTCCCAGTGAGATCAATGAAGAAGGGGGTGATTTCTGCAATTCCAACTGAGGTATCCAGCTCATCTCATTGGGACTGGTTAAACAGTGGGTGCAGCCCATGGAGGGCAAGCTGAAGCTAGTTGGGGCATCACCTCACCCAAGAAGTGCAAGTGGGGGGGAACTCCCTCCCCTAGCCAAGGGAAGCTGTGAGAGACTGTGCCATCAGAAATGGTTCATGCCAGCCCAGATAGTTTGCTTTTCTCATGGTCTTCGCAACCCATAGACCATGAGATTCCCTTGGGGGCCTATACCACCAGGACCCTGGGTTTCAAGCACAAAACTGGACAGCTCCTTGGGAAGACACTGAGCTAGCTGCAGCTATTTTTTTTCATACCCTTGTGGTACCTGGAACACCTGCAAGACAGAACTGTTCACTCCCCTAAAAGGGGGGCTGAAGCCAGGGAGGCAAGTAGTCTAACCCAGTGGATCCCACCCCCATGGAGCTCAGCAAGCTAAGATCCACTGGCTTGAAATACTTGCTGCCAGCCCAGTAGTCTGAAGTTGGCCTGGGATGCTCAAGCTTGGGGGTGGGTGGGGCGTCCACCGTTACTGAGTCTTGAGTAGGCAATTTTCCCCTCACAGTGTAAGCAAAGCTACCAGGAAGTCTGAACTGGGCAAATCCCACCGCAGCTTGGCAAAGTTGCTGTAGCCAGACTGCCTCTCTAGATTTCTCCTCTCTGGGCAGAGCATCTCTGAAAGAAAGGCAACAGACCCAGTCAGAAGCTTATAGATCAAATTCTCACTTCCCTGGAACAGAGCACCTAGGAGAAGGGGCGACTGTGGGCAGAGCTTTGGAAGACTTAAACATTCCTGCCTGCCAGCTCTGAAGAGGGCAGTGGATCTCCCAGTACAATGCTCTAGCTCTGCTAAAGGACAGACTACCTCCTCAAGTGGGTCTCTGACCCTCCATGCCTCCTGATGGGGAGATACCTCCCAGCAGGGGTTTAACAGACATCTCATATAGGAGAGCTCCAGCTGGCATCTGGTGGGTACCCCTCTGGGACGAAGCTTCCAGAGGAAGGAACAGGCAGTAATCTTTGATGTCCTGCAGCCTCCGCTGGTGATGAACAGCCTCGGCCTGACTGTTAGAAGTAAAACTAACAAAGAAAAAGGGATAGCGTCAACATGAACAAAAAGGATGTCCACACAAAACCCCATCTGAAGATTACCAACATCAAAGACCAAAGGTGGATAAATCCACGAAGATGAGGAAAACTGGTGCAAAGAGGCTGAAAATTCCAAAAACCAGAAGGCCTCTTTTTCCCCAAAGGATCACAACTCCTCACCAGCAAGGGAACAAAACTGGATGGAAAATGAGTTTGATGAATTGACAGAAGTAGGCTTCAGAAAGCAGATAATAACAAACTCCTCTGAGCTAAAAGAGTATGTTCTAACCAAATTCAAGGAAGCTAAGAACCTTGAAAAAATGTTAGAAGAATTGCTAACTAGAATAATCAGTTTAGAGAAGAACATAAATGACCTGATGGAGCTGAAAAACACAGCAGGAGAACTTTGTGAAGTGTACGCAAGTATCAATAGCTGAATTGATCAAGTGGAAGAAAGGATATCAGAGATTGAAGATCAACTTAATAAAATAAAGCATGAAGATAAGATTAGAGAAAAAAGAATAAAAAGGAATGAACAAAGCCTCCAAGAAATATGTGACTATGTGAAAAGACCAAACCTATGTTTGACTGGTGTACTTGAAAGTGATGGAGAGAATGGAACCAAGTTGGAAAACACTCTTCAGTGTATTATCTAGGAGAACTTCGCCTACCTAGCAAGACAGGCCAACATTCAAATTGAGGAAATACAGAGAACACCACAAAGATACTCCTCGATAAGAGCAACCCCAAGACACATAATTGTCAGATTCATCAAGGTTGAAATGCAGGAAACAATGTTAAGGGCAGCCAGAGAGAAAGGTCAAGTTACCCACAAAGGGAAGCCCATCAGACTAACAGTGGATCTCTCTGCAGAAACCCTACAAGCCAGAAGAGACTGGGGGCCAATATCCAAAATGCTTAAAGAAAAGGATTTTCAACTCAGAATTTCATATCCAGCCAAACTGAGCTTCATAAGCAAAGGAGAAATAAAATCCTTTACAGATAAGCAAATGCTGAGAGGTTTTGTCGCCACCAGGCCTGCCTGACAAGAGCTCCTGAAGGAGGCACTAAATATGGAAAGGAAAAACTGTTACCAACCAGTTTTTCCTTTCTAATTTACAATACCAAATTGTAAAAACCATCGACACTATGAAGAAACTGCATCAACTAATGGGCAAAGTAACCAGCTAGCATCATAATCACAGGATCAAATTCACATATAACAATATTAAACTTAAGTGTAAATGGACTAAATGTCCCAATTAAAAAAAACACAAAGTAGAAAATTGGATAAAGACACACATAGGCTCAAAATAAAGGGATGGAGAAATATTTACAAAGTCAATGGAAAGCAAAAAAAAAAAAAAAAAAAAAAAAAAAAAAAAAAAAAAAAGAAAGCAAGCAGGGTTTGCAGTCTCTGATAAAACAGACTTAAACCGACAAAGTTCAAAAGAGACAAAGAAGGACATTACAAAATGGTAAAGGGATCAATGCAACAAGAAGAGCTAAATATCCTAAATATATATGCACCCAATACACGAACACCCAGATTCATAAAGCAAATTCTTAGAGATCTACATAGAGACTTAGACTCCCACATAATAACAGTGGGAGACTTTAACACCCATTGTCAATAGTAGACAGATCAATGAGACAGAAAATTAACAAGGATATTCAGGACTTGACCTCAGCTATAGACCAAGTAGACCTAATAGACACCTACAGAACTCTCCACCCCAAATCAGCAGAATATACATTCTTCTCAGCACCACATCACACTTATTCTAACACTGACCACATTATTGGAAGTAAAACACTCCTCAGCAAATGCAAAAGAATGGAAATCAACAAACAGTCTCTCAGACCACACTGCAATCAAACTAGAACTCAGGATAAGAAACTGACTCAGAACTGCCCAATTACATGAAAATTGAACAACCTGCTCCTGAGTGACTACTAGGAAAGTAATGAAATTAAGGCAGAAATAAATAAGTTCTTTGAAACCAATGAGAACAAAGACACAACATACCAGAATCTCTGGAACACAGCTAAAGCAGTGTTCAGAGGGAAATTTATAGCACTAAATGCCTACAGGAGAAAGTGGGAAAGACCTAAAATCGACACAATTAAAAGAACTAGAGAAGCAACAGCAAACAAATTCAAAAGTTAGCAGGAGACAAGAAATAACTAAGATCAGAGCAGAACTCAAGGAGATAGAGACATGAAAAGCCCTTCAAAAAATCAATAAATCCAGGGGCTGTTTTTTTGAAAAAATTAACAAAATAGATAGAATGCTAACCGGACTAATAAAGGAGAAAAGAGTGAAGAATCAAATAGAAGCAATAAAAAAATGATAAAGGGGATATCACCACTGATCCCACAAAATACAAACTACCACCAGAGAATACTACGAATACCTCTATGCAAATAAACTAGAAAAGCTAGAAGAAATCGATAAATTCCTGGACACATACACCCTCCCAATACTAAACCAGGAAGAAGTTGAATCCCTGAATAGACCAATAACAAGTTCTGAAATTAAGGCAGGCAATTAATAGCCTACAAACCAAGAAAAGCCCAGGATCAGACAGATTCACAGCCAAATTCTACCAAAGGTCCAAAGAGGAGCTAGTACCATTCTTTCTGAAACTATTCCAAACAATAGAAAAGAGGGAATCCTCCCTAATTCACTCTATGAGGCCAGAATCATCCTGATACCAAAACCTGGCAGAGACACAACAAAAAAAGAAAATTTCAGGCCAATATCCCTGATGAACATTGATGCAAAATCCTCAATAAAATACTGGCAAACCGAAGCCAGCAGCACATCAAACAGCTTCTCCACTATAATCAAGTTGGCTTTATCCCTGGGATGCAAGGTGGGTTCAACATAGGCAAATCAATAAACTTAAACCACCACATAAACAGAACCAATGACAAAACCACATGATTATCTCAATAGATGTAGAAAAGGCCTTTGACAAAATTCAACATCCCTTCATGCTAAAACTCTCTATAAACTAGGTATCAATGGAACACATCTCAAAATAATAAGAGCTATTTATGAGACACCCACAGCCAATATCATACGGAATGGGCAAAAGCTGAAGCATTCCCTTTGAAAACCAGCAAAAGACAAGAATGCCCTCTCTCACCACTCCTATTCAACATAGTATTAGAAGTTCTGGTGAGGGCAATCAGGCAAGAGAAAGAAATAAAAGGTATTTAAATAGGAAGAGAAGAAGCCAGTTTGTCTCTGTTTTCAGACAACATGATTGTATATTTAGAAA
>NW_016804602.1:887179-902148 GCF_001698545.2 Rhinopithecus bieti
AAAAAAAAAAAAAAAAAAAAAAAAAAAAAGAAAGCAAGCAGGGTTTGCAGTCTCTGATAAAACAGACTTAAACCGACAAAGTTCAAAAGAGACAAAGAAGGACATTACAAAATGGTAAAGGGATCAATGCAACAAGAAGAGCTAAATATCCTAAATATATATGCACCCAATACACGAACACCCAGATTCATAAAGCAAATTCTTAGAGATCTACATAGAGACTTAGACTCCCACATAATAACAGTGGGAGACTTTAACACCCATTGTCAATAGTAGACAGATCAATGAGACAGAAAATTAACAAGGATATTCAGGACTTGACCTCAGCTATAGACCAAGTAGACCTAATAGACACCTACAGAACTCTCCACCCCAAATCAGCAGAATATACATTCTTCTCAGCACCACATCACACTTATTCTAACACTGACCACATTATTGGAAGTAAAACACTCCTCAGCAAATGCAAAAGAATGGAAATCAACAAACAGTCTCTCAGACCACACTGCAATCAAACTAGAACTCAGGATAAGAAACTGACTCAGAACTGCCCAATTACATGAAAATTGAACAACCTGCTCCTGAGTGACTACTAGGAAAGTAATGAAATTAAGGCAGAAATAAATAAGTTCTTTGAAACCAATGAGAACAAAGACACAACATACCAGAATCTCTGGAACACAGCTAAAGCAGTGTTCAGAGGGAAATTTATAGCACTAAATGCCTACAGGAGAAAGTGGGAAAGACCTAAAATCGACACAATTAAAAGAACTAGAGAAGCAACAGCAAACAAATTCAAAAGTTAGCAGGAGACAAGAAATAACTAAGATCAGAGCAGAACTCAAGGAGATAGAGACATGAAAAGCCCTTCAAAAAATCAATAAATCCAGGGGCTGTTTTTTTGAAAAAATTAACAAAATAGATAGAATGCTAACCGGACTAATAAAGGAGAAAAGAGTGAAGAATCAAATAGAAGCAATAAAAAAATGATAAAGGGGATATCACCACTGATCCCACAAAAATACAAACTACCACCAGAGAATACTACGAATACCTCTATGCAAATAAACTAGAAAAGCTAGAAGAAATCGATAAATTCCTGGACACATACACCCTCCCAATACTAAACCAGGAAGAAGTTGAATCCCTGAATAGACCAATAACAAGTTCTGAAATTAAGGCAGGCAATTAATAGCCTACAAACCAAGAAAAGCCCAGGATCAGACAGATTCACAGCCAAATTCTACCAAAGGTCCAAAGAGGAGCTAGTACCATTCTTTCTGAAACTATTCCAAACAATAGAAAAAGAGGGAATCCTCCCTAATTCACTCTATGAGGCCAGAATCATCCTGATACCAAAACCTGGCAGAGACACAACAAAAAAAGAAAATTTCAGGCCAATATCCCTGATGAACATTGATGCAAAAATCCTCAATAAAATACTGGCAAACCGAAGCCAGCAGCACATCAAACAGCTTCTCCACTATAATCAAGTTGGCTTTATCCCTGGGATGCAAGGTGGGTTCAACATAGGCAAATCAATAAACTTAAACCACCACATAAACAGAACCAATGACAAAAACCACATGATTATCTCAATAGATGTAGAAAAGGCCTTTGACAAAATTCAACATCCCTTCATGCTAAAAACTCTCTATAAACTAGGTATCAATGGAACACATCTCAAAATAATAAGAGCTATTTATGAGACACCCACAGCCAATATCATACGGAATGGGCAAAAGCTGAAGCATTCCCTTTGAAAACCAGCAAAAGACAAGAATGCCCTCTCTCACCACTCCTATTCAACATAGTATTAGAAGTTCTGGTGAGGGCAATCAGGCAAGAGAAAGAAATAAAAGGTATTTAAATAGGAAGAGAAGAAGCCAGTTTGTCTCTGTTTTCAGACAACATGATTGTATATTTAGAAAACCCCATCGTCTCAGCTCAAAATTTTAAGCTAATAAGCAACTTAGTCTCAGGATACAAAATCAATGTGCAAAAATCACAAGCACTCCTATATACTAATAATAGACAGACAGCCAAATCCTGAGTGAGCTCCCATTCACAATTACTACAAACAGAATAAAATACCTAGGAATACAACTTACAAGGTATGTGAAGCACCTCTTCAAGGAGAATTACAAACCACTGCTCAAGGAAATAAGAGAGGACACAAACAAATGGAAAAATATTCCATGCTCATGGAGAGGAAGAATCAATATTGTGAAAATGGTCATACTTCCCAAAGTAATTTATAGATTCAATGCTATTCCCATGAAGCTACCAATGATTTGTTCACAGAATTAGAAAAAACTATTTTAAGTTTCATTTGACACCAAAAAAGAGCCCCTATAGCCAAGAAAATTCTAAGCAAAGAGAACAAATCTGGAAGCATCACGTTACCTGACTTCAAACTATATTACAAGCCTGCAGTAACCAAAATAGCATGGTATGCATATCACAACAGATATACAGACCAATAGAACAGAACAGAGGACTCAGAAATAACGCCACACATCTATAACCATCTGACCTTTGACAAACCTGACACAAACAAGCAATGGGGAAAAGATTCCCTATTTAATAAATAAGAAAACTGGCTAGTGATATGCAGAAAACTGAAACTGGACCCCTTCCTTACACCTTATACAAAAATTAACTCAAGATCAATTAAAGACTTAAAGGTAAGACCTAAAACCATAAAAACCCTGGAAGAAAACCTAGGCAATACCATTCAGGACGCAGACGTGAGCAAAGACTTCATGTCTAAAACACCAAAAGCCTGGCAATAAAACCCAAAATTAACAAATAGGATCTAGGTAAACTAAGGAGCGTCTGCACAGCAAAAGAAATTACCATCAGAGTGAATAGGCAACCTACAGAATGGGAGAAAATTTTTGCAATCTATCCATCTGTCAAAGGGCTAATATTCAGAATCTACAAGGAACTTAAACAAATTTACAATAAAAACAAACAACCTCATCAAAAAGTGGGCAAAGGATATGAACAGACACTTCTCAAAAGAAGATATTTATGTGGCCAACAAACATATGAAAGAAAGCTCATCATCACTGGTCATTAGAGGAATGCACATCAAAACCACAGTGAGATACCATCTCATGCCAGTTAGAATGGCAATCACTAAAAAGTCAGGAAGCAACAGCAGATGCTGGAGAATGTGGAGAAATAGAAATGTTTTTACACTGTTGGTGGGAGTATAAATTAGTTCAACTATTGTGAAAGACAGTATGGCGATTCCTCAAGGATCTAGAACCAGAACTACCATTTGACCCAGCAAACCCATTAATGGATATGTACCCAAAGGATTATAAATCATTCTACTATAAAGACACATGCACACATATGTTTATTGCAGCACTATTCACAATAGCAAAGGCTTGGAACCAACCCAAATGCCAATCAATGATAGACTGAAAAAAGAAAATGTGGCACATAAATACCATGGAACACTGTGCAGCCATAAAAAAGGATGAGTTCATGTCCTTTGCTGGGATATGGATGAAGCTGGAAACCATTATTTTCAGCAAGCTAAGACAGGAATAGAAAACCAAATACCACATGTTCTCACTCGTAAGTGGAAGCTGAACAATGATAACACATGGACAGAGTGAGGGGAACATCACATACTGGGACCTGTTGTGGAGTTGGGGACTAGGGGAGGGATAGCATTAGGGGAAATACCTAATGTAGATGACGGGTTGATGGATGCAGCAAACCACCATGGCACATATATACCTATATAAGAAACCTGCACATTCTGTACATGTATCCCAGAACTTAATGTATAATTAAAAAAAAAGACTGCCTACAAAAAACATATAGAAAGAAAGGATATGTAAAATGCTTTAAAAGGAAAGCCAGTGTTTCCTAAAAAATCAAATACTTGAAAGATTCATCTATGCCCATAAAGTTCTTTATATCTCTTCTCTGCACTCTCCCCTTGTAATTTACTCACTTGCGCAAGTTAAAGAATGGAAAGTAGTAGAATGAGTAGCTCAGAGAGGAGGAGCTGCATGAGAAGATGAACCAGGAAAATCGCTGGAATGGGCCTGCCCTCTCTGAGGCCTTTCCCTTGCTGTTTATAATGATAGCAGGCATTGTGACTTCTCAAACACTATTTCTAGTGGTAGTACCATAAAAACTTTTTATCAACAGTAAACATCTGTGGACTCTTGAGTACAGTTGGCCTTGATAGCTAAACACTGTTTACTTATCATCTTTGCTTGGCCATGGTCATCTCTTTACACTCCAGTTGTCTCTACAAGTGTATGTTTGATCCTTGTGAAATTCATAATGAAAAGTTTGCTTGATCATTAAAAAAATTTTCACAAGTAGTGACTTCCCTCTGTTTGGGAGGCAGGTGTGTCTGAATGTGCGATATTATGCAATCTCCATAATATATTATTAAGTGAAAAAAGCAATAGACATAATAATCTATTGTGTATGCTCTCATATGCATGCAAATGGGGTATATGTGTATGTATGTATGTATATATATTTGGATATCTATCTACCTATCTTCTTGACCACACATAGATTATCTTTTTGAAGGATTCAGAAGAAATTGTTGGTGATCGCCTTTAAGTAGGTTTTAAAGTTCTGGGAATGAGGTTCATTTTTCAGCATGCCATTTATTCTATTTGAATTTTGACAGTGTAAATGAATTATTTTCCCATTAATAAAAGTTGGTTAATAATAAAACATGTATTTCATTACATTAGTTGAGATATTGAGTATTTTCTACTTCATCAGAAATTTACATTAATCTAATTATTTTTAGGTAGCACCACTAATACAATGGGAATTCATAAAAAATATTACCCTTGGTTTTGTCACTTTGTAAACCTGTAGATATTTTACTTAAAAATATTTACTTATATAATAGAAAGAATACTATAGGCTTCATTTTTTAATATTTATTATGCCTTGCTGTATGTTTATCTCTTCTATACCCCTTTATTTCCCACATCAACCCCTTCCAACCCTCCAGAATATTCTCCATGCTCAAAGATTCATGTAAAACACCCATAAGCATAAAGGTGAAATATTTGGGGTCACTTTAAAAGAGAAGGAATCATGCCATGGACTTTTCTCTGCAACTTGCTTTTCTTATACTATATTATGAAAATCCCTTCAAGTCAATTAATGTATTGCTGATTCATTGTTTCTAATTTGTGTATAAGTTCCATAGCATGAATATAACACAATTTTATCAACCATTCTTAAGTTAGTGGCCATTAAGATCATCATTATATTTAACCACCACAAACCATGTTGTAATAAATATTCTCATCCTAATCTGATAAACTGGTGCTGATATTCCTTAGAATAGATCAATAGGTGTGAAATTTCTCGGTCAGAGGGTAGGCATGACTTGAATTTAACAGATACCACCAAAGTATATTCTAAAATATGAATAGTAATACATATTCATACACAGCAGTGACTTTTTCTTGACACACTTACCAGGTATAGCTGTTTTCATTACTTTTATTTTTTAATTAACACAACATTTAAAAAGTAGGATATTATTATTTTAATTCTTAGTTCTTTCTACTATCGGTGAATGAATGTTGAATCACCATTCTATTTGCCACATAACTTATCTCTTCTGTGACTTGTCCATTCATTTTCTTCATCTATTTCCCAACTTGGTTGTTTTACTTTTGTCATTATTTATAGGAGGATGTTTTTGCCCAGTTTTATCCCAAATCACAACACAAAACAAAAAAGTCGAAAATTTGTCAAATAAAGATGAACTCTCAAAAAGATCTCAGCAAGTCTATAGAGTCTATCACTCCAACCCTTTCTTTGTTAAAACAGCAGGAATGAAAATGTTAGTGAATTATTATTCTCAAATATAAGTTAGCTTATTGATATAAAATTTCTAGGTATCTATAAAATTATTCTAAATTTCTCTTAAACTCCTTATATTTTGTTTAATGCAGTAGTGTCCTACTCCATGACACATTTACTTACAAACTTTACCCCTACAGAGGCTATTTATTGAGTACAGAGAGCCTATAAGACCAATGTTGCAAAAGGGCTCCTCTACAGGCCAAGCCACTCCCCTCCTTAATGACCTACAAATCATCAGTTCTTCTAGTGATTTGGAGGATGATACTGGCTTATATCTTTCTTTTGCTTATGAGAGAATATTCTTCTGACTCTAATCTGTTTTTTCATTTTCTTCTTTAGCACATTTCCAGTTCTGTAGTGAACATATATAGGCAGATCTAAAGCCAATGGATACCAGAAATGGGCATGAGGAGGCTATGCATGAATTTTCATGAGGAATGTTGAGAGACTCCTCAGCTATAGACTAGTCTCCAGAGTCTAATTTCAATCAACCTTCAGAGTCTGGGCTCCGAAAATATTCAGCAAATTTTTTTTCATATACTTTCCTACTTCCAACCTTTGCTTAGTTCATTTGTTCCACCTAGAATATCCTTTCTTCACATTTCCACATGCCTCAATTTTACAAATTTTATCAAGGCCAATGTGGTAGATTATTTACAAAGATAGCCACAAACAATTCTTCCCACAACTGTATATACATGCTATTTTCCCTCCTTTTGAATATGATCCACTCTTGTGATTTGCTTTAGCCAACAGAATATGGCAGGGGTGAAACTTTGCCAGGTCTGGGTCTAGACTTGACTGGGCCTGCAGCTTCTACTTTCACCTTCTTTGAAACCAGCAACCATGTAAAGAAGTCTGATCTTCCTCCTAGAGAGAGAGGCTCTGGAGGATGAGAGACCATGAAGTGCAACAGAGAAAGACCCAGCAAACCCAGGTAAGATGCCAGACATGTGGTAAAGACATCTTGGATCCTCCAGTTTTAGTCAAACAATCCTAGTAAGCACGACTTGAAGCAGAGACAAGTTACCCCTATTTAGCCTTACTGAAATTGCAGAAATGTGAGCAAATTAATGGTGATTGTTGTTAGGCCCTTAAGTTTTAGGCATGATATTCTCTTATGGATGTGATCTGAACTCTACCCCTCTGTGAAATCCTATGGCATTTTATTTCTCACTTTTTTGTGGTACATGACTTCCTACACTTTGTAAAATAAAATATCTCTCAGATTAAACTCTAAGATTCTTGAGAGAAATTTATTATGTCATATTTATCTTGTATTTCCATGCTAGGGCAATATTTTCTTGTATGGGACTCAACATTTATACATGAGTGATTGTGTGTGTGTGTGTTCATACGTGCTATTCACACATATGAACTCTACACAATAAAATTAAGTAGGGATGACTCTCTCCTCACCCAAAGCAATCAATGTTTTCTTTAGAAACTAAGGAAAATACTTTATCAACTAGATCAGCCCAAGGTTGATACTGAGGTATTCTTAACAGTATTGGTGTTTTCTGCATAACAGCTTGAAATACTCAGATAAAGTTAACCATTAGAATGCATTTGTTTTGGGTTTACCTTCCTGCAGATATATTTTAAAGTTGAGTCACCATCCTAAGGTCCATTTTCCAGTTTTTTACACATGCCTTATCATTTTCCTGTGGATTTTTCAAGTGTTTTATGGTGAAATAGATACTTTTCACCCCAAAATATGCATTGACAACACTGATTACATTGGCTCATATTGGCTCTCAGGAAGGGTTTAGTATACCCGACAGCATGTCATTGGCCTTATGGCATAGGTAGAGACTTTACGGTAGTGAGGAAACAAGCAAAATATGGAGCGAACATCAGCAACAAGGACACATCCAGCACAAAGTCCCAACTGTAGTATCTGGGCATCTGTCAGTAATCATGAGTCAAAGAAAAAAGAGCAGGGACAAAACTTGGGTGATGAGATCAGAAGAGAAATGCCCAGAGCCACATAGAATATGGCATTAATTGGGTATGTCATTTACAAGTGAGGGGAGAGCGTTGGAAAGCAGATGCAAAGAGTTCACAGGATCTTTTAGGTGAGGGCAGGTCAACTCTGCCTACATGCGCCCCAGACCTATATTTTTCATAAATGCCAAGGTTTCTAGGTGATGGGATAATTGACAGGCTGCTGTCCTCTTTGGAAATGGAGTAGGAAGTCAAAAATTCAGCAAGCTAGATTTTTAGGAATACCTCCAAAATAGCAAATTTTGGCATCAAATTCCAGAATCCCTCAGCCTTTCTGGCATAGAAGAGGGGAGCAATATTCTTGAGTATCATATATATAATGATAGCTACCACTTATTGCTGACTACTATATCAATCCAATAAGGTAGATCACATATGTAATGTTAATAGATAGCCACCACTTATTGCTGACTACTATATCAACCCAATAAGGTAGATAATATTTTCTAGATAAGGAAACTGAGGTTATGAAAGGCGGAGTTACTAGCCTCGGATTTGAACATAGGTCTACTGGCACAAAGCCCAGGCTCACCCCACAAAAACTCTATCCCTGCTACCCCACTTTGGAGAACTACAGTTGCTCCCCAAAATCAGGTTCCAAGGTGTTGAAACAGGAAAGCCTACAGATGGAGGGGCCCGTCATTAACAGAATTTTGTTAAGCCTTGGGTAGGAATTGACACCTTCATCAATATGACATATTTATTCCAGAACAGCCTGAGAGGTATCATGCCCAAAACAACGAACTCTGGATTTAAGGGAAGAAGGGCAAAACTGTAACACAGTGGATTCTAAAATCATCTTCCAAAGAAATAGCATTATTGAAACACACACACACACACATACAAATTGCTTTTTACTTTTAAGACTAGCTCTGTGTAGATAACTAGAAATTATTCTTCATGTTCCAGAGCAGAAAGAAATTGAAAGAACTTGTTCAATTAACACAAAGATTCCTTGTTTGCATCACACTGTTGATTTTCAAATTTCTGTTTTGGATTTGGTTTGAAATAATGTGGATGAATATCTTTAAAATATACATGTTCTTTCTCCAATTGGCATGATATGGCACCCTGAGCCTTCAAAAAGTACTTCAAAAATGAAGTACTCATCTTGATTTTTTTAGACATATTCCTGCTTCTTTAGGAACCAGCTTTATAATAACTTCTTTTAGTATTAAGCGCACTCCAAAGCTTGAGCTTTGAAATTGAGGTGACAGTGTGCTAGCAGCCCTCACTCTCAGCGCCTCCTAGGCCTCAGCATCCACTCTGGCGGTGCCTGAGGAGCCCTTCAGCCCACCAGGGGCACCGGCACCGTGGGAGCCCCTCTCTGGGCTGGCTGAGGCCAGAGCTGCCTCCCTCTGCGTGCGGGTAGGTGTGGAAGGAGAGGCGCGGGCGGGAACTGGGGCTGTGCGCGGTGCTCACTGGCCAGTGCCAGTTCCAGCGGGCGCAGGCGCGGACCCTGCACATGGAGCGGCCAGTCGGCGTCGCCGGCCCAGGGCAGTGAGGGGCTTAGCACCCCGGCCAGCAGCTGCCGAGGTTGCTCGGTCCCCAGCAGTGTCGGCCTGCCTGCGCAGCACTCAAATTCTTGTGGGGCCTTAGCTGCATCCCCGCATGGCAGGGCTCCGGACCTGCAGACCGCCATGTCTGAGCTCCCTGTTTCTGTGGTGGGCTCACGCAGGGCCTGAGCCTCCCAGACTGGCGCCACCCCCTGCTCCCTGGCTCGGGGTCCCACAGACAGCCCAAGGGCTGAGGAGTGCTGGTGCTGGCTCTGGACTGGTGGGCAGTTCCACCTGCAGCCCAGGTGCAGGATCCACTAGGTGAAGCCAGCTGGGCTCCTGAGTCTAGTGGGGGACTTGGAGAGCCTTTACGTCTAGCTAAGGGATTGTAAATACACCAATCAGCACTCTGTGTCTAGCTCAGGGTTTGTAAATACACCAAACAGCGCTCTGTGTCTAGCTCAGGATTTGTGAATACACCAATTGGTACTCTGTATCTAGCTAACCTAGTGGAGACTTGGAGGACTAGCACTCTGTGACTCTGTGTCTAGCTCAAGGATTGTAAATGCACCAATCAGCATTCTGTATCTAGCTCAGGGTTTGTAAATACACCAATCAGTACTCTGTGTCTAGCTCAAGGTTTGTAAATACACCAATTGGTACTCTATATCTAGCTAACTAGCACTCTGTGACTCTGTCTAGCTCAAGGATTGTAAACGAACCGATCAGCAATCTGTCAAAATGGACCAATCAGCTCTCTGTAAAATGGACC
The DNA here is from genome assembly GCF_001698545.2 of Rhinopithecus bieti. NCBI lineage: Eukaryota > Metazoa > Chordata > Mammalia > Primates > Cercopithecidae > Rhinopithecus > Rhinopithecus bieti. The sequence goes on from NW_016804602.1 coordinate 897,338, forward strand.
AGTCAGCTCTCTGTAAAATAGACCAATCAGCAGGATGTGGGTGGGGTAAGATAAGGGAATAAAAGCAGGCTGCCCTAGCCAGCAGTGGGAAACCGGTGGGGTCCGTTTCCACACTGTGGAAGCTTTGGTTTTTTGCTCTTTGCAAGGAATCTTGCTGCTGCTAACTCTGGGTCCACCCTGCCTCTGTGAGCGGTAACATTCACCACGAAGGTATGCAGCTTCACTCCTGAAGCCAGCGAGACCACGAACCCACTGGGAAGAAGGAACAACTTGCAGACATGCTGCCTTTAAGAGTTGTAACACTCCCCCTGACAGTCTGCAGCTTCACTCCTGAGAGCGAGACCAGGAATCCACCAGAAGGAAGAAGCTCCAGACATAGCTGAACGTCTGAAGGAACAAACTCTGGACACACCATATTTAAGAACTGTAACACTCACCGCAAGGGTCCGCGGCTTCATTCTTGAAGACAGTGAGACCAAGAACTCACCAGTTCTGGACACATAATGAGATAACCCTGAGTTCTAATCATGACGATGCCACCACTAGCATTGAGGAAACTCCTTAACTAGTTAAGGGGTTTCCAAACCATGTCAGTATTATTGGACCCTTTTAGAATATAGGGACATCTGAGACTTGATGTCTGAGAAACTGGGATGAAAATCTGAGACTTGATGTCCCTATACTTTAAAAGGGTCTAATAATACTGATACGGTTTGAATCTGTGTCCTCACCCGAATCTCACATAGAAATGTAATCCCTAATGCTGGAGGTGGGGCCTGGTGGGAGGTGATTGGATCATGGCAGCAGATTTCCCCATTGGTGCTGTTTTCATGATAGTGAGTGAGTTCTCCTGAGATCTGATTGTTTAAAAGTGTGTAGCACCTCACCTCTGTCTATCCTTCTCCTGCTCTGGCCATGTGAAGTGCTGGCTCCCCCTTTACCTTCCACCATGATTGTAAGTTTCGTGAGGCCTCCCCAGAAGCCAGGCAGATGGCCAGCATCATGCTTGCTGTACAGTCTGTGGAACCGTGAGCCAATTAAACCTCTTTTCTTTAGAAATTACACAGTCTCCAGTGTTTTGTTTTGTTTTGTTTTGTTTTTATTGTTTTTTGAGACAGAATCTTGCTCTGTCTCCCAGGCTGGAGTGCAGTGGCGCAATCTCGGCTCCACTGCAAGCTCCGCCTCCTGGGTTCACGCCATTCTCCTGCCTCAGCCTCCCAAGTAACTAGGAATGCAGGCGCCCACCAGCACACCCAGCTAATTTTTTGTGTTTTTAGTAGAGATGGGGTTTCGCTGTATTAGCCAGGATGGTCTTGATCTCCTGACCTCGTGATCCGCCTGCATCAGCCTCCCAAGGTGCTGGGATTACAGGCGTGAGCCACCGCGCCCGGCCTCCAGTATTTCTTTATAGCAGTACAAGAATTGACTAATGCAGATACTGATCTCATATATTTGTACTCCCAGCACTCCTACTGCAGTTACTCCTATTACTGCTGCTATTGCTCCAACAAGAACCATAGAATGCACTATATATTCAGTGTTTACTATGTTCTAGGCACTAGATTAATTACTTTATATATACTCTGACTAACGCCCATGCCAACTTTTCAGAGAGGCAGGATATGTATCCCTTTTTTGTGGCTGAAAAGACTTTAAAGCCTAAATATCTTAAGTAATACAATTAGTTGCTTCTGAGAAACTGGGATGAAAATCTAGGTTTATAGGGTTTCAGAATGGGTACACTTAACTAGCAGGCCATGCTCCCTGTGATAACGAAATGAGCTAGTATAAGTGAAGTGTTTGGCACCACCCTAGGAGTAAGTGGGTCCTCCATAGAGGGTTGTTGAAATTATCTTTCCCCCCCAAAGTGAAGCTTTTTTCACCTTCGGGAGACACTCATTAATTCTTCTGTGCTCTCAAAGTACATATTTGTATATATGTACATATCTTTGTCTTTCTGTACATATTTTTACCGAGGCATCTTTCTTGTTAAAATTAAGTATATGTCTGCATCCCCACCAGCCATGGGCTACTACAGAACAAGAACCCTTATACAACCCTATTTTGCAACTCCCCCATCCTCACTGCCTCCCTTCCATGCCTAGACAGCATTGTAATCTTTTCCTTTTAAGACCCTACACTGCTATAAACTATGTTATAACACCAATCATATCACAATTACTCACTTTGATACCAGTCCTTGCATAAAGGCAAGAATTTATGTTCCCCTATACTTTAAGTACCATGCACATTGCAGAAGCATAATAAATGCTGGATGAGTGAATGAGGTGATAAATGAATATATTTAGATTTCCTTACAGTTTCCCTTTCTCTTACATTTATTTAATAGCAATAAGTTGTAAAAGCCTTAATCTTAAATTCATACCCCGTGGATTAAATCCTAAGCTGGAATGAGATCAATCAGTATGAAACATTATGAATACAGTTGTAGCAAATTTTATTTTAAATCATCTTACACGAGCTAGCAAACCCCAAAGGATACAACCAAAATGATTTTTATTTGTATTGTGCTTTTAATTTTTACAGTGATGTGGTGGAAAACAGTATCTCGTTTTCCTTTGGTCCATGAGTAAACTAAGGCTTAGAGACAGATGAAGTGATTTGCCATACATTCCAGGGCGGATAATTGACACAGTTTGTCCTCAAGTCCAATCCTCTGATATGAGGTCTGGCTTTTTATATAAACTAGAACTACCTCTCTTGATGTGTTATATCTAAGAAAAATTCTGAACATGGCCACCAAAATAAACCTGAATTAAACTGAAAAGCTACATAACTGAAGGGAAAAAAGGAAAAAAGGAATTTTTTTTCCAATTAAATTATCCAGGCAAAATTTTCAGATATATAATTGTGTGAATGGCAGTTTTGCAAATAAAGCAGCGTTTTTCCCGTCCATCTGTAAGTATGAGAGATGTACACCTCACTGGAGCCTTATTGGCTAACTCTGGAAAAGACAGATACTTCCTCAGGCACACAGGCATAACTGGGCATAACTTACTGTGTCCATGGCTAAGTCAATAGCCACATACAGCTAGTTATTTTTAAACCTACAAGGTGGTTATTTAACAGTGAAAAAAATTACTGAAAACTAGTGTCCAGTTGAAAAAACAAAAAACCTTTGGATCTACCCAAACACTGACCTAATTTTGCATTCATATTAGTTCTAAAACAGCAATATAGTTAAACTTATACTACAGAAGAATAAGCAATTCCCCAAAGGCATTACTTTTTTATTGAGTGGTAAACCTCATCACCTAAGCCATTATAGAGAGAAAGCATTCTGGAATAAGGTACCTAAAAATAAATTATTTCATAGTTCCTAAAGACTAGCTAATGCAGCTGTTCTGACAATGTCATTTGAATATTTGAAAATTCATTATGGAGAACAATAACTCATCTCCCATAAATTGTTTCCAAACAAATTAACCCAAAAGCCATTAATACAACAGCTGCTGCAATTTAACAATTCTTCCAACTTGCTGATTTGTCCATTTGGAATAAAGGAGGGATATAGGGAAGCTGAGAATACTTACTATTTTCATGTAAAGACAAAGCTCAATTTGAAAATCCCTGGTTGTATAAAGAAGAAACTCTTACACCATTATGTAAGCAAACACAGAACACACATACTTCCAGAATGTCTGGCCATGTTTACATTTAGAATTCAGAATCGCTGAAACCTGAAGACATGCATGGAGTCCGCGCTCATCACATCACATCACATCAGGTTTATCATGTTAATTCCTAAAGGTGACTGTAATATTCTATAATATTTTATTCCATAATATTTCAGACCATAAATTTGCTGCAGAGAAACACGTTTCCACCTCTGCTACAGTTTTTATTTTGGATCTCTCTCTAATGGGCTGTTCCCAGCCTGTATCTCTTATGTAAAACAATCTGTTTAGCACTTTGGGGCTTCCAAGCCCCACTAAGCATGTTTTCGGTTTGTTGGTGGTGGTGGTGGATACTGCATTTCTCCCCTTTGAACTAATGCTCTGCTAAGAATTGCAGCTAAACCTACACATGTAAAGATTAAAGGCAGATCTACTGTGGCTTTTGAACATCAAACAGCCAGAGTTGTACATGACTCAAGTAAATTGCAGAGAGCTGGCTCTATTTTTTTCCTTCATGCTACAAAACTCTTCATTATCATTTTTGTTGTGACTGCTCTTATCCACTTGCCTGGTGATGTTAGATACCCATAAGAAGTGATAAACGCCTTCTACCAAGAGAAAATATGTTCTAATCCACAGCACAGGAGTAAGCAGGAAGCAAAGAGGGGAGGGGAAAGATAGAGGGAGGACTGGCAGGAGAGGGAGAGAGGGGAAATTTGAACTGACCAACTAAAGTTTTTAGAAAAAGCCACATGTATTCCTGACAGAAAAAGTATTGTTTGCAGAACAAGTGCTGCTCTGAATTCCAATATCTGATTATAAGCATGATCTGAATTTGATACAATTTATTCATATTAAAGAAAACCTCCTGTGGAGAATAAGCCTTTGTTGGGGAGAAGAAACCAATGCTAAAATGCACCTGCTTCAGTCGGATATAATTTATCACTTATATTCAAGAAAAAGAAACCCAAGTAACAAAAAAATGTAAAGAAATCTCATTCTGAGACATACATAGGCTCAAAATAAAGGGATGGAGGAAGATCTACCAAGCAAATGGAGAACAAAAAAAAGCAGGGGTTGCAATCCTTGTCTCTGATAAAACAGACTTTAAACCATCAAAGATCAAAAGAGACAAAGAAGGCCATTACATAATGGTAAAGGGATCAATTCAAC
>NW_016804602.1:905497-934686 GCF_001698545.2 Rhinopithecus bieti
AAAAAAAAAAAAAAAAAAAAAAAAAAAAAAAAAAAAAAAAAAAGAAATCTCATTCTGGCACAATCTTTAGAACCTTGAAGCTGAACTACAGGATCAGTGAGGTTTCTTCCTAATGCAGTCCCTGATGTTACTGAACTTGAACCTATGTCTGTTCTCAGAAACTTTCATGTTCAGTTTTTCAGACAAAATGTAGTGAAGGATATGTTGTTTCCTTTATAATTAATGCTTAATAAATGCTGTTGACTATGTAAAACAATTTGTTTAGGACTTCTGGGCTGCTAAGCCCCTCTAACCTCCATATGACCAAAAAAATTGCTTCCTGTGAGTCCTACAGGGAGTCTAGAAATGTAAGGAAAAGCATATTTTCCTACTGTAGAAATTCCCACAATGTAAACTCTCCCAATTAGCACCTAACTGGCAGGATGCAATTTGAAATCATTGAATTAAACTGCTTTAAAAAATCCATTGTTTTATTAATATTTCAGAGACCTTCTTTTATGTGTTCTGGATTTTCTCTAATCCTGGTTTAGTCTTTCTTGTTCATATCATTCAGGGAGCTCAGAGAATCCTAACTTTATGTGCTTATCCACCCACTCCTCTTAGTCACTTACTTTGTGTCCATTTCTACCCCAGAAGGTGAGAGAGTAGGTGCTGTTCATCTGGTCTAGCCTCCTCCTGTGCACCCACACTCTGTCTCCTCTTTTACTGCTTCTGCATTTGCTGTACACATCTCATAAATGCACAGGAGCCTCAGAACTGGTTTGCTCCTTTATGCAAACACATAGTTCTGATATGCTTAGAACAAAATTCCATAGGCCTTCTTGGAATCTTGAGGCTGCAACTGTACACTAACACGATTTCAAAATACAGCTGTTGCCTCACTTTCCCTTAGAAGATTAGTTTCTTGGAGACAAAAAACAACTTGAAGAGACAGATGAAGTTTAAGGCAAACAAAAGTATACAGTTTTTTATTAGTTTCTCCCTATGCGTATTCACCTAACTAAAGCTGATTCCAACCCCCACCCCAATCAAAGAACAATGACCTACATGAACAGGTCTTCCAGTGTATCTTTGAGAAGTCTGAGCAATGGTCCTGCCTTATTCTCAGAGGTTCACGTTTTGCATATTATTTATGGCCTCATCTCAAGTCTCCCCAAAGCAATTAAGATTATAGCAATAGACAAGAACGATGGTACTCTGTCAAATGGTGGTTTCCTAGCTTGACTAAGGAAAGCCAGTCATCCATCCAGGGACCCTTGCCCTCCTCTGCCAATCATAACAAGCATTTGTCCCAGGCCCTGTCTTTGCAGCAGTCGGTACCTATAGCTATATTCAATGTACTGAAAAAAATTACAAGAGCAGTAATGCCCAGAAACATACCAGTGTAAGAAATGCTAACAAAATTATTTTCTTACTGAAATCCTATTTTTTATAATAATTAAACATAAATTCTAATTAATTAAGGCTTAGAATCAAGAACTTTCCTTAAACTGCAGTACCACTACTGCACAAACTATTATGTGGGCCTGCTGGTGAATCACAAATTTCAGCTATTATGGGAAGAGCACTCTATTAAAGTCAGGGTATTTTCTCCATTCATCTTTCTAAAAAATTGTCCAATATATTAGTCTGTATAAGAATTCATTTTTAAGCCTAGCAGAAGCTGTTAAGATATCACTTACAGTACCATTTAAGTGCTCACTGCTGCATCTGTGTAGCCTTTGAACATATACTGAATTATGGCTCTGTCAAACTACGCACATCCCAGCCAAAGGGTAGTCAGGGGAGGGAACCAGGGGAAAAGCAGTGAAGTACCCCATCTATATTCATTTGTTTGTCTCTGCTTAAGTTGATTTTAATGTCAGAATTTGCTTACACTTTTTAAACTGTGTAATATATTTCACATAGACAAGTTCAATTTTCAAGTCAAACAGCAGATAATGGCATCAGGGATGCCTGCAACCACAAAGGAAATATACATAAAGAGGGCAAAATGCAAGTTAAACATTTGCATAAGGAGCCAGATGGAAATGAGATTTCAAATGGTCCCCTCACTACCTGGAGCTCTCTCAGTACTGTACGCTTTTAGGACACTTTCTAGTCATTAAAATCATACAGCATTACTATTATCTCTATTATACATGCTCATCAGCTAATAAGAAACCAAAATATTAAGCAACTTTTCAGTGGCTATACTTAGCAAGAAAGTGACAAAGATATGAATGGCCCTATTCAGATGAGAACTAAAATGTTTTGCTCAGTTTAGGGACACAGAATTCATTAAATACCTAAGATTTTAAGATTTATGTTCAGAAAGCCTAAAAGAAGTTTGGCTTTGAATTAAACCTGTATGAGACAAAAGTATAGTCTGCCTTATTTACTGTTATGTCATTAGCACCTAGTCCAATGTCAGCTCATTGAATGAAAAAAAACAAACAAATGAATGAATTGAACATCAATTGCAAATTAAGATTTCTGACCTATAGAAACTTGAGGAGCATACCCAGTTAGTGCTTCAAGTAAGAATTTCAAAAACCAGAAGATGATGTCTTCTAATTTGGATTTTCCCGACCCAGTACATTTTATTTTGTATCTGCCTTGAAAGAGGAGCAGAGGGGGAATGTTCCTGAAAGAACAGCATATGTGGGAGAAATTACACTTTCATATAGATGGAAAGTCATGAGACTGTAACCAGGCTTTGCTGTGTAATCTCTGACAAGGGGTGACTTTTCTGAGTTTCAGGCTCTGGAAGACAGGGCAACCATAATATACTAAGGTGACTCAAAAGAGTAAAAAGCAACTAGGGGAAGGTGAACTTGAAACCACCAAACTCCTTCAGACCACTCTGTGGTTGAAGTTTGGACCCTTTTGTAAGCCAAAAGAATGGTGAGTTCAATTCAAAGATGACCAAATTGCCTTTACTATCAGCTCTCATGGCTGTGGGCAAAGGAGAGGATGGTAGAGAACCCGGTCCTATGCGGTGATAGGCTAGGGGTAAAAATGGGGAAGAGGTGAAGATGAAAACAGATGAGTTCAAGGAGACAATTGTGGCACTGAGGAGAAGGAAGGAGAGAAGAATTATCTAAAGACATATAGATTGGATTTTTAATATTTGTGGGTCACATAACTCTTTGAGAATCTTTAAAACAATAAATATTCAGTCCAGAAAAATATACCTACAAAACACATTATTTCTGGAGTTCCAAGCACCTTTTTTAAACACATGCTTGCAGGGAATCAGGACTACACGCCAGATGTCTACAAAGACACCTCTATCTCTGATAACAATGATCTGATAAAATATATATTTTAGGCTGAGGCAGGAGAATCGCTTGAACTCGGGAGGCAGAGGTTGCAGTGAGCTGAGACTGCGCCACTGCACTCCAGCCTGGGTGACAGAAAGAGACTCGGTCTCAGAAAAAATCATCTATAGATATATATAAAGATAAAGATATAGATATAGATATAGATATTTTAACCTGATGACATTCCTGAGATGCATTGAAGTAATGCATATCACAAAGTTTTATTCCTCTTAAAATGACAACACAAAATTATTTTTCTATCTTAAGTTTGCTCGCTAAAGTAAAGTTTGAGGTTTCCCAAATATACTTTAAGTTATAGAAATAAGCGACCAAATATGTCAAAATTCCTAAATTATCATAAAATTGTGATTGAGAGTGAAGAAACTATTATCACATTGCATAAATTTGAATCCCAGTGGAACCGTTTTGTGACTGCAGATAACTTACTACTTTGTGCCTCATTCTCCTTATCTGTAAAGTAGAAATAATAAACCTACTTCAAAGACTAAATGAGTTTGGATTGCTAAATGTGTTTATATATCAAAAACATTAAGAGCAATGTCTAATATATCTTGAATTCTCAGTACATGTCAGACTGGGCACCATCACCATTATTCTCTTGAGAATTCACCGTGTTTGAAATTGCCTTAGCCCCATCTTCAGAGGAAGATGCTGTCTTAGGAGTCCTGGTTCACCTCTCAGACAACATCTTCTGATGATTAAACATGTTGGTACCCACAAATTTACTTTAAAGTTATCTAGATTGAATTCTGGCCATAAATTCCTGAAATCTCTGATTTCCAAAGATTGAGGTCTGACTACCACACCCACTGCCCCCAATCTTTATGCTATTATAAAGCCTGACTTGGAATAAGCTGTGATTGCAATAATTGCGTCCTTGTCTATGCCATCCTGTGGCATCACCCACGACTTTAATTAGCGTCAGTACAGCCAACCTATGTATCACTTTAAAAACACAGGGTAAATGAGCTTAGTACATTTTTAAGTATGTGTAGTAATTACTGCTCTGCTACCTACCTCTTCACATTAGAGTAGTTTTAGTTACTTACTGGGATTTGAGGACAGCCCAGAATTCATTTCACAGTTGGAAGGATAACATAATGTCATACACTCAGAAGGTGTAAGACACTGAATATTGCCTTCACTCTAATAGCCCCAGTCCCTGGAACTGAAGCACATGACCAAAGCATTAAGTCATTTTCTGAAATCCTGCTGCTACTAGCTGACTCCACAAACATGCACTTAGCCATATTCTCCTGGGGCTTGCCACTCTGTGGTAGTAAATAGACACCAATTGAAGCTACATTAACTCTTTCAGCTGCACTTCCACTGCCGCCACTGAACAGAAGGTATAAAAGCAGTAATTTACTATATGATTTTGAATTATTCTCAACACAATTCTTGGAAAATGATGGTAAGTCTTAAGGGATTTCAAAAGTTGTAAAATCAAAGAGAATTAGTAAGAAAAAAATATAACATTTAGAATTTCTCTTAACTATAAGAACAGATACTAATTCTATGCAAACTGTGTAGCAAAACATGCATGTTTTCTACTATAAAAATAACCCCCTAAAAAAGTTCATGGTGGAAGTGTAAAACAGCTCTATTTGGATAACTAATTTGCTCAATGACATTGTTCTCAAAACCAAAACTGTCATGTCCTTTTTTGTTACTTTTAAATATAAGGAATTAACCATGACAGTAGATTCCAAATGACATAGATGACTCATTGACAGTTGTGAAAATTATCAGAATATAGCCAAACACTCAACAAGCATATATAAGCTACATAGTGAATTAGGAAGGCAAGATCAGACAAATATTCTTATGGGAATCAAAAATTGCCCTCACGACTGTCATTACCTCTTCCTGAATGTTACCACTTGAATTCTTAGAAATAATTACATCCCAGGTTCCTAATTCCCAGCTACATAATTTGACCATTTTGTGGTGTTTGAAAAATCTTCATTTAGCATCTTTGAAATTTCATTTGAATGCTTTTACAATCTCTCCCAGATTATTAATTAAGGCATTCTAAGAGGCCAGTCATCTGGTCTCACAATAACCACTTCCTTCAGACTCAATAGAGGGTTATTTATCAGCAATCTTGGCAATCATTCAACCCTTTTAGAGAAGTTTTAATCCCTAGAAACTTCTAAACACAATGAAACCTTTAAAGCTTCAAATAGAGCAGCATTTTATCTCCCTTCAAAGCAGACTGTTTTAAATTGCCAAATTTTGTGGTTTAATTGATCTTTTTCATCTTTCCTCAAGATATCTCTATAAAACAAGAATGAGTATTCTGTTACTATCACACTATGCATCTAATGACAACAGAAGAGAATTTTAGGCTATAGTCCCTTAGACTGAACAGGTTTGGTATCCCAAGGTCAAGTTATTCAAATTGCTCACAAATACAGTGTTTCTTTTCAGTCTTTATTTATCCTAAGATATTATCATACTTTAATGATCTCTATGGTAAGCATGTTTTTAAGATGACATAATACACGAGTTAAAAATAATATTACTTGCAAGAAAAGAAATTGTTAAAATACTTCCCTTTCTCAGTGCTTGACAAATAGTAGTTACTCAATGAGGTTTCTTAAACAAAGTGGATCTTTTTCATATGGTCATATCTAGGTATACATGAAGCACACCTTGTACTTACATATTGCATTAATTAACATAAGGACTTTATTCCGAGTTGGAGAAACTATGTAGGTTTGAAGGCACAGTCTCCAGAAGACCACTCTCACTTCAGACACCAGCCACAAGCTTGAGGGCTCCCAGGCCACCCTCACTTCAGTCCAGCTGGCTATAAGTTTCAGGGTTTCCATGACCACTGTCAGGTTGGATAATTCACTAGAAAATCTCAAATAATTCAAGAAAGCACTCTACTCATGACTACAGTTTTATTATAGTGAAAAGATACAAATTAGAATCAGCCAAATTGGAAGAGATGCCTGGATACCAGAATCTCAGAGAGGTCCAAATGTGGAGTTTCAGGTCATCTTCTGTGGCATCTTGAATGATGGATATAGTGTGTGACAAGAGTGAGTATTGTAAACCAAAGAAGTTCACCTTCGAAGTCTAGAATTTTTATTGGGGATTGATCACACACTGCCCAAGTGGCTGACTTTTAGTCACCAGCCTCTCCTAGCAGTTCAATTTAATACCTTTAGTCACCAGTTTTTCAGGAGGTGGGAATTCATTGCATATTACAGCAACCCCATTGCAAATCCCATTGTTAGACTTTCCAATGGCAAAAGTCCCTAGAGAAAAAAGAAGAAGAAGAAAGAAGAAGAAAGAAGAAGAAGAAGGAGAAGGAGAAGGAGACGGAGAAAAGAGAAGAAGAAAGAAGAAGAAGAAAGAAGAAGAAGAAGAAAAAGAAGAAAGAAGAAAAGAAGAAAAGAAGAGGAAGAAGAAAGAAGAAGAAGAAGAAGAAGAGGAAGAGGAAGAGGAAGAGGAAAAGGAAGAGGAAGAGGAAGAAAGAAGAAAGAAGAAAGAAGAAAGAAGCCTTCTGTCAGGGAAGACATTCCAGGGAGGTAGAGGTCACCCCCCAGTAGTCAAGAGTGAAGCCAGATCTGTATTTGGTTAAAGTTAATTGTTTACTATATAGACAAAATCATTTCCTAATAGAATATTGGATACTAGATCGGAAAACGACACTAGAATAAGGACTTACAAACAAATCTTCCCCTATATTCAGGAAGAATTATATGCATAAGTATGTCATATCCAACTTTAGCCAACAAATTCAAGTCAAAAAGCTTCAAGGATGACAAGCAGCAAAAATTATTTAAAGTTTTTTTTTTTAAATCAGGTGTATGATTAAAATGAAAAGCATTAAAGAAAATTGGTCCTGAAAATATAAAACTATAAGTGAAGCCAAAAATCTTAAAGCAAAATTAATTTTACCCAGTAGTTGTTAGTGGACCTATGCAGATCACATACTTTGTGAGGTATTTCTAATACTCACAAGAATTAGAAATAAAGTTTCAGGGCCCTGAGTAGGGAAAAACAAGTTGGCTCATGTGAGAATTAAGACTATGACTTTTGCTGGACATGTCAACCAATTGGTCTTTAGAAAATGAAAAATGTATAGACAGCAAAAGAAAATTCATTCAGAAATTAATATAGTCCTGGAGTGAAAGGATGATTCAACATTTGGACAGCATTAAAAGATACAACCAATCTCAGCACATAGAAAGCTTTTAAAATGGGATCAATAAAGCAAAGATTTTTTTATAAAAGCAAAATTACATTCAGGCATAAATTTGAACCATATAACATGCTGGAGATCTTGACAGTATACAATTCTATAAGTTTCTAAATAAAACAAAAGCAAAAGCAAAATTCTTAAATTAGACATAAAGTAAGTTAATGTTAAATAATCTGTCTAAAATAAAGTAAAACCTTTGTGACAAATTTTATTAGGAAGAATATTAAGAAACATTTAATTTTAACATTACCTTTTAAATAAAATTTTACAAAAGAACATTGGGTTACTCCTGGATAAACCAAATAGTAATATTAAGCAAAATAAATGTTGAAGTGATGTTTTAAAATTACAACATTAGTTAAGGAGCCTAATCAACAAATATTTTTGTTAAAAGTTTAAGCAATCAAATAATTTAACCATGCATTTTCAACATTTTCTTAAGTTTATCCAAGGAAGCTTTCAGAGTTAGATTTCATAGCCTAGGTAAAATCAACCTAAAATGTCAACAACTAAATTTAACAAATGTTTTCATGGCTTAAAGATGTTTTAAATGGTAAGTGCTCCCTCTGGTCTTATAGTATTGAGAAACTTCCTATCATTTTATGAGCTTATCTCTATACAGAATGAACTACAAAGAAAGATTCAAAACCTGAAAGAGAATATTTTCTGCTTGAGCTGAACCATCTACTGCTCCCCATCCCATCCTCCCAAGGACACTCAAATAGTTTCAAAAGCTCAATAATGATGAATCAATGGAAAGATATACCATGTTCCCAGAAAGAAAGACTCAGTATTATGAAGATGTCAATCTATATAATCTACAAATTAAGTGTAATTAATTTAATCTAAAATTTCATTTGAACTTTCTATAAACTTAATGAATTGATTCTGAAGTTCTTGTAGAGGAATCAGGTAGTTCTAGAAAAATAAGAATTATGAGGAAAGGAGATGAGCCATATTGATAGCAAAGCAATGGCATCATAAAGTTACAGTAATAGACTCTAGTTTCTACTTTATAGAATTCTATATTGCATGACATCTTTTGTAATAAACATGAATTAACATTAGAATAAAACCTCAAAAAAATCCTTTTGGGAAAAAAAATCCTATGTTCTTATAATTGAAATTTTGCCCTACAAATTAATGATTAGGAAAGAATGAGTTCTACAAACCTAGTTATAGGATGGCAATTTATTTTCCTAAAAGTAAAATTCTTACTTGCCATATTCTATACTGTATAAAAGCAGCTACTTCTTATGTACAAAATATGTTACATCATTTTATATGTTCAGAAATATAAATATATAAAATTATCATTTCAGACTCGCCGTAAGCTTTCCTTCTCTATAAAATTCTGATATTCTCCTCACATTGTACAGAATTGGCCACTCTCTTCTAATTTATCCCAGTGAATTTCTTATATAATATTACCTATTACTGTTACTGATGGTACAGGAAAATATAAGTTTTAATTGACGATGAGAATGTACATTATGTCTGTCCTTTTGGAAACATCTATTATAATTTAAAATTTTGATGCAATTATGCCATTTAGTCTGGACATCTGACACGCCTAGTATATACTTTATATATTCAAGGATGTTGAATATTGTCCAAGTGGCAAAAAAATTAAAATAAATTCTCAACTGAATAAAAGTTAAATAAACTTCTATGTAAATTTTATCTTTTTCCACATGGAATATTATACAATTACTAGAATAATAGTTGCCATAATTGTCGCGAGAGGTTTCCATGAGGCTTTGATAAGTAAAAAAAAAAATTGTGAGACAAGGAGAAACAAATATAATCTTATTTTTACAAAGTAAAGAAATGACAAACATATATTCATGTTTGCTCTGTGTGTGTGTGTGTAAAATGAATGTATAAGTTATGGAGAAAATTACTGGACACTACACATCTCATTAACCTATGTTACTATCTGGGAAAGAAGAAAAGTTATGTGATAAGGATAAAACCAGACAAACAAACATAAAGATTTCATAAACTTTAATCTATTAATGCAGTGGACAGCATTAATAAATTCTTGTAATTGGACTATCTTTGAGTACCTAAAATAACAATATTTTATTATTGGACAGTGCTAAATCCAATTTACTAATATTTTATTTATTATACATCTTTTTTTATAAGGTTGGTTCATAATACTGAAGTCCAATGGAAATATAATGCAAGCCAAGCCACATACATAATTTAAAGTGTTCCAGTAAACACTTTAAGAAAAATATCCAGCCTGGGTGACAGAGCCAGACTCCGTCTCAAAAAAAAAAAAAGAAAGAAAGAAAAGAAAAAAAAGTGAATAATTTTAATAATATAGTCAACCTAATATAGCAAATGTAATACAAATATATCAAAATAAAAATTATTGAGATATTTCATACTTTGTTCTAAGTCTTCTAAATTTGTATGTATTTTACACTAGAGTATATCTCAGTTTAGATGTTAATATTTGATGTTTTGATAATTTGGGGAAGAAGTTGGCTTAAAAAATGTCAACAAGGCCGGGGGCGGTGGCTCAAGCCTGTAATCCCAGCACTTTGGGAGGCCGAGACGGGCGGATCATGAGGTCAGGAGATCGAGACCATCCTGGCTTGGCTAACACGGTGAAACCCCGTCTCTACTAAAAAAATCCAAAAAAACTAGCTGGGCGAGGTGGCGGGCGCCTGTAGTCCCAGCTACTCGGGAGGCTGAGGCAGGAGAATGGCCTAAACCCGGGAGGCGGAGCTTGCAGTGAGCAGAGATCCGGCCACTGCACTCCAGCCCGGGCGACAGAGCAAGACTCCGTCTCAAAAAAAAAAAAAAAAAAAAAAAAAATGTCAACAAGAGAAGATGTCTGGACAACCTGCGGCATTCTTCTGGATTGGCTCCATTGATGCTTTGTCCCCTAAGTCAAAAAGTACATTGCCAGTAATTACCTTTTAAAGGTCTTTTGATATTAGACAATGCCTCCTGGCTACCCAGAGTGCCATGAGTTCAACACCAAAGGCATCGAAGTGTTCTACTTGCCTGCAAACACAATGTCTCTAATTCAGCCTCTAGATCAGGGAGTCGTAGGAGCTTTAAGGCTCGTTACCCATGGTTCCCTACAAAAAGGACTGTCAACACTATAAAAGAGAACCCCAATATAACATCATGAAAATCTGGAAGAATTATGCCATTGAAGATGCACCATCATTGTTTGTGAAACAATGATGTGAAAGTGATTTCATGATTGTGAAAGTTATCAGTCCTGAAACAACAGATTTTTACTGGAGAATACCATGTCCAGATGTTGTGCATGACTTCATAGGATTTTTGAAACAACCAATTGAGGAGAACATGAAAGAGACTGTGGACATATCGAAAAAAAAAAAAGTAGTTAGGTAAACAATTTCTAGGTAAGGATCTTGGAGAAACTCAAGAGCTAATAGACACCATATCAGAGGAATTAACAGAAGACGACCTGATGGAGATGAGTGCTTCTGAGACAGCGTCAGATGTAAGGAAGAAGAGGTAAAAGAAGCATTGCCAGAAAACAGATTGACATTAGGCAATCTGGCAGAAGGATTCTTATTATTTAAGACTACTTTTGATTTATTTTATAACATGGACTCTTCTAGGATGGGGCATCAAAACTGAAGCAAATGGTGGAAGGAACATCTACATTGTATGGAAACATTTTTAGAGAAATGAGAAAGCTTAAGTCAGACATAAATTACAATGTATTTCCATCAAGTTACACCAAGTGTTCCTGACTTTCATGCTTTCTATTCCACCTCCACCTCTTCCGCCTCTGCCACTCCTGAGACAGCAAGGCCAACCCCTCCTCTTTCTCCTCCTCCTCAGCCTACTCCACATAAAGGTAACAAAGATGAAGACCTTTATGATGATCCACTTCCACTTAATGACTAGTAAATACATTTTTTCTTTCTTATGATTTTCTCTGTAACATTTTCTTTTCTCTAGCTTACTTTATTATAGGAAAACAGTATTTACTACATATAACTGAAAAAATGTGTTAATTGACAGTTTATATTACGGGTAAGGCTTCCAATCCACAGTAGGCTGTTAGTAGTTACGTTTTGGGGTGTCAAAAGTTTTATGTGAATTTTTGACTGCCCAGGAGGTCAGCCCCCCTACCCTCTTATTCAAGGGTCAACTATATTAACAAAAGTCATTTCTTTTTCCTCCTGGACAAACAGCTAGATTATATTTCCAGCTTCTCCTGCAGTTAGATTAGATTTGTGACCAAACTCTGGCCAAAGGAAAGTACTCTTAAAACCTCATACGCAATCCTCCATGTTCTGTGTCTTCCGGTGCCTGCCTGATAGAGGTAGAAGAATCAGATGAGGACTTCTAGGCTCTATAAAGTAGACAAAATGACTTCTGGATGGAAGCAGTCTAGCTCCATGAATGAGTGAAACAGACCCCCTTCGCCCTGACTTACTTGTATTAGACTGTGAAATAAGACGACATATATTGATATGGTGTGAATATGTGTCCCTGCCCAAATCCCATGTTGAATTGCAATCCCCAGTGTTGGAGGAGGTGCCTACTAGGAGGTGACTGGATCATGGGGGCAGATTGTCCCCTTGTTGCTCTCGTGATATTGAGTGAGTTCTCACAACAGCTGGTTGTTTAGAAGTGTGTAGCACCTCCTCCTTTTCTCTCTTCCTCCTGCTCTGGCCATGTAAGATGTACCTGCTTCCTCTTTGCCTTCTGCCATGATTGTAAGTTTTATGAGCCTTCCCCAGTCACCCTTCCTGTATAGGCTGCAAAATCTTGAGTCAATTAAACCTCTTTTCTTTGTAAATTAATCAGTCTTAGGTAGTTCTTTATAGCAATCAGAGAATAGATTAATACCAGAAATTGGTACCAAGAGTAGGATATTGCTACAAAAATATCTGAAAATGTGGAAGCAACTTTGGAACTGAGTAACGGGCAGAGGTTGGAAGAGTCTGGAGGGCTCAGAAGAAGACAGGAAGATGAGGGAAAGTCTGAAACTTCCTAGAGGCTGTTGAATTGTTGTGAACAAAATGCTGATAGTGATTTGGACAGTGAAGTCCAGGCTGAGGAGGTCTCTGATGGAAATAAAAAACTTATTGGGAACTGGAGCAAAGAATGAATTAATACATATACCTTTTATCCATTGTTAAGTAACTGGGATTTGGAGGATTTTTTTTAATAGTCCTTAGCCCATCTTAACAATCCACACTTTGTTGTTCAACTAATCACAGAAAACTGCATCAGCAAACGATGTTCAAAGCTAAACACTGAATAAATATATCAAGTATATTGTATAAATAATGTAAACTTCATACTTTTAGAAAGTGTACAGCATATATAGCAATGTTTTGAGAAATAACTGTAAAAACGAACCATTCAGACTTATTGAAACCATTCAGACTTATTGAAGATTGTTAACAAAAGCATAAGAAATATACTTGATTCTTTCTACTAATTACCTCCAAACGGGAAAAAAACTCATTTCTCATGTTTTCTTTAAGTGAAGGGTTAAAAGCAGAAGAAAGAAAGAAGAAAGTAAGAAATGAATCAGCATTTTATAAAAATAAGTTTGCAGCCAACATAAATTACAGTAATTCTATACTTGGATCAAATGAAGAGCTATCTAGAAACCTGCCACCACTCCTTCTCACCACCTACCACTGCCAACTACTGTTAATTATGAGAACACTTTTTCTCTTTCTGCTATATTGGACTAAGATTTTTTTCCCCAATTTCTAGTATTGAGCGTAAATCCCTGCCACTTTCTTCTAATATGTTACCAATTCTTACTCATTTTACCATTAAATATTCTCAATTAATCCATTTCTCTGCATGTACACCAACTACAACCTTGTTTATGGTATCATTTCTTACCTGGGCTGCCTCAGTGGCCCCTGATGGGTCTGCTGCAGCCTCTAAAGTCCCTTCCAATCTATAATCTTATATTTTCGTCAGAATGGGCTTTTCAAACTGGATATCAGACCATGTCACCCTGATTTCCCCATGTGTCCTCCCAACTCTTGCCAAGCTTCCTGTTACTCTTTAGATAAAATTCTTCACATGGTTCATGTTTGCATGAAAAAAAAAATTTTTTTTTTTTGAGACATAGTCTTGCTCTGTCACCCAGGCTAGAGTGCAGTGGCACGACCTCGGCTCACTACAAGCTCTGCCTCCCGGGTTCATGCCATTCTTCTGCCTCAGCCTCCCAAGTAGCTGGGACTACAGGCGCCCACCACCACGCCTGGCTAATTTTTGTTGTTGTTGTTGTTGTATTTTTAGTAGAGACGGGATTTCACGGTGTTAGCCAGGATGGTCTCAATCTCCTGACCTCATGATCTGCCCGCCTTAGCCTCCCAAAGTGCTGGGATTACAGGCATGAGCCACCGCGCCTGGTCCAAATTTTTTATTTGTTTCTTTGGTTTGAATTTTCAGCAGCTTTCCCTCCGGCTTAGAATGCACTTTTCCTCCCTTTTTATTTAAGAGCTAACTTCTTTGGCCATAAAACTAATCATCACTTTCTGCAGGAAGTCTTTCCTGACTTCCATAACTAGTTCAAATTCCCTGATAATCAGTCAATGCATTGTGTGGGCCTTTATCTCATAGCATAGGTAACAATTGTTATTTCACATGTGCTTGTAGATTGTTTGATCTCTATCTGTAAGCCCATTGGAGTATAAGTTTTATGAAGAAATAGGCTATTTTTTTTCGTGGGGGATGGGGGGTTATATTTTTGCAATAGCTGCCTGGCAATTGGTGATTAAGGAATAAATAGTGGTTGAATAAATCAGTGGGCTCTAATTCCTGATTCTGAAATTATCCAGGAATTGACCATGATTCTAGATGTGGTCTGTGATGACAAGAGACTGCAAGTGACACAAAGAAAGAAGGGTATTGGGTCTCATAATCAGGATTCCAAATCATCCCACCATTTCACCACCCTGCATTATCAAAGAGATTCAGTTCTCTTAGCATCTGATCTGATACCCAGTTATATTTCTTATTTAAAAGCCCTTCATGGGCAACCTTTTAAATGTATTCAGTACTTCAGTTCTTCATCTACATAAAGAACAATCACCTGCACAACTCTGCCTTTTGCTACAAGTTTTGAGTAAAACATAGTGCAGAATATAGCAAAATGATCAACCTCATTATGCCTACACTATTAGCTAGACCTAGAATAGTTTAAATTCCAGGTTTTGCTTTATATCCACTACTTTCTTCTCAAAGAACCACAAGATGTACATCATGATCACTGTTTTAACGTAGAACCAAAACCAAATGCTTTACGTAAACTGCACAAAGGCATTCAGATAATAAGAGGTAAATTCTCTTTCCTCTGAAGACTTACAGAACTGCTCTTAGACAATCTCTGGAGTCCACAAAAAAAACTGTTGAAGAATCCTGTGCTTGCTTAGCAGATGCAATGGTAGAGGTGAAGCCATTCAACTGTTTTTGGTAGTCTGGTTAAGGTAAAGAAGATTACATTATTCACTGGAGAAATAGGTAATGGCAGAAGTAGAAAGCAAGGAGGATTTCTGAGACGAGAGACTGCATAGACTCTAATTCCCTCCATTTATTTCCCTGCAGTCACCTTCCTGGAGATCACAGAAGTTACCCATGGTAGCTTGGATCCCTTGCAGGTGTAGGGTGGGAAGGTGTGTGTGCTTCTGCTATCTCAGGGGAGAACTCCAAACACATTTTCCTTTTGAAATATCATTTAGTATTATTCAATGATTAATGTCATATACTATTTAGATAGACCATTAGGAACTTGGAGTTTAAAAGATTTTGTTTATTTGTCCTGAAAACACAATCATAATTTAAAATATTTTATTTATTGGAAAATACACTTAATATTTTAAACAACTTAATTAATTTTTTTTCTAGAAACACAGCCCATTAGGAAAGTAATCATGTGTAGAAGTCCTGAAATATTTAAAATCAGGTGCAGAATTCTTAGTTAAGGGAACAGCCCTTCCATTTGCTTAGAACAAATTTTCTTATTCTAATTAGAAAAACACCCAGAAATTGCTAGCTTATTTTGTGATTCAAGAAATGTATCTGTATGCTGAACTTACAATTTATTTTCTTATTAATTTAACTTTTAAAAACTATTCGCAAGGTTGTAACTACATTCAGCATAATAAAACAAATGTAATATTCATGCCAAAGACATGTTGCTATTAAGAACTGATGTTCTAAAATCAATTATATTCGTATATATACATTAGCTTGAGATACTTTAAGTGTCAATAGTTTATTATTGTGTTCAAAATAGAACTAAATTAGACCAATTTTAAAATAAGATTGAATGTATTTCTTGGTGATTATTTTCTCTCCCTGTTACCAGTGATACAGTCACTCCTAAGGATTCTATTCATTTAGTCTTGTGAATGAAGTATCTGAAACTTTTCCCAAGAGCTGCAAAATATTTATGTATTACAGTCCATATGCATTTTCTTTTTAAAAAAAGAAAGATGGTTTATGTTCTCACTCATAGGTGGGAACTGCTGAACAATGAGATCACTTGGACCCCGGGAAGGGGAACATCACGCCTGGGCCTATCATCTGGGGAGGGGGAGGGGGAGGAGGAGGGATTGCATTGGGGAAGTTATACTGATATAAATGATGAATTGATGGGTGCTGACGAGTTTGAATGGTGCAGCAACACCAACATGGCATACAGTATCATATGTAACAAACTGCCACGTTATGCACATGTACCCTAGAACTTAAGTAAATAATAAAAAAAAAAAAAAAGAAGATGTTGTTGGAACAATAAGTTTTCCTTGAATCTTTATGTATATGCTATACATTTTTACTTCTTTTATGTCACTTAATTTTTTTCCTAGATTATAATTTCTTGGTGATTGTACACATTGAGAAGAGACAGAGAAAAGTCATGTCTACATAATTCTTTGTCTCTTCAGAATTTGGCAAAATGTCTATCATAGTATCAACTCACGTCTTTATATTTAAAATCCTGAGTTATTCATCACTTCTGAAGAATTCTTACTGTCAGATCCCTATAACCTATTGCCATTTTCCCTTTTTTCCTGGTGTTTTGATCAACAATTTATATTCTTAGATCCTAATAATTCCATTAGTAACAATGATACCACTTTTTGGAGAACTTTTACTTGGAAAATTTTCATAGTAATTCAAATACCCTAACTTCTCCTAATCTTCAAAACCCTCTATTTTCTAAAATTTATTCATTGATCAAAATGCTAAAAGTAGAAAGTTTTGAATGTATCTTAAGGACATAAAGATAAAATTAACCAAACATACACTTAATTTTGTGCCTCTGATTTTTCCTGCAATACAGTTAAACCACAGAGGGTGTAAAACCTTTTTACATAGGACCCCTCAATGATTTTTAAAGTCCTTTTTGAAAACTAAGAGCCAAGACAAACCAATTGCTCTATTTCTGGTCAGCTGAGCAGCGATAACCAGAGGATGGTCATTAATCATCAACAAATTACAAGGCAATCACTACACCAAGTCAAAGGTAAAATCAATTACAGTGACATTAAAGTACTCAAACATCAAGCTCAA
Source organism: Rhinopithecus bieti (assembly GCF_001698545.2). Classification (NCBI taxonomy): domain Eukaryota; kingdom Metazoa; phylum Chordata; class Mammalia; order Primates; family Cercopithecidae; genus Rhinopithecus; species Rhinopithecus bieti. The sequence continues at coordinate 922,607 of NW_016804602.1, forward strand.
AGCCCCCGTGGTTAACAGACAGCATAATATGACTTTATAGGGAATTCAAGCATAGAATTTTCTATAATGGTGAAATACAAAACTAGATTTAATGAAAGGGTATAGAGCAATACTTTATATTGTAAGTTGAGAAAAGAGCCTCCTATGGCAATAAAATTGACAGTGATTTGACCCACTGTTTTGTCAATCAACTATTTATATTGTGAAAAGTAACGGTGAGTACATATTGATTACAGTGCTTTTGGTGGAATCACATCTTTGTGAAGAAAATTCCATGTGCCCTGCCTTGATGTTGGCATCTAGCACCAAGATTCAACAAAATAAGTTTGCAAAGAATTATGAGACTAAAAGGACAATCTTATCACTTTATGCTGCCAACTGTATTTTTGAACTCTTTGGTGACCTTCAGATGAAATCACCCAAGTGAGTAAGTACAGAGAAATGTAGAGTTTTACAGATCTGTACTTTTCCCAGATGAGTTATATTGTTATTCACATTTCTGCTACAGTCAACCCACATGAATATGTCTCCTAAGATTCTGAAATAAGGAAAAGCTTCCCCCAGTGAGGTCAAGAGAGAAGATAGGCAGTTGCTTCTGCTGTCTCTAGGATCAGGTTAGGAACATTCAGATTCAGTTTATTATAGCTGAAAAATGCTGTCACATTTCTTTCACTTAATCTGGCCTGTGTAAGCATTTTCCAAAAAGAAATAAAGTTAGTATTCAGAGATATGATCACACTAGACACAGATCTGGTAAGAAAATCAACATAGATGTGTTTTAAATCCAGTTATTACTAATTGAATGACTGAGCCTGGATTAACTATTTAATTTCTTTTAATTTTTAACTTCTTGTAAATTTTTTCAATCTCTGAAATGGAAAAAAGAAATCATTTCTAAGTATTATGTAGGGAAACTGACTAACTGATTATAGAAATGATCTTAAGATAGAAATTAGAAATTAATGGATTAATCAAATGTAGAGTATATATAAACTTGCTTAAATAGAGGTGATATAACACTAAATTTCCAAATTATCAACAGCCACTTACATGGCTCCAAAATCTTTTCAGTTTATTTGAGTTATTTTGTTATTTGTTTTAATGTATGTTTGTACCATGGAAAAATATTTTATCAATAAAATTCCCTCTAAAGACAAACCTATTCTTAGATTTGGTTAACTGATATCTTGCCAAGAACCCTGATATTTTCAGTTCATCACTGAATCACTGACTCAACAATCTATCTAGTACATACCCGCAAATCTTCACACTCCCTCAGCTCAAAAGACCTATTACCTATATAAAACTTGTTTTATCAATCTGTAAATAGATTGGGCATGAAATTACTTCTCTAGGGAGCCCTTCAAATAGTTTTAAAAAAAGGGGAGTACATAAGCAAACCTTTCAATCACTTAACAAGTATTGACTGGCTACTACAGGGCAGGCACTATTTTAGGCACAGGGGCTAAATCAGCAAACAAAACACAGAAAGTTCCCTGCTCTCATGAGGCTTACATTCTAGCAGTGAAAGGCAGGCAATAAATAATAAACACAATAAATAAGAAAATTACACTGTGTATTAAAAAGTGGTAGGTGCTTTGGAATACAGAAAAAATGGAGTAAGGTAAAGAGGATTGGGAATGGAAGGGAGAGGAGTAGGAAAAAGGCATGATCTAGCATATTTGATCAGTCATAAGGGGCAGAGGTAGGAGGACATGGTCAAAGTAGAGAGACTCAGATAACAAGACTTCATAAACTTTGGCTTTTACTCTCTATGCAGTGGGAAGTCATTTCAAAGTTTTGAGCATAAAAGTGGCATAATCTGACTTATATTTCTAGTGATTCCTCTTTCTGTTGCATCGAGAATCAATAGAGGGAAAGCAAAGGCAATGCAGGGAGAAGAGATATGAAAATAGGTAAGAGACCATTGCTATAGTCCAGGAGACAGGTGCTGGTGGCTTAAACCAGGGGAGTAGCAGTAGAGGTGGCAAAAGGTATTTGGAATTTGAGGCATATATTAATAGGAATTCCTAAAAGATTGGATATAAGATCTGAGGAAAAAAATAATAAGGATGTCTCCTGGATTTGGCCTGATCAACTGGACTACCATTAACTCAGATAGATAAGGATGTATGTAGGCCAGTTCTGGAGCATAGATCAGGAACTGAGTTCTAGGGGTTAAATTTAACATCCAAGGGGAGATACTAAGTTGGACTATGTATACAAGTCAGGAGTTCTGAAGAGAGATGGAAACGTGTGAGTTATCAGCATATAGAGGTATTTAAAACCATAGTCTGAGTAAAATCACGAAGGAAGTGAGGATAGAAAAGAAAAATAATTTTATCTTCCATTATGATTTATAAGTATCTTAACCCTTTCAACAGAGATTTATTTCTTTTCTTAGTCCATTTCATGTTGCTATTGATAGATATTTAAAGCAGGATAGTGTTTTCATTTTTTTCATAAAATAAAATGGAAGTTTGGTGTTTGAGGCTCTACATGTGATTATTTCTCATTTTCCTTTGAGCTAAAAATCTTCAGTTACTCTTGTTCTATAATATATCACCTCCTAATTGAAAACCCTACCTCTCATATACACTTTAAATCAACACCAATGAGCTAATGTATTATTACCACTCTGAGAGTAAGAAGACAAAATGTCCATTTACAAAATTTGGATCCCTATTTTACACATGCTATTATTACCCAATGGAAGTATTTCTAGCAGTTTAGCTTCTCTGCCCTTAAAGAAAAATTCTGTAACAGGCATTTGAAACATAATAAAATTGAACTTTAAGGAATACCTTTTGTTATTTTCCAGTGATGAATAAAAAATAATGGGGAGATTTAAACAACTTAATATAAAAAAAAAACAGAACCTTTAAACATACAAATTGAAAGTGAAATGTAGAGTAAATGTTAACACCTCACTTTTTTTCCTCGACAAGCACGTTCTCTCATATTCATTATTAATGTCAGAGAATTCACAGAATGAAGATCTTTATTCTAAACCTCCAGAGCTTGCTTCAGAAAGTAATTATGTAGGTATTTGTCAGAAACTCAACTAATAGGCTTAGGAATTTAAATTAATATGTAGAGTATAGTTACAAAGATATCTACCACAACTCCACTCTCCTCCCCTCTCTTCTCTCTCACAGCAGCATCACTTCCAAACCGATTCTGAACACTTTCTCCTTTAAGAATCAGAGATGGGGGCGATCATTAAAAAAAGTCAGGAAACAACGGTGCTGCGCTTAGACAGGATGCTGGAGGAAATAGAACACTTTTACACTGTTGGTAGTGTGTTGCGCGACTGCCCCTAACTAGCTTCGAACCATGTTGTGAAAAGCAGTGCTGCAATTCCTCAAGGATCTGAACTAGGCAAATACCGTTTGACCCAGCATGCCTATTACTGGGTATATACCAAAGGCATAATAAATCATGCTGCTAATAAAGACACAGCACCCTGTATGTTTATTGCGCGAGCACTACTTCACAATAGCAAAGACTTGGAACCAACCAAATGTCCATCAGCTGCAGACGGATTAAGATAAAGTGGCCCACATATACACCATGCGAATACTAGGGCAGCCATAAAAAAAGAGTCTCATGTCCGCTTTGGTAGCGGACAGGCCGATGAAGCCTGCGAAACCATCATGCTCCAGCAAACTATCGCAAGACAAAAAACACACACCCGCTATGTTCTCACTCATATTGAATGGAACAATGAGAACACGTTGGACACAGAAGGGGAACATCACCACTGGGCCTGTTGTGGGGTTGGGGGGAAGGGAGGAGGATAGCATAGGAGATATACCGTAATGCTTAAATGAGAGTAATGGGTGCCAGCACACCAAGCATGGTACATGTACTACAGTATGTAACAAACCTGCGATGTTATGCACCCATGTCCCCTAGAACTTAAAGTATAATAAAGAATCAGAGATGGGGATGGGGCATTATAAAATCTAGTAAAAGTAAAGATTCAATGAAACAAGTATGCAAGTATATAGATGGTAGGCATGTAAGCTGATTCAAGCTTTGTGGAGAAGACATTAGCAGCAAGGTCCTAGAGCTAATTTCCTTTGATGCCTCCATGTGAAACTAAGTGTTCCTTGTTTTCCCTCGGCCAGCTCCTACCCTACTGTCCTGAGCTGACTTCTACTGTGTCACAAAATCAGAAGATGCATGGGTAATTGTGTATGTCAGTCAGGGTCCCTGCAGAAAACAGATGGCTCATTCAAAATGGATAATTCGATTTGATAAAGAAACTATGCAGAAAGACATGGACAAGATTTAAGGAGACCCACAATGCCAGTCAAGTAATGGGGTGGTAATCATGGGGAGACACCTTGAAGAAGAGGAAGGTAGAAAGCAGTTACCAACACCCAGAAAAGGCAGCATTATGAGAAGGATTCAACATGGGTTGTGCCTTTTGTGGAGCAATTAATCCTCCACCCTTACTGTCTTCGCACTCTTTTGTCTCTTGCCAGTGCCTCTCTTTGGCTAAATCAACCCAAAACCAGGAAGAAGGAGGCTCACTGATGCTAAGCAAATGGGTTATCTACTTTGACAAGACTGGTTAAGCAATTTTTGTGGTTCAGTGCAGAATGAAAATGCAGGGCTCCTTTATTTAAAAAAAAATTGTTAGGAATTTCAAGATGATAATTGCAAAGCAATAAATCAAGTGTAGGATCCTGAGTGTGGAACCCTGTGCAACTGTATAGGTCACATGCTCATGAAGCCATTCTGCTCCCAGGACACACAGAAGAATGAATAGGGATATAGAAGGATATGAAGGACATAAAGGTATACAGCACCAGTGTGTTACCTTGGACAAGTTACTTAGGTATTCTATATCACAGTTCACAGGTCTGTTAACTGGAGATGACAAGAGTATTTTATATTGTTGCTCTGAGGATTAATTGAGATGATACATGTGATTTTCTCAAGTCAGTGGCTGGTAAAGAAAAAGTAAATGTCGACTACTACTATTAATGTTAACACTTAATATCAATATGCAGAGAAATATATTCATATGTAATTGCATTTTTATAAATTATACAATTTTATCATTTTGAAAATTCTAGATTTGCTTACTATTATTCAGGGAAATTTTATATTTACATAATTTTGAAGAATCCTTGAATGTATGGTGGAAATGAAAATGTTTTCCTGATATTACTGCCACCTTCTTAAAACTGAGGATATTAACCTTTCATATAAGAATCAGAATAGTTATTTTATGGTACTTCGTGACCAAAATGTGAATGAATTTCCCCCCCACTCCTCTTATCAAGATTTGTGTGTGTGTATGTGTGTGAGATCTATAAAAACTTCTCTTTTCTAATGACACTTTTTCTTATCCACCCGGTCCCACTGATCTCCTCCTTTGGCTGTTCTTGAGGTCTTATTTTTGTATCATGCATTTTCCATCATGCATGTTCCTGGGTGCCATGAAGGGGAGTGGAAAGAGCAGGACTTTAAAGCCAGACAGGCCATAGTTAGGATTCCAATTTTGCTAATTACCAGTTGTTCAAATATAGACTGAGTTTCATGTTATTCATCTGTAACACAGAAATTCTTGAGAATCAAATTCTTTAATTATATTGAACACAAAGCCTGGCATACATGAGGTACTCAATAGTTCTTTTCTTCATTCCTCCTTCCCTTATGTTACTCTTAGTTTCTAACTGTATTTTAAACTCCTAGAGGAAGCAGTAATTTGTCTTGCCTAATGTCTTTATTCCATTCAACAGCTTCTCAAAACATGTTTTTTACAAAAGTAACACTTTAAAAATGTAAACAGAATCATTTTCTTATTTAATAAACATGTTGAGTAGAATCAGAAATGATAATATAATATCAAAGTGGTAATCAGGAACTAAGGGCAGAGTTTTATTTCCACCACGAACTAATTGTGTGGCATATGACAAGTCTAGCAATATTCTTGTGAATTACATACAAGTCAATTTATGAACTGACTCTTGCCTAGAAATTAGGAGGTCCTATTTAGCTATTTTCCCAATAAAAATATAAAGTGATCAATAAGAAATCATAATAGTTTTTATTTTCTAATACAAATACACTGGTCATTGCAAACATCGGCTTAACAGTTAACTCAAATCACTGAAAAATCATAATTATTCCGAGTCATTAAGAAATAAGTCTGCATAGGTAAATTATCCAAAGACAAAACAGTTTGGTCTTTTCAGCAAGAGTTAAAATACTTTTTATTATATTTTCTAAAAATGCATTTATTACTGTACATTACTTAATCTTTTCTAGATGATTCAGGATGTAATGCTAAACATCAATGAAGGTACTGTGCTGTAAGCACCTGTATATACAGGGAACACTAAGATTAGTAATGTTTTGCCATATATTGAAGGGTCAAGCCATTTGCTTTTATTCTTTGTGGTGTGTGTGTTCCTTTTGGAGGTGTTATCTCCTGTCTTGCTGCCATATTAGCTCCTTACTTTACTGTGTGTCTGCTTGTAACAATGACACTTCACTATTCAACTGTGATACTTTTAATCTCCTGGGATTTAAAAAATGAGATGATGAATCTTATTGGACTGCTGTGCAATATAAAACTAAAATTAAAGGGAGTACTTTTAAGACTTTCCTAGTAGTAAACTATCCAGGCTTTAGTATTATTTATCATCAATTTTAGCTGTTTTAAAATTGCTTCCTTCCTGTTTTCAGGCCAAATGCTGAATATTTGAGTTGTTAATATGTTATATTATAACAAGATTAAATTACATTTAATTACTTCAGTCATATATACCAAAGATCCTATTTTAGTTTAAAAATTCAAATAAAGCAAAGGAATGTCTCAAACTAAAATTTCTGAAAAGTTTAAATTTTGCTTGGTCATTAATTTAGTACAGACATACTGCTTCTCACTTCAACTTAGGTCTCTGAAAAATAAATAACATGGTTTTCAAAAGACAATGCAGAAAAAAGTTGACGATTGCAAAGCAAAAATATATACCCATGTACTGAATTTACACGTCACTTTACTTTTACTATATTCTATGCAGTAACTAAGATTGCTCCAGTAATTCTAGTTGAAACGGGGACATTTTCTCATTATTGGAAGCTCCATAAAAGAAAAAACAATATGCTCTCATAAAATATCTGATTTTTTAAATGGTGGATTACAAGAATTTTACATTATAAGGATTCCTTATTTTTTCTTTTTCATGGCAGTCTTACAGTAACCCTAATATATTATACCTGATTCTTTTCACTTTTGTGATTCAAGGTCACTGTATAAAAAACATTTGCAATGCTGGCATACAAAAAGTTGAAGGTGGTTGCTGTCACCTCGAATAATTGTGCACATTTCTCTTTCTTTTTTTAAAAATGTGGAGTAGCAGTGACTTTATTTTGTACTAGTCTACTAAAGATTAATATTTCACTTTGAAATTCTTGAGAAAACCTATTTTCTAAAATGATTTTGCCTTGTTACAGAAAAGAAAAAATAAAAATCTTCACATTACACGGTAAGTGCAGATGGATAGACCTAGGAAAGGAGCACTCGACCTTGGCAGAAGAACCTGAGTTCTTCCAAGGAGAGGGCGAAAAGAGAGATTGTTAGTTCAGCTTCATGTCTAAGAAACATGTACTGCCTTGAGTTAAGCAGGAGGCCTTCCTTGAGAGGCCACTTTTGTTGCTGGGCACTTCAAATTCTTCTCAAACCTCTCTTAATAATTTAAACAGCAATTTTTATTTTATTTTCCATACCTCACTTATGATTGCATTTTTCCTAACAGAAAATAAACTCAACTGTTTCATGCTCCACCCAAAATCTTTGTGTGCCCTGGTCCTTCTTCAGAGCTCAGCTTACATACATCATCATTCAGTGTCAACTCTACTCCCATGCTTTACTAGGAATACATATTTTCACCATAGGTGAAATGCAGCACATTCTGAGCCATTTTTACTTCTGGAGTCACTATGCTGACTCGGTTCCTAATCACTTTGTTTCTGCATGAAACCTTTCCACTGGCCCTTCCTGTCTCCAATCTAAATTAGCCCTGACTACCAGGCAAATGGCAACAAAAATTATCTTCTTAAACATTAGTTTATCTGTTCAAAACTGTGTACCCAATTCAGAGAAGTTAAACAAACAATTGTATGTTCTAGGCATTATGTTAAGCATATAAACAGATTATAATACAGCTCTTAAGTGTATTAACTAAGAGCCCTTTGTAGGAAGTAGTAATGGGAGCATAGTGGTAAGGACCTAACAACCTGGAGAAAAGGATAGGTGTCAGTGAGGGATTCCTGGACTTGGCAAACACTTGAGTTTTAACAGGAGTAGAAGTTTGAGCTGAAACCATCAAGACTGGATCATGTCTGCTTTTCTAGCTGCCTTCCCCTAACCTCTTTTAGGTGCACACTATGCTCAGATAATGAAAGCTGTTTGCAGTTCTCTGTACACATCATGCTGTTTCATACCTGCAATTCGTTATGCAGGGGCTCCTCCCTTGACTTTTAACATTCTCCCTGCCCACCCTCATTTATTCTTTTTCAAGCCTACTTTTCCTTTATTTTAGTCTGTTTTCTGTGCTATGACTGAATACTTGAGACTGGAAAATTTATAAAGAAAAGAGGTTTACTTAACTAATGGTTCTGGAGGCTGGGAAGTTCACGATTGGATGGCCACACCTGGTCAGCTTCTAGTGAGGGCCTTGTGCTGTGCCAAAACATGGTGGAAGGCATCACAGGGCAAAGGGCCATGTAAGAGAGAGCCAAACTGGCTTTTATAACAAATTCACTCTCATGCTAACCCATCAATCCATTAATCCATGAATAGATTAATCCATTCATGAGGGCAGAGTACTCCTGACCCAATCACCTCTTAAAGGCTCTACCTCTTAATACTGTATGTTAGGTGTCAAGTTTCAACATGAGTTTTAAAGGGACTATTCAAACTGGAGCATCTTTCAAGGTTCCACTGAGATGTAACTTCCAAAATTACACACACATCTCAAGTTAGGGTACAAATGATTGCTCTATGTTCTCCAATAACACCCTGTGATAAGTTCCTTTACAGCATGTATTACAATGCATTGTACCCTTCTTTAATATAAATTGAAGATGTGATCCATATGATGTTCCATTTCAAACCAGAGCACTGCTTATGTTCAATAAATGTTGCTTACAAGCAATAGTCAATCCTACTGAAGCATCAAAAGAATAAAATAGTTAAGAATAAACTTGAATCAACTGAATAATTTGTCCTAGCAGATCAAAGTTAATTGTGGCAAGTCAAATTTCTCAATTGTGATCAAACCCTGTGGGTCAAATTCAAATTTTGTTTTATTTGCTAGTTTTATTTTTAAGAAAATTTTAATTTCACCTCTCCCAGTGGAGAAGCATTTATTTCAAGATACACTGCCACCTATTATTGTCAAGCTACTAAGTTACTAAAGCAGTGTAATTTGTTATCTGTGTCTCCTGGACGTTTCTCATGTCACCAACTCTTATGGTATGATGTCAATGCAAAGATGGCTATTCGTCAAAATGCATTTACCACAACTGCCAGTCTTTATGAGTCTTGCTTCAAAGGTATCTTTCTTGCAAATTCTAACATTTCCCTAAAAATCTGGCTTTATTTTTTATTCTTAGAGTCTATGAAAGTCACAGAGAAAACAACTACTGCTATTATGAAATTTCAGCCAATACTATGGTTGATATCTACAGTTTCTCTCACAAAGTATGCAAGTATTATTTTGAACTGCATCTGATACAGCTTGGTAGCCCAGGTCATTATTTGCAAATCAATGAGTCCTGTTTTAGCCACAAAATCCAGAATAAGCATGGCCGTGCTCCAGAGAGAGAAACGTGAGTTGTTGGTTTTGTTGATACTATCCATCAGTCAGCTATTGGTTACTTGGAAATTGTTGATGACTATTATGCCCACAATTTCCAGCCTATTTTGCAAGGTGTTGATCACCCTTCTTCTTGCATTCACTCTGATTCATAGGCTGCATATAACATTCAGCTTCTCCTCAGTTTCTAACATGCTCAGGTTAACCATAGCTATGCCAACTTCCATTTCATGTCATCTCTTGGCATGCTTACCCAAAAGCATCTTATCCATTGGGTCCTATTTGCACAAATGTAAAGCAAAGTGCAAGACCATGAGAAAAGTTTGTGGTGATATGTTGGACACATATTTGGTTGACCTTATGTGGCATAATTTGGAAATAATGCTTTCAGTTCCCTTCTACTTCATAAATCAGAACAATTTCTTGTTAACTAATATGATGTTTCCTTTTTTTACATATATCAGAAACATTTCTTATCAACTAACATTTTCACTTTTGTTTTTGTATGTTTTGGTACAAATATCCATGGACAAATTAATTGAATACAGCTGAGAATCAAATTGCTCAAATTATCCATAAATTTAGCCAACGATGCAAAATACTTGTACACTGAAAACTACAAAACATTGTTGAAAGAAATTAAAGATGAAAATAAACAAAAAGACATCTCATATTTATTAGTTAGAAGATTTAATGTTGCTAAGATGTCAATACTGCCCAAAGTGATCTACAGATTCAATGCAAATTCTATCAAAACCTCAACTAACATTTTTTGGCAGAAATAGAAAAATCCGTACTAAAATGTGTATGGAATCTCAAGGCATCCAGAATAATCAATACAATCTTGAAAAAGAAGAACAAAGCTAGAGAACTCATACCTTCTGATTTCAAAACTCATTGTGAAGCTACATAAATTAAAATAGAATGATACTGGCATAGGAAATGACATACAGACGAATGGAATAGAATCAAGGGCGCAGAAATAAACTCTCACATAGATGGTCAGATTATTATTATTATTTTTTGGAGACAGAGTCTCACTCTGTCTTCCAAGCTGGAGTGCAGTGGCCCAGTCTCAGCTCACTGCAACCTCTGTCTCCTAAGTTCAGGCAATTCTCCTCCCTCAGCCTCCCAAATAGGTGGAATTACAGGTTCCTGCCACCACACCCAGCTTATTTTTCTATTTTCAGTAGAGATGGCGTTTCACCATGTTGGCCAGGCTGGCCTTGAACTCCTGACCTCAAGGGAGTCTGCCTGCCTCGGCCTCCCTAAGTGCTGGGATTACAGGAATGAGCCACCGTACCCAGTCATCACATGATTTTTAACAAAGGTGCCAGGACCATTTAATGGAGAAAGAACCATCTTTTCAATAAATGGTACTGGAAACATTGGATATCCACATATAAAAGAATGGAATCAGACCCTGACCACCTAACACATGCAAAAATGAACTCAAGTTGGATGAAAGACATAAATGTAAGAGCTAAAACTATAAAATTCTTTGAAGAAAACAGAGGAAAACTTTGTGATCCTGGATTTGGCAATAGTTTCTTGAATATGACACCAAAAGCACAGGCAAAAAAAGAAAAAAATTGATAAGCTGAACTACATCAAAATTAAAAGTGTTTGTGCATCAAAGGACACAATTTTAAAAGTAGTTAACCCTACTGAACAAACATTTTGGCTCTGTTCAGACCAACAGTTTTCAAACTTTTGGTCTTAAGTTTGAAAACTTTACTCTCCTAAAAATTAAGGAGGACTGCAAAGAGCTTTTGTTTATATGGATTGTAACTATTGCAGCTTACTGTATTAGAAATTAAAATATTTAATTTAAATATTTTATTGCATAATTTGTTCATGGATGTTTGTACTAAAACATACAAAAACAAAAGTGAAAACATAACGTTAGTTAATAGAAAATTGTTCTGATGAATAATTACGGGGGCGGAGCAAGATGGCCGAATAGGAACAGCTCCAGTCTCCAACTCCCAGCACGAGCGACACAGAAGACCGGTGATTTCTGCAATTTCAACTGAGGTACTGGGGACATCTCACTAGGGAGTGCCGGACAATCGGTGCTGGTCAGCTGCTGCAGCCTGACCAGCGAGAGCTGAAGCAGGGCGAGGCATCGCCTCACCTGGGAAGTGCAAGGGAGAAGGGAATCCCTTTTCCTAGCCAGGGGAACTGAGACACACAACACCTGGAAAATCGGGTAACTCCCACCCCAATACCACG
>NW_016804603.1:0-918 GCF_001698545.2 Rhinopithecus bieti
AGAATATAAATTGTCTGCTTCTTTTCAGTGATTTTAAAATCTAGATAATCACTATATATTTTAAATCAAGAAAATTTAGTATTATTGTTTATCATGCTAACCTACATTTTAGGGAATTATGGGATATATATATTATACAAATGAAACCAATTGGTTAATAGTAAACTAGACAAAATCTATTTTATTATGGAGAGTTTAACATTAATTTCAGTTGGCCTTCCTATGAATTTATTTATTTCTCCTCCCTTCCTTCACTCCATCTAAATAAACTCTATGTTAATTACAAACTGAGCTCTGCCTCAGGAAATTACTGATCCTGCTTTTTATCTATTTGTAGTGAGTTACCCAGGACTATAAAATTAGTGGAATAGAACACCGTCCAGTTTCCATGCCAATTACTTTTAAAATAAACCTCTTTTAAAATGAACACTGTGCTAATATGTGTATTTGATTTAGAAAATGATATGTAAAATTAGAAGAAAATCTTGGCTTAGCTTTTATAATGCTGTAACAATCCAAGTCCATTATCTTCCTCAGATTGATGAGTTCCACTGTGGATGGCATTTAATTAAATAAGGTAATGCATGTTCTTATTAATATGAATGTTCTTATTTATCTTGTATGAGGGAGTTCACATAGTACAGAAAGTCAGATTTTAATGGTTACATTAAAATATTTTTCAGGCTGGTGAATACAAAAGGCTTTTGAAATGTAATTGCTCTCTAAATAATTATTTTGTCCTAAATTAATTTCACAAATTAAGATTCTAGTTTTTTTTCTAATCTGTTTTTAGATAAACAGAAGGTCTTTGATTCTTAGATGTGCTGGTCATGTTTATTTTACTTACCTTTACAAAAATAAACTTCCCCCCTTTTTAATATAAACATATTTGTGTATAATTCACAATATTAAATGATA
>NW_016804604.1:0-968 GCF_001698545.2 Rhinopithecus bieti
ACCGACACTCTGGTGGAAGTGTTTCTGCAGTTTCTTCATTGGGGTTCTCTCGCGAAAAAGTGTGCATGGTCCGCGCACGATTCGCGGGGACACATACAATAGACGACATAAGACGGGACCCCCGAAGGGGCCCCGTCGTTATGCCTGTTACTTGGATCGCTTAGGCAGCGGCGGTCTTGTCGCCAGTGACGGCATCCTTGACAGCACCAGCAGCGCCGGCAACGGCGTCGCTGGCCTTGGACGCAGCGTCCTTGGCACCGGCCACGGCCTTGTCGACCACGCCCACGTTCACGCCGTATTCCTTCAGGTGAACCGAAGCCACGTTCAGGAAGTCGCCGCTCGTGCCGACCAGGGCCTGGCCCATGGTCTTGATGGACGACGCCTGGCTGTGCAGCGCACGCTGCAGGCCGCTGACGATACCACGCACGAACTTCTGGTCTTCATCGGCCGCCTGCGACAGCGCCGCCGGCAGGTTGAGGTTGACCTGCGTGACCACTTCCCAGTCCTTGCGGGCAGCCATGACCAGGTCGATGACCTTGACCACGTGGCCAGCAACGGTACCGATCTGCGGACCGGTCCAGACGTTGACGGTGGCGTCTTCGGCCTGCTGCTGTTCGCTCACGCGCACGACCTTGAAGGCCTTGGTCGGGCCATTGCCGCCGGCCTTGGCCATCAGGCGCAGGACCAGGCTGTCAACCGCAGTGGCGACCAGGCGGTAGTTGCCCGGCAGCACGTCGGTGGCGTAGCCGCTGATACCTTCGTTGTTGTACTCGTTCTTGAACGGGCCGAAGGCTTCCAGGGTCACGCCGCCGTCCACCGCTTCCTGCGAGACGGTTTCGCCGGACTCAGCCTTCATCGAGGAGACCGAATCGGTCGACAGGCCGCTCACGAAGGTGATGGCATCGCGGACCAACTGACCCGGATTGCCGGCGTTCTTCAGCTCGGTGGCAAAGGCCATCAGCTTGGAA
>NW_016804605.1:0-104484 GCF_001698545.2 Rhinopithecus bieti
CTACTAAAATACAAAAAAAAAAAAACTAGCCGGGCGAGGTGGGGCGCCTGTAGTCCCAGCTACTCGGGAGGCTGAGGCAGGAGAATGGCGTGAACCCGGGAGGCGGAGCTTGCAGTGAGCTGAGATCTGGCCACTGCACTCCAGCCTGGGTGACAGCGCGAGACTCCGTCTCAAAAAAAAAAAAAAAAAACAAAAAAAAACAAAAAAGGGAAAGCTGGTCAGAGCTGTAAGTCAGAAGTGGGGATAAGGAGCGAGCGATGCGGGAAGCCACTTAGGATGGCATGGGGGGAGGCACCTACCTGGCCGCCGCAGGGTGATGGCAAGGACTATCGTGGCAATGACCACCACAGACACACAGGTAATGCCAGCAAACACCCACTTGACCTGATTCTTTGATAACTGCTCCCTGCAGACCATGGCAATGCTCTCTGGGGAATGCCCCCAACTCTGCACGGCCCAGAGTCCCCGAGGCTCCCTGCAGCTGGGATGCTGTGGAAGGCAGGAGCTCCCAGCAGCACCTAATTCTCCACCAGGTCTGGTCCACTCTGCAGCCCTGTAATATCTCTGACTGGAGATAACCCCTGAAGCCCCTCCTCCCTCCCCACTCCACTCCTCTTTCCCACACCCTCCCAGGATCTTAACAGGCTAACCAGAAAGTCTACCATCCCTAAAATGACCTTTGAGCACAGTAAGAGGCAGCAGAGAATGCTGAACCAAGCCCCGACCCCTGGCTGTCTGCCCCTGCTTGGGAATCAGGAGACCAATCCCAGCCCCTGTTGCTTTTCTGGAGTCCTGGAGCAAGTGTTTGCCCCTCTCTGGGCCTCATTTCCTTCTGTGTAAAAGGAGACACTAGACTGGGTGATCTCGAACATTCTGTTCTTTCCCTTTCTAACTCCAGGTTTTCTGCCCTGCCCTCAGGGAATCCTGCATTATCAGGCAAGGGTGGTGACAAAAACAGATTAGATCTGCATAAGGGGCAAAATCTTCCTTTCGTCTGAGATTATGGCTAATAGATTATCTACCTGGGATATAAATTGATAGTCCTGGCATGCTGGCATGGGTTACTGCAGGCCGGTTCTGGGGCAGCGAGTCCATGGGGAAGGGACTGAGTCACCACTTCATGCAGAGGGAGTTCTGGGGGCCCTGGTATGGGAAGTGAGTTAGAGGCTGTCCCTGTTCTGAGGACCCCAGAATTTAAATGAGTCCAAGAATCACCTGTAACGTGCACGGAGACTTCAGCGTCTACATGCTGGGGCTCACGGAGAGATCCGGACTGTGAGGCTGTGGTAGGCCACCCGAGGCAGAGCAGGGCACTTGGTGGCTTTGACTGTGTGTGTGAAAGGGTGTCTAGAATCATGCCCAGGTGGGCAGACATCAGGGACTGAGGGTGGAGGGCAGGTGGCAGGGACTGAGGGTGGAGGGCAGGGCGGGAGAGATTTTGGTCATGGGGCTTGTCGTGGATCATTCCTGAGTCAATTTTCCTGCCTCAGCCTCCCCAAGGAGGGAACTGGATATAGAGGCTGTGGGCTCAGGACTGAGATCAGGGCCAAAGACAAGGGCATGAACATCATTTTGTGGCCAAAGCAAAGAGAGAAAGGGATAGAGGCTGACTTCTGGGGACCACTGACAGGCGGACAGGTGGGGGAAGAGGCATCAGTGGAGGAGAGCGGACAGCAGAGGGTGGTGGGGGGTGCCAATGGAAAGGTCAAGAAGAAAGGAGTGGTTAGCCAGGCCGGGAAATGGAGCCCAATAAGGACAGCAAGGCCCCTGATGCTGGCCAGGACCATTTCCCTGGATCAGTAGGGAGGGCAGAGGTCAGACCACAGCCTGTTTAGAGGGGCCAGGAAAGACTAGAGAGGATGAAGGTATGGGAGGGAGAGGCCCTGGGATAAATTGAGGATGGGAGCAGGGGGACCTTGGTGCTCATGGGGTGCTATTCCACAGGATGTGGGGAAGGGTGGGCATGGTGAGTGGTGAGAGTCTGGGGGTGCTGGTTGGGAGGTGATGTGGTGAAGGGGGATAATGAGGGAGAGGTTTGGGACAGGCAGTTTCTGTTGGCTGGTTGAGGCATGTGTGGTATGCCTACAGGGATCCAAAGAGACCCAAGCTGTGGGCTGCTAGATGTACAGGACCCCACTGAAGACCCCCTCCCCACCACTGTACATCGGGAAATGTGAGGCTGTGATGGGCCACCCGAGGCAGAGCTGGCCCTGGAGCCCAAGCTCAATTCTTGGTTCTTGGAGCCTCTACAGAAAGGGAGATCTAGTCTCTCTGGGCTTCTGGTTCATTCTCCAAATCAACTCAACAAACTCAGCAGCTGCCAGGAGCCAGGCCCTGGTAGGGTATCAGGACTGCTGGCTGGAATGGAGCAGGGTCAGTGCTGTGGGGTCTTCTCAGGAGACAGTAAGGGGGCTGTAGACAAGCAGGAACATGTTTTGTGAGTCACCTTTCTTACGGGGGCTGCCTTCCCAGGCCACCCACTCCGGATTCCAGAATCCAGATGGTAATTGGGCCTCACCCAGATCCCTTCTGTAATAAGGCATGGAAGGGAGTGTTAACTGGAATATTATGACAGCCGCAAAAAGCTAACAGAATGACAGAGCTACATCTTGAGTAACAACCACATATGCTTTACTCTACAGTTAAAGTCTAGAGGAAATTTCTGTGTAAGAGCTGGCCATAAAAAAAAGAAAAAAGAAAAGGCCGGCAGGGTGGCTCACACCCATAATCCCAGCACTTTGGGAGGCTGAGGCGGGCGAATCACTTGAGGTCAGGAGTTCAAGACTAGCTTGGTCAATACAGTGAGACCCTGTTTCTACTAAAATACAAAAATTAGCTGGGCACAGTGGCACGAGCCTGTAATCCCAGCTACTCGGGAGGCTGATGCAGGAGAATCACTTGAACCTGGGAGGTGGAGGTTGCAATGAGCCGAGATTGCACCATTGACCTCCAGCCTGAGCGACAGAGTGAGACCCTGTTTCAAAAAAAAGAAAAGAAAAGAAAAGAAAAGAAAAGAAAAGAAAAGAAAAGAAAAGAAAAAAAGTCTAGAGGAACACCAAACCACCAGAATTATACAATGTGACTCCAGAGTTGTCCCCAAGCCCCATACTGATAAGTCTCACCTAGTCTGGCTTGCATTTTTTTCTGCTTTTATTAATAATATTATTTGTGATTTCCTACAAAGTGTCCCACATTTTAGTTTCATCCACGTGTCACACAACACTGCCAAATGACTCATGATCCATGGGAACATGTTGCAGGCAAAGAAATCAAGGCTTGGAGAGGTTGAGACTTGTCCCAAGTCACCTCAGTGTTAAGTTCAAATGCAGGTCAGGCTGACTGTGGGCCTATCTGCCTGATTTTATCCATCTACTTGTCCCTTCTTATTCACACCCATTTACAATGGGACAGTCACTTATTTTGGCAAGAATATTTAACAGCAATGCTGGACAAATCTGTTTTTGAAAGAAAAATCAAGAACTTAGTTCTTACAGTTCATGAGGGCACCCCCTGCACAAACCATCCTCATTTTGGAGCTGCTGCTTATTTAGTGTTCGTGACACATTTATGAGGGAGGCATTCTTTTTTTTTTTTTTTTTTGGCAGAGTCTCGCTCTGTTGGCCAGGCTGGAGTGCAGTGGCACAATCTTGGCTCACTGTGACCTCTGCCCCCTGGGTTCAAGCGATTTTCCTGCCTCAGTCTCCAAGTAGCTGGGATTACAGGCACGCACAACCATGCTCAGCTAACTTTTGTATTTTTTAGTAGACACGAGGTTTCACCATGTTGGCTAGGCCGGTCTCGAACTCCTGAGCTCAAATGATCCACGTGCCTCAGCCTCCCAAAGTGCTGGGATTACAGGCATGAGCCACCGTACCCAGCCAAGGAAGACATTTTTATGCCCCTTTTTCACAGAAGGGAGCCAGAGTCAGTTTGCAGCCGAAAGGGATGCCCGTGCCCCGTCATTCCTACTCCACAGGCCGTGTGTCACTTGTCGTCCCTGGGAAAGAAGCCGGGGAGCCGAGCTCTCAGGCGCGGAGCTTTGCCACCTCTCTTGGCTCCGAAGAGCTCTGCAGACTGTCTGGGAGGAAAGAGACTTCATCTGGCTCTGGTTTTTGGCAGGAGGAACAGCCCTGGAACAGACTCCAAGCTGCAAAGACTCCTCCATTGTCTGTGATACTTCTTGTTGGGTTATAAATCACTAAACAAGTTACTGAGCACACATTCTGTGCCAGGCACTGTGCTAGGCTCTGGAGATCCCTCCCATGGCATACTGTGGGAGAGAAGAAAGCAGGGGCTGTCAGGAGGCTCCAGCATTTCAGATGTGAAACAGCCATTTTATTAATAGAGTTGGTGCACATCAAAAACACAGAGCAGGCTTATAGCCTGTAAGGATGTCAGACATGGAAAGTGGCAGTGGGCCCAGATTGGGACATGCAGGATGGAGAAAACACAGGTTAGAAACCCCAAACTCCTGGGTGGGCCAGGAGGCTTTCAGAAGAGGCTTGGTTGGCCGGGCACGGTGGCTCAAGCCTGTAATCCCAGCACTTTGGGAGGCCGAGGCGGGCGGATCACGAGGTCAGGAGATCGAGACCATCCTGGCGAACACGGTGAAACCCCGTCTCTACTGAAAATACAAAAAAACTAGCCAGGCGAGGTGGCGGGCGCCTGTAGTCCCAGCTACTGGGGAGGCTGAGGCAGGAGAATGGCGTTAACCCGGGAGACGGAGCTTGCAGTGAGCCAAGATCCGGCCACTGCACTCCAGCCTGGGCGACAGAGCGAGACTCCGTCTCAAAAAAAAAAAAAAAAAAAAAAAAAAAAGAAGAGGCTTGGCTGACTCAGAGAACCATCAGGGACGGGGGCTAGGGAAGACCTTCCAGACAAAGGGTGCAGTGTATGTGGGAGAGGGCCCAGGTAGGAAATGGGGGGAAGCAGAGGGGGAGAGAGATGAGACTGGGGAGCCCTGGAGGGTTGGGTCACCCTGATGAAGAATTTGGCTTCAACCTGGAGGGGTGGGGGAGCCCTTACCCACGGAATAAGCAAGGAGCGCCACACTCAGCTTTGCATTTGGGAGGTGGCTGGAGGCTGCAGTTGAGAAATGGCTCCTGGAGGCCTGACTGCCTCTGCATCCAGGCTGTCCTGTTTAGCACTGCCCACCCCTGCACCCCTGAAGAGCCACGGGACTTCCCACACTGCATTGCTCAGAACAGCAAATGGCCGAGGGAAGTGTGTGCCTCAGGCTGTGTTATGTGGGTTACTCTGATACTCTCCCCACTTCCACACCGTGACATGTTCAGAGACTCTAACGTTTCAGATATGGAGCTGTCATTTTTAGGACTGGTGGCTCACACCTGTAATCCCAGCACTTTGGGAGGCTGAGGTGGGAGGACTGCTTGAGCCCAGGAGTTCGAGACCAGCCTGGGCAATGCAGGGGGATCTCATCTCTACAAAATAAAAAAATAAATTAGCAAGACGTGGTGGTGGTGCATGCCTATAGTCCCAGCTACCCAGGAGGTGGGAGGATGGTGCCACTGTACTCTATCCTGGGCAACAGAGCAAAACCCCATCTCTAAAAAAAAAAAAAAGAAAGAAACCCATTTGCCTATTTTGACACTGTCATGTTGTAGGAGAAAAAACAAATTCTTTTAAAAATTAATGACCACAAGCTGGCCCTCACACAGCTATTTGGTCCTAATTTGTACTGCTTAGGTGGTCTCAACACTCTAAATGGTGGAATTTTATTTAAAGTAGTTTCATGTTGGTGGTGTCCCAAGATAACTACTATAAGCAAAAACAAGTTTTCTCCAGAGGAACATAGAGGCTGGGCGCGGTGGCGCACACCTGTAATCCCAGCACTTGGGGAGGCTGAGGTGGGCAGATCACTCAAGGTCAGGCATTCGAGACCAGCCTGGGCAATATGACGAAACCCCATCTCTACTAAAAATACAAAATTACCGGGGTGTGGTGGCTCATGCCTGTGATCCCAGCTACTTGGGAGGCTGAGGGAAGAGAATCACTTGAACCCAGGAGGTAGAGGTTGCAATGAGCCAACATTGCACCCCTGCACTCCAGCCTGGGCAACAGAGCAAGACTGTCTCAAAAAAAAAAAAAAAAAAAAAAAAACATAGCTTAAATCCAGGCCTTAAGGAATTCTGAGACAAAGTTTCAGGGAAAATAAGTGGTTCCCAGTCAACAATCCCAAAAGTCATAAGAAAATAAGGCACCATGGGTGAAAACCAAGAGACAATGTAAACAGCAGAATCAGACCCACAATTTTGTTCAGAATACAAAATTATCAAAAGCAAAATAATATGGTTTTTTTGTTTTTTGTTTTTGAGATGGAGTCTCGCTCCATTGCCCAGGCTGGAGTGCAGTGGCGCGATCTCGGCTCATTGCAACCTCCACCTCCCAGGTTCAAGCAATTCTCCTGCCTCAGCCTCCTGAGTAACTGGGACTACAGACACATGCCACCATGTCCAAATAATTTTTTGTATTTTTAGTAGAGATGGAGTTTCATCATGTTAGCTAGGGTGGCCTCAATCTCCTGACCTCGTAATCCACCTGCCTCAGCCTCCCAAAGGACTGGGATTATAGGCGTGAACCCCCGTGCCCAGCCTGTTTTTTGATTTTTTTTTGCGACAGTGTCTTGCTCTGTCATCCAGGCTGGAGTGCAAGGATGCGATCATGGCTCATTGCAGCCTTGAACTCCTGGGCTCAAGCGATTCTCCTGCCACAGCCTCCCAAGTAGCTAGGACTAGAGCTGTGCACCACCATGCCTGGCTAATTTGTGTGTGTGTGGAGATAGGGTGTCACTATGTTGCCAGGCTGGTCTTGAACTCATGGACTCAATCCATCCTCCTGCCTAGGCCTCCCCAGAGGGGAGGGACTAAGGGGTGGGATTAAGGCATGAATTACCACACCCAGCCTGTTTAATATGTTTAAAGAAATAAAAAGCAAACCAGATGTGGTGGCTCACACCTATAATCCCAGAACTTTGGGAGGCTGAGGCTGGTGGATCATTTGAGTTTAGGAGTTTGAGACCAGCCTGGCCAACATGGTGAAACCCCTTCTCTACTAAAAATATGAAAATTATCCAGGCCTGGTGGCACAACTCTGTGATTTCAGCTACTCAGGAAGCTGAGGCACGAGAATTGCTTGAACATGGGAGGCGGAGGCTACAGTGAGCTGAGATCACGCCACTGCACCCCAGCCTGGGCAATAGAGTGAGACTCTGTCTCAAAACAAACAAACAAACAAACAGCTTTAGGCCAGGTGTGGTGGCTCATGCCTATAATTCCAGCACTTTGGGAGGCCAAGGAGGGCAGATCACCTGAGGTCAGGAGTTTGAGACCAGTCTGGCCAACATGGCGAAACTCCATCTCTCTCTACTAAAAATACAAAATTTAGCCAGGTATAGGGGTAGGTGCCTGTAATCACAGCCACTTGGGAGCCTGAGGCAGGAGAATTGGTTGAACCCAGGAGGCAGAGGTTGCAGTGAGCAGAGATCGTGCCACTGCATTCCAGCCTGGGCGAGAGAGCGAGACTCTACCTTAAAAAAAAAAAAAAAAAAGACAGAAGGCTTAGTGTGTAACTCATCAGAGTTACACAGGGCAGAGAAAGAATGGGAAAAAAGAAATTTCTAGAAAAGTTTTCAAAATTTCTGATCAATACCAATATTCCAAATAGGAAAAATACAAAAAAAAATCCATACCTATATGTGGCATAATACGATTGTAGAACACTAAAGTAAAAGATCTTATTTATTTTTTATTAAAATTTAAAAAAATTAAAACAGAATCAGGGTCTCTCCATGCTGCCCAGGCTGGTCTTGAACTCCTGGCTTCAAGCTATCCTCCCACCATGGCATCCTAAAACGCTAGGATTACAGGCATGAGCTGCTGCATCTGGCTCAAAGTAAAAGATCTTAGAAGCGGCCAGAAAAAATAGATTCAGGCTGGGCACGAATAGATTGATCACCAAAAAGGTGGCAGACTAACTTCTCGACAGAATCCACAGAAGCCAGAAGGCAGTGGAACATTAGCTTTGATGCACTAAAATAAAATACCACTCTAGACTGCTACATACAGTAAAAATGTTTCGAGAATGAGAATTATAATTTTTTGGCAAACAAAACTAAAGGAGTTTACTACTAAGAAACTCTTTTTTTTTGAGATAGCCTCGCTCTGTTGCCCAGGCTGGAGTGGGCTGCAGTGATGCAATCTTGGCTCACTGCAACCTCGGCCTCCCGGGTTCAAGCGATTCTTGTGTCTCAGCCTCCTAAGTAGCTGGGATTACAGGTGTGTGCCACCAGGCCTAGCTACTTTTTATATTTTTAGTAAAGATAGGGTTTCACCATGTTGGCCAGGCTGGTCTCAAACTCCTGACTTCAAGTGATTTGCCCACCTTGGCCTGCTAAAGTGGTGGGATTACAGGCGTGAGCCACCGTACCTAGCCAGTCCCTGTGTTTTTCTTTTGTTTTTGGAGGTAAGCGATCCTCCTGCCTTGGATCTCCCAAAGTGCTGGGATTACAGGTGTGAACCACTGTGCTCAGCCCATTTTTTATTTGTTTCTTGAAGGAGGGTAGCAGTATTAATTAATTTTGGACTTTGCTAACTAAAGTTTGGATGTTAAGAATAGATGTATACAGGCCAGATGCAGTGGTGCATGCTTGTAATTTTAGCACTTTGGGAGGCTGAGGCGGGAGGATTGCTTGGGCTCAAGAGTTTGAGACCAGCTTGTGCAACATGGTGAAACCTTGTCTCTACAAAAAAATTTTAAAAAATTAGCAGACATGATGGTGTGCACCTATAATCCCAGCTACTTGGGAGGCTGAGGTGGGAGGAGGTGGAGTTGAGGCTGCACTCCAACCTGGGCGACAGAGTGAGACCCTGTCTCAAAAGATAAATAAAAAAGAATAGACATGTAATATGTAATTTCCAAACAAATGGAAAAGGAAAGAAAGGAGTATGAGAAGAAAGGCAAATTTAATAATCCAAAACAAAGTGAGAAAAGAGAAAAACAAAATGAAAAAGGAGACATTCTGCTTGTAATAATGGCAGAATAGCTCCTAACAGATCAATTTTCATACTGGTAAAAATTATGAGCTCTGAACAAAACAAACAAACAAGCAAACAAAAAACCTCCTGAAGACTCTGGAAAGAGCGAAAACAGGGAGAACCTAAAAGGAAACCGACACTTACAAGAAAAGAAGAAATAGCTACTGGGTGCAAAATATATTTAAAATCTCACAAACATAATATTGAACCAAGGAAGTCGGAAGAAAATAGTTTGTGTTGTATAATTCCATTTATATGAAGTATGAAAACAGGCAAACCATATTAAAAGTCAGGATGGTGGTTCCCCGGACGAGGAGGAGGATAGTGATGGGAAGGGGGACATGAGGAGGATTTCTGGGGTCCTGGTAACGTTCTATTTCTGGATCTGGGTGCTGGTTTCAAGGGTGTGCTCACTCGGTGAAAATTCATGAAAATAGACATGACATATGCAATTTTTTGCTTCAGTACAAACCTAAAAATCGAAAGGGAACAGAGACAAGAGGGATAGGCAGGCAGGGCAGACTGTGAAGAGGCCTCAATGCCAGACTAAGGAGCTGGACGTGACCCTGGCAGCAGTGGAGGACACTGAAGGTGTTAAGAAGGGAAATGAGTTGTCAGGGAAGCTGCCTCTCTGCCTAATGTGGGTGGCTGGGAGAGGGGAACACCTGCCCCATGGGACATTATTTACAGGACTGGCCAGAATCTGGGCTTTCTTTCTTTGTTTGTTTTTTTTTTTTGAGACGAGTCTTCCTGCTCTGCCCGCCCAGGCTGGGTTAGGTGCAGCGTGGCCGGCTCTCAGCCCTCACTGCCAGCTGGCCGGCCTCCCGGCGTGACGCCATCTCTTCCGTGTCTCAGGCCTCCCCGAGTAGCTGGGACTACAGGGCGGCCCGCTCGTCGGCCGGCGCTCGCGTTTTGTGTATTTTTTAGTAGGGAGACCGGGCGGGTTTCACCGTATGTAGCCCAGGATGGGTTCGATCTCCTACCTCGCTGTCGATGCCGCCCGTCTCGGCTCCCCAAGTGCTGGGGATTACAGGCTTGAGCCACCCGCGCCTCCGCCACTGAATCTTTTCAATGACCTGAGCTAGGATGGAGGGTATGAGGTTGGAGGCAAAGAGCGGATTTGGAGGTAAAATTGGAAGGACTGGCTGGGCGCGGTGGCTCACGCCTGTAATCCCAGCACTTTGGGAGGCCAAGGCGGGCAGATCAAGAAGTCAGGAGATCAAGACCATCCTAGCTAACACAGTGAAACCCCGTCTCTGCTAAAAAAAAATACAAAAAAATTAGCCGGGCATGGTGGTGGGCTCCTGTAGTCCCAGCTACTCGGGAGCCTGAGGCAGGAGAATGGCGTGAACCCGGGAGGCGGAGCTTGCAGTGAGCCAAGATGGCGCCATTGTACTCCAGCCTGGGCAACAGAGCGAGACTTCATCTAGAAAAAAAAAATATATTGGAAGGACTTGGGAGTTTACATGCAGGAGGCCAGGGAAGAAGAGGGAGGTGTCAAAAACGATCCTTGGGAGAGGCTTGTCACTGGAGCTAAAGAGCGAGGGAGGGGACGCTGGAGGAAGAAGCAAGTTTGAGGGAAGAATTTGTTTTTTTTTTTTAAACAGGGTTTTGCTCTGTTGCCCAGGCTGTAGTGCAGTGGCACCATCATGACTCACAGCAGCCTCGATCTCTCAGGCGCTGGTGATTTCCCCCACCTCAACCTGCTAAGTAGCTGGGACTACAGGCGCATGCCACCATACCTGGTTGATTTTTTAAAAAATTTTTATTTTTACTAGAGATGAAGTCTCACTATGTTGCCCAGGCTGATCTTGAACTCCTGGGCTTGGGTGATCCTCCTGCCTCAGCCTCCCAAATTGCTGAAATTATCGGCATGAGCCACTGCACCCAGCCAAAGGAAGGATTTTTGCTGGGGAAGGAGCAAGTGGAGGAGGAATCCTCGGTGACACAAGGCCTCTGAAGCAGCAGAAGGAAACTGGGGGTACAGGAATCCTCCTGTTCAGATGTGGACAGCAGAGGAGAAGAGCAGAAAAGGTGAGATCCGAGGTGGACTGGAGGGAATTCAGGAGAGCCCATCAGCTGCTCGCTAATGAGAAGTGGCAGTCAAGTGTGGGGAGTGAGTCGGATGAAGCTGACTTCTAGGTAGCTTGTCTGAGAACAGGTTATGCAGTGTATCTAAGGACATCCTGACCTGGGGGAACAGGAAGACAGGAAGACTCCGTTATCATTTTGTAAATGGTGCCCAGTGAAGTTTCTATTAGTAAATTAGCTGAGCTATTGCTTATCATTAAAAAGATTTTCTTTAGAAAGATAGCCTTAGAGTCCTGCTTTTCTTATCAAAAGATCTAGGTGACACTGCTATGCCCCGGCCCGCCCTGCCCTCATTCCTGCCCTGCTCCACACACTCTTATCGGCACCTGGAACAGGAGCCAGGGTGGGGTAGGAAAAAGATCAAGGATTTGGGTGCACAAGGACAGGCAGGCATCCCAGCTCCTGACCTTGGGCCAATATTTTCTCACTATGGGTCTCAGTTGCCTCGTCACAGGCCACCTGATTTCAAAGCCCTTGTCACCCTGAAATAAACAGAGGTCCAAGGTCATAGGGCAAGGGGCTTTTATGGGAAGACTTGAATTCTGGATGAGAAACTCAGTGTTTATTAGCAGTGAAGTCCTTTCTGGGAGGCTGAAGAGGGTCTCAGGGCAGGTTGTTCTTTGAAAGGACCCCATCCCTTCTCCCAACTGTATAGGTGGCAGCAGGGGTCTCATTGGCTGAGGGACTTCTGGGTCATGGTGACCTCATAAAGCCCATAACACTGGCCTGGGCTGGGGAAGCCTAGGTAAGCTGAGGGGCGGCTCTAGGGAAGCCCTAGGGGTGGCGGCAGCCTCCACAGCCTCCGCAAGGGACTTACCACCTTCCCCCACTGGGTAAAAGCCCCTTGCTCTGGTTGTATTTCCACAGTTAGAACTTCATACCTTTGGCTTAGAGCTGAATTTTCTGTTACCATGCGGATGCTCCAGGTGGAGGTAACACATTGAACTCTACAAGAGCAGCTCAAGGCTCACAGAGAAAGTTTAGGCTCTCAGGTCCTGACAGTGTAGTGAGTTGGGGGGAGGGGAGGGGAAGGGAGTGAAAAGATGCAGGGAGGGAATGCCATAGATCTGGGGAAAGAAGAGGCTTGGAGCCTGGAAACCAAACTATGTCTTTTTTCCAAGCCTCACCAGCCTGCCCTCACCCAGAGGGAGGAAGGGATGGTGGGGATGAACATTTATTGAGGGCTTTCTGTGGGCCAGGTCCTGTGATCATCACTTTATGTGGGCTATCCCACCTGGAATATTAAGATAGAGGCTTAGAGTGGTGAGGGCATCTGTCCAGGTTCACACAGCTGGTGAGAGAGAAGGTTTTGAATTCAGGTCTGCCTGACTCCAAAGCCTTGGATTTTGGCATTATAGCTGGGTATCAGGAAAGTTGCCTTGTTTTCACTGAACTTGTCCTTTAGGATAGGGACCTAAAAGTGGCAGAGGGAATGGGGAATAAGAAACAGGAAGACACGGTTCCACTGAGTGATTCACGTCTTGGGAATCTCTGTGGTATTATAGGGAAAACTGTGGGTTGAAGGAACCTGGATTTGAATCCAGCCTCTACCACTTGCTTGGGACTTAGTAGAAATCAATTTATTTTATTTTTTGAGACAGAGTCTCTCTTTGTCACCCAGACTGTAGTGCAGTGACATGAACACAGCTCACTGTAGCCTTAACCTCCCTGGCTCAAGTGACCCTCCCACCTCAGCCTCCCGAGTAGCTGGGACTACAGGTGCACACACCATGCCTGGCTAATTTTTGTATTTTTTGTAGTGATGGGATTTTGCCACATTGTTCAGGCTGGCCTTGAACTCCTGAGCTTAAGCAATCCTCTTGCCTCAGCTTCCCAAAATGCTGGGATTACAGGTGTGAGCCATTTTGCCCGGCCAGAAATGATTTTAGATCCCTGCACAGTCTGAATCAACATGCCAGCAAATGAGATAATGATATCTCTCTTGAAGAGTTGTCATTCATTCATTCATTCATTCATTCATTCATTCATCCTTCCCTCACTCCCTGAATGTTTTCTGAAGCTTCCCTGTGTGCCACGTGCTATGTGCTAGGAAAATAGGGGTAACAAGATAGCCAGACACTCACCAAACTCATTTTCAGAGTAGACGCATATAAGTAAACAGACTGATCCTCTGATACAGAGTGATCACATGAGGAGGGTGCCTCACCCACATTTGGGGATTCCAGGAAGACTTCCTGGAGGAAGGGACATCTAATCTAAGCTGGTGTCTAGACTAGATGTTAGCTAGAGGGAGCAATTGAAGTTTAGGTGAGTAGTCTTGGGGAAGTTTATAGGAAGAGGAAAGAGTATTTGCAAAGGTCCCAAGGCAAGATGGAGGCCAAAACATTGAGGATCCTGGGAGAAGTTGAGAGTGGTTCAAACATGTGGTGCAAGGCCAGGGAAAGGAATGAATGTAGCTGGAGGGATGGAGGGGCTAGGCCTGTGGGCTGAGGACTCTGACAGAAGAAACACAGATATCAGACTTCAGATTAGGGTGTCTTCACTCCTGGCCTGTCCACCAGTCATGCAAAAGTCACTTAGGAGAGGCGGGGTAGGGGAAAGCTTGATGAAAGGGTGATTCCTGGATCCCTTCAGAACTACAAAGCAGAGTCTCTGAGAGTGAGGCTTGGGAATCTATCTTTTTAAAAATATAAGCTACACTCACACCCCACCATTTGAGAACCTACAAGAAATCACAGAGGGGTTACAAGAGGGGAATGTCTTAGTTAGACTTATATGCATTTTTATTTCATCTGAGAATGTCTTTATTTCCGTTTCATTACTCAAGGATAATTTTGCCTAAAATAGAATGTGTGGTTGAGAGTTCTTTTCTTTCGACTGTTGAAAAATGTGTGCCACTTCCTTTTGGCCTCGATAGTTTCAGATGAGAAATCTGCTGTCATTCAAATTGGTGTTTCCCTATAGGTAAGGCTCTCAGGTTGCTTTTAATGTATATATTTTTAAAGTCTTTATTCTTCAGAAGTTTAATCATGATGTGTTTTGGCATGGATTCCTTTAGATTTATCCCATTTGAAGTTTCAGCAGTTTTCTGAATCTGTATATTTATGTTTTTCACTAAATTTGGGGGAGTTTTCAGCCATGACTTGCTCGTAATGCTTTTTCAGCACTCTTTCTTTTCTCCTTCTGGAACTCTGATGATATAAACAGTATTTTCTTATTGTTCCTGAGGTTCTGTGGTTTTTTTTTGGGGGGGGGAGATCTATTTTCTCTTTGTTGTTTAGACCTTCCTTCCTTCCTTCCTTCCTTACTTCCTTCCTTCCTTCCCTCCCTCCCTCTCTCTTTCTTTCTCTCTCTCTCTTTCCTTCTTTCCTTCTCTCCTTCTCTTTCTTTCTCTTTCCTCTTCTTTCCCTTCTTTCCTTCCTTCCCTCCCTCCCTCCCTCGTTTCTTTCTTTCTTTCTTTCTTTCTTTCTTTCTTTCTTTCTTTCTTTCTTTCTTTCTTTCTTTCTTTCTTTCTTTCTTCTTTCTCTCTTTCTTTTCTTTCTTTCTTTCTTTCTTGTCTTGCTCTGTCACCAAATCTGGAGTGCAGTGGCATGATTTTGGCTTACTGCACCCTCTGCCTCCTGAGTTCAAGCGATTCTCCAGCCTCAGCCTCCTGAGTAGCTGGGATTACAGGTGCCCCCACCATACCTGGATAATTTTTGTATTTTTAGTAGAGATGGGGTTTCACCATGCTGGCCAGGCTGGTCTCAAGCTCCTAACCTCAGGTGATCTGCCTGACTCAGCCTCCCAAAGTGCTGGGATTACATGCATGAGCCACTGTGCCTAGCCTATTTTTCTTTCTTCTTTTATCTTTTAATGTTAAAAAAAAAAAAAATAGAGATGAGGTCCCACTATGTTGCCCAGGCTGGTCTAGAACTTCTGGGCTCAAGTGATCCTTGGCCTCCCAAAGTGCTGGGATTATAGGCATCAGCCACCATGTCCAGCCAAATAACTTTCTTTTTTTTGAGATGGAGTCACACTCTGTCACCCAGGCTGGTGGCTGGAGTACAGTGGTACAATCTCAGCTCAATGCAACCTTTGCCTCCCAGATTCAAGCAATTCTCATGCCTCAGCCTCCCTAGTAGCTGGGACTACAGGCACCTGTCACCATACCTGGCTAATTTTAAAATTTTTAGTAGAGACGGGGGTTTCACCCTGTTGGCCAAGCTGGTCTTGAACTCCTGGCTTCAAAATATCTGCCTGCTTCAGGCTCCCAAAGTGTTGAGATTACGGGCGTGAGCCACCATGCCCAGCCAAAGCATTTTTACGATGACTGCTTTGAAATCCTTGTCAAAAATTTCAACATCTGATTCATCTCAGTGTTAATGTTGGTTGGTTGTCTTAAGATGAGATTTTCCTAGTTTTGGTATGAGTGATTTTACTGCATCTTTGACATCTCAGGTATTACAATAATATATATTTTTTTCTTTTTTCTGAGACAAAGTCTTGCTCTGTCACCCAAACTGGAGTGCAGTGGTAGTAGTGCAATCTTGGCTCACTGCAACCTCCACCTCCCAGGTTCAAGTGATTCTCCTGCCTCAGCCTCCTGAGTAGCCGGGATTACAGGTATGCACCACCATGTCCCGCTAATTTTTTGCATTTTTAGTAGAGACGGGGTTTCACCATGTTGGCCAGGCTTGTCTTGAACTCCTGACCTCAAGTGGTCTGCCTGCCTTGGCTTCCCAAAGTGCTGGGATTACAGGTGTGAGTCACCGTGTTAAGGTTTAGCTTGTAGGTTCTGGCCTACTTTTGTGGACTGTAGCTCCAGTGATTTTTCTTTTTTCTTTTCTTTTCTCTTCTCTTCTCTACTCTTCTCTTTTCTTTTTTTGAGACAAGTTCTCTCTCTGTTGCCCAGGCTGGAGTGCAACAGCAAAATCTTGGCTCACTGCAGCTTTGCCTCCTGGGCTCAAGCAATTCTCCTGCCTCAGCCTCCCAAGTAAGCTGGGACTCCAGGCGCACACCACCGCACCTGGATAATTTTTGTATTTTCTGTAGGGATGGGGTTTTGCTGTGTTGCCCAGGCTGGTCTTGACCTCCCAAGCTCAAATGATCCACCTGCCTCCGCTTCCCAAAGTTCTGGGATACAGGCATGAGTCACCGCATGCAGCCAAAATCTATTTTAAAGTAGAGAAGTTCTTGGCACTGTTCCGTACTCTGACAGTCCTGGCACAGGCCTGGTCTCCAGTGATATTTATGAGTCCTCGTTTGCTTCATTTTTATGGTAGTGCTGGGGCTCCTGTTTATTCCTGCTGGTGCTGTCTGCAGAGGTAGAAGGCACTTCCCTGGGCCACTTGTTATCACTGGAGCGGGTGGGGGAGGCCAGAAGATGTCGGGTCTGGTAAAATGTCTGATGCTGGGCGGAGGGCCCAGAGATCCAGGGTTCTGCTGACATTGCCACTGCGGGTTGGATTGGTCTGTCACTGCTCCAGGTATGGAGAAGGGATTGAGGCTCCCTACTGGGAGACCCTCTCTGTTGGGCTTCTTCTTTCCTGGTCTTTTGGCTGGAGAGAGCAGGTTTTTCTTCTACTTTTGAGTATGTGTTTGTGCTGTCAGTAGATCTGTGTGGCAGGCTTCTTCGGGTTATGTGAGTGATAAAACGAAAGCTCCAGGGAACTCACCATAGTGTCAGCCTTCAAGTCCTGAGATGCCTAGTCAGTCACTGCCTTCTTTCCAGCCGTCAGAGTCCTTTTATGGTTATCTGTTGAACTGTTTCCAGAGTATTTAGTTATTTTTAGAAGGGAAGAACAGAGAAAAGTGAATTGACAACCTGTCTATTACATGCATTAAAAAACATTGTGGTATAATGCACCCACCGTAAAGCTGACCATTAGTGGCAATTAGTGTGTTCATAAGGTTGCGCAACCATCATTACTATCAGACATTGCTCTGGTCCAGAAGGAAACCCTATACCCATTAAACAGTCGCTTCCCATTCCCTGCTTTCCCCTTCCCCTGGCAACCTCTCTCTGTCCTGCTTTAATCCACTGTCTCTGTAGATTTGACTATTCTGGATATTTTAGATAAGTGGAGTCTATAATATGTGGTCTTTTGTGATCAGCTACTTTCACCTAGCATAATGTTTTCAAAGTTTATCCATGTTTAGCATGCATGAGTACTTCGTTCTTTTTAGTGGCTGAATAATCCACTGTATGGACATACCATATATTGTTTATCCATTAATCAGTATGTGGCTATTTGGGCTGTTTCCACCTTTGGCTCTCATAAGCCCTAGCACCCGGCTGGCAGTGTCTTTTGAAGCAAAAAAGTTTTAAATATTGCTGATGTTCAATTTATCTATATTTTTCTTTTGTTGCTTTTGCTTTTGGTGTCATGTCTAAGAAACCATTGCCAAATCCAAGATCATGAAGGTTTACTCCTATGTGTTCTTCCAAGAGTTTTATAGTTTTAGCTCTTCTATGTAGGTCTTTAATGCATTTTGAGTTAATTTTTGTATAGAATGTGGGATAGGAGGCTAGGTGCAGTGGCTCTTGCCTGTAATCCCAGCACTTTGTGGAGGCTGAGGCAGGAGGATCACTTGAGTCCAGGAGTTTGAGATCAGCTTGGTCAACATGGTGAAACCCCGTCTCTACTTAAAAAAAAAAGGCCAGGCGTGGTGGTTCATGCCTGTAATCCCAGCACCTTGGCAGGCCAAGGCGGGTGGATGACCTGAGGTCAGGAGTTCGAGACCAACCTGACCAATATGATGAAACCCTGTCGCTTCTAAAAATACAAAAATTAGCCAGGCCTGGTGGCATGCACCTGTAATCCCAGCTACTCAGGAGGCTGAGACAGGAGAATCACTTGAACCTGGGAGGCGGAGGTTGTAGGGAGCCGAGATTGTGCCGTTGCACTCCAGCCTGGGCAACAAGGGCGAAACCCTGTATTAAAAAAAAAAAATTAGCTGGGTTTGGTGGTAGGCCCCTGTAGGCCCAGTTACTTGAGAGGCTGAGGCAGGAGAATCGCTTGAACCTGGGAGGCGGAGTTTGCAGGGAGCCGAGATTGCGCCATTGCACTCCAGCCTGGGCGACAGGGTAAGACTTCATCTCAAAAAAAAAAAAAGAGAATGTGGGTTAGGAGTTCAGCTTTATTCTTTTGCATGTCAATATCCAGCTGTTCCACTGCCATTTGTTGAAAAGACTATTCTTTTTAAATATATAATTTATTTAATTATTTTATTATTATTGTTTTTGAGATAGAGTCTCATTATGTTGCCCAGGCTGGTCCAGGCTGGTCTTGAACTCCTGGGCTCAAGTGATCTTCCCACTTCGGCCTCCCAAAGTGCTGAGATTATAGACATGAGCCGCCTACTGAAGAGACTATTCTTTTCCCTATTAAGGGAGGAGTTATCACCCTTGTCAAAAATCATTTGACCGTATATGCATGGATTTATTTCTGGACTTGCAATTCTATCCCGTTAGTCTATATATTTATCCTTATGTCAGTACCACACTGTTGCATGCAATTTTATTTATTTATTTATTTATTTATTTATTTGAGATGGAATTTCGCTCCTGTTGCCCAGACTGGAGTGCAATGGCACAATCTCGGCTCACTGCAACCTCCGCCTCCCAGCTTCAAGCAACTCTCCTCCCTTAGCCTCCCAAGTAGCTGGGATTAAAGATGTGTGCTGCCATGCCTGGCTAATTTTTTGTATTTTAGTAAAGACAGGGTTTCGCCATGTTGGCCAGGCTAGTCTCGAACCCCTGACCTCAGGTGATCCACCCAGCTTGGCCTCCCAGAGTGCTGGGATTACAGGTGTGAGCCACCGTGCCTGGTCTGCATTCAGTTTTAAAGGAGATTTCTATGGCTTACTTTGGAAAATGGTTTGTTGGAAGTTGGCCTAGATACAGGGACCCCTGTTGAGTAAGCAATTCCAAGATCCAGCCCCAAAACAATGGGAACTGGAATAGGGTCTGGTAGTGGTGATGAAGAAATGGGGAGAGATTTCAGAGCTGTTCTGGAGCCAGAATGAGCAGAACTTGGCCAACATTGGGTGCGGCAAGTGAGAAAGAGAGCACTCAAGGAGGATGTTGTTTCCGAAGGCTTGGATGATAGATGGTGCCAGGTCCTTGCAATGGAGGAGAATAGAAGAGTCCTATTTGGGGGAAAAATGGAGAGTCTGTTTTGGATGCTCTGGGTCTGAGGTGTCCCAATCTCAGGTGTTCTGTGTGTGCACACGTGTGTGTGTGTATAGGTACTTGTACAAGTGCCTAATACATTCCAGACCCTTACATTTGATAACAGTGTGTTCTCAATGATGAACTGGACAATCTATTGATAGTTCCACCCCTGAAGACTCTAGCAACCCTTGTCCAGGGCCTGAAAGGGTTAATTGAGGTGGAGAAGGGAGGATGGCAATTGGTCAATGATTCTCTCTGTCTTAGACAACACTAGCTGTTTTATGGCTGTGCTCTGCCCTTTCCATTTGGGGCCCCAGGATTGTAGGGCAAAGGCCAATAGGCAGTTTGTGGCTGTCAGCAGGAAGTAGTGAGCTCCTTTAGCTCCTGTAGATCCCATCCAAGTCCCTCAACAGCCATGGCTTCTCCTAATGCACAGTGTCCGTTTGGTAGAGGGCAAGCCATGGGCTACCCCAGTCACTGCCAGGCAGCTCTGAAGCCTTACCTGTCTGTTGCAGGAGGGAGGAGGAGGATTGAGGGCAGGGCAGCTGGGGTTGAGGTCTGTGGCCTTCTGCCCAGTGACCTGGTATTGTGCATCTGCTGGGTTGCTGGGGTAGAGATGAAGTCTTTTTTCCTCAGCCCAAACAAGTTAGGTCTTTGAAGATCTTACTCACTGCCTCGTAGGCTGCAATAGCCATATTTTCCAGGTTAAAAATGCCTCCCTTTGGTAACTGTGGTCCGCGTGTGTGCATGTGGCACGTTTACATATGGGCGGGAGAGATCATTAAGGGAAGATTCATGCTCCTCAAGTAAAAAGAGACAAAATTATGGACATGAAATTAAGTACAGGGCTTTGGAAAGGGACTGTGAAATCAAGGAACAATCAGAGTTTACATTCAGGGTAAAATTGCCTCTGATGCTGATGGTACGTGAGCATTTCTTGCTTCCAAGGCAGATGCAAAGCTATGCAGGAACTGCTTGCTTGGAATGAAGGCAACTTCCACAGGGTTCTGAGTGCCTTATTCCTCTCTGCCCACAGTGTCTGGCAGAGAGGACTAAAACAAGTAGCTACCATTTAGGTAAGGGCTTTGGTGGGCCATGTACTCCATGCCAGGCACTGTAACTACAATCACCCCTGTGGAAGGCTTTCCAGATGGGGAGGACAAGGACCAGAGGGGAAAAGTCTCTTGCCCAAGGTCACCCAGACTAGCAGAGGTTGAGCTGGGCTTTAAACTCAGGACTACATGAATACAAATCTATGGTCTTTCCAAAGCCACGCTATAAAGATACACAGCAAAATTTGTGGAGTGAGTAAATGATTCACTGAACGAGTTAGCACATGAATGAATGATAAATGAAGAAATGATGAAATGAGTTAGTGAAAGAATACATCATCAAATGAAGAAGAGTCTCCCCTCACCACCCATTGCCCTTCTCCTATTTCCTCCTCTCCCTCCCTTTGGCCTTCCTCTTCCCTCTCCTCTTTACTGCCTCTTGTCTTCTCCCTTATCCCTCTCTTGTCTTCTCTTACCTCTCCTTTCTTCCTTCTTCTCTTTCCTCTTGCGTTTCTCTCTCCTCCCTTCCTTCCTTGTTCCTCTGTTGTCTCCCTACTTTCCTTACCACTGTTTAGTATTTCTCCCTATGCACGTTCATCGCCATCCCGCTTTTTTTTTGAGTCAAGGTGTCACTTTGTCACTCAGGCTGGAATGCAGTGGTGCGATCACAGCTCATTGTAGCCTCAACCTCCTGGGCTCAAGTGATCCTCCCACCTCAGCCTCCTGAGTAGCTGAGACAGCAGGCACCTGCCACCACACCCGGTTAATTTTTGTATATTTTTTTGTAGAGACAGAGTCTCATTATGTTGTCCAGGCTGGTCTCAAAACTCCTGGACTCAAACAATCCTCCTGCCTCGGCCTTCCAAAGTCCTGGGATTATAGGCATGAGCCCCTGCACCCAGTTGCACTCCCTGTTTCTTGCATTTTTTTTTCTCTTCCCCAGCTGTCTCGTCTCCCTGGCCCTTCCCCCACCACCACTGTGTGGTTCTGTCCTCACCCCTTGCCAAAAGAAATTAAAAACAAAACAAAAACTACAAAGAAGAGAGAAAAATAATGAAATAACACAAACGGGCATTGGACATTTACTGGTGTCAGGTGCTATACTAGACATTAGAAATTGGCAGAGAACAAGGCAGATGCAGTTTCTGCATCAGTGGACCTCATCGGCTAGTGGGGAAGCCAGATACTGTGAGCCAAGAGATGGGAAGGAACAAGGTGGCCTGAGAACTTTCAGGTGGCCCCCACCTGTCTAGGGGATCTGGAAGGCTCTTAGCATTTGAGCTGAAACCTGAAAGGGTGAAGCAGCAGGCATTAGCTGGGGAAGGGGAGTGGAGATGGATGCCCAGCCTACGGAAGACCCAGACCTAACTGGGAGAGCCTTCCTCTTTGGAGGAAGTCAAAGGAACCCTGCAAGGGTGGAATGGAAAAGGAAAGGGACATATGGAGGGGCAAAAAGGGTGAAAAGGGGACTGGGACCAGATACAGAAGGGCCTTTTGGGTCTGCTAACAACTGGAGGACTCTATCCTAAAGATAACGGGAAGCCATGGAGGGGTTTACCAGGGGATGGCTTAGAGATGGTGCTGGCTGCCCGGAGGGCCAGTGGGGTGAGTGGCCTTCCTCTCTTTGACCTTCACTTATGTATAAATATTTAACTTACTCTGTGTGTGTGTGTGTGTGTGTGTGTGTGTGTGTGTGTGTGTGTGTAGTGGGGAGCTTGTTAACAGATGTGCATGCCTGGCCTGTGGACTGTGCAGTAAGTGTTGATAAAGGCACTCTTCCCTGACTTGATTTCCTTCTGCATCTCCTCCCAGGGGCCCACTCCTGCTTAAAAACACCATGCATGCAGGTGAGCTGTCCCTATGATTCCCACAGGGAGGGTGGCCCCAGATTGAGGGTGGGGGTGGTGGGAGGACTGGGGAGTTCATCCAGCAGTTAGATTGCTGCATTGAGGCAGGTGTTTGACAGCTGCCC
The DNA here is from genome assembly GCF_001698545.2 of Rhinopithecus bieti. NCBI lineage: Eukaryota > Metazoa > Chordata > Mammalia > Primates > Cercopithecidae > Rhinopithecus > Rhinopithecus bieti. Next base: position 22,288 of record NW_016804605.1, read on the forward strand.
CATGGTCTCCTCCACATAGCCCGCTTCACCCAGAACAGGCAAACTGTTAAGGCTATAGGCAGCTTTGCCGGGGTTGCTCTGAGAACCTAGTGCCATGGGTACTGGCAGAGTAGTTCTAGCAACTTACGAGTTTGTCTCTGGCTTGGAGCACCCCAATCTTGCAAGGCTCAGGGCTCCTTGTTGGTGCACTTAGGTTACCCTGTCGCATGTGGCCAGCTGGAAGTGGGGTAACTCATAACGAGGCTCTTCCTTCCCTTTTTCTGTCTTAAAGTAGAAGAGATTCCTCATTTGGCTGTGTGTAAGCTTCCAATTGTGTAACTGGCACTGGGCTAGGAGCTGGGGTTGCCCCAGGGGCCAAGGTATACACAGTTTTTGTCATTGCAAAGTTCATCTCTAGCAAGAGCTAGACCACTAAATGAGTCACTGGAATGAAATGTGCTGAGTATTTTGCTAGAAGTAGGATTAAGCAAAGGATAATGAGAATTACCCCCATGCAATTTCACAAGCTGAGGGTATTGAGTTTGTTCAGGATCATGAGCCAGGAGGGAGCAGGTTGTGGTCAAAGAATGGAACTGAGAGACCGCGGAGGCAAGTGGCGAGTGATGGGATGGAAAGGTGGGCTGGGCACAGTCACCAGGGCCTTGTAAGTCACAGCAAGGGGCTTTCATCCTAAGAATAGTGGGAGCCCTGGAAAAGCCTTAACAGGTGTGGTATGGCTGCATTTGTCTTTTCTCTCTCTCGAGACTGCTTCTGGGAGCGTGACAGTTGGCTGCTGGAGAGAAAGGGGCACTGATATTGAGAGACCTCCAGACTGGACATGGCCCTGAGTCCAGGGGCTAACCTGGTCTTCCATGAAGACCCAAAGATGACACCAAGTCTCCCCTCCTGTGGGGCCCCAGGATTAGGGTCTGGTACAATCCCTCGGCCCCACCCAGACATGGCTCATGTGCCTATGTTGAATCTACTCCCAAGTCCTGGCTTGGCTCTCGTTCCAGATCTTAATCCTTCTCTGAGTCCCGTCTCAGGGGAGGCCTCGGGCCTGGTGCCTGAAAACACCCCCAGACCTGATGACAGCAGGGCCATAACTCCAGCCTCCCTCCAGATCACCAGTTCTTGCTCTGGTGAAGCACTGGACCTGGATTCCATGGATGTCTCAAGGCCTAAATCACAGGGGCACCTCTGTCCAGCCTCAAACCCCATTCTGAGTCCTAGCTCTACTAAGGCCCCTGGTCTGAGCTCCGGGAACCACCCTCAGTCAAATTCTGAAGATGCCTTCAAGTGCCTCTCAAGTAAGATTTTTGAGTTGGGTCAGAGAAACTCCAACCCTTCTAGGCATGAATTAAACCCATTTATAAGGCACCATTCCAGAGAAGGCCTGGTTCTGGGCCACTGCATCTCTAGGCCGAGCTCAAAAGCACTCCTTATTCCAGCCTCCAACTCTTCTCTCGACCTTGACTCCAATCCATTGCCCAACATGGGCTCAAGAAACACCTCCAAGCTGAACCTGAATGTAGCTCCAGATTCTCGTGGGACCCTAATCCCAGACACAAACGAGACCATCACTTTGGCTTCACATAACATCTCTGGGTCTGTTTCAAAAGGAGCCTTTAGTACCACCTGGAGCACAAGTTCCAAGGGAACCATGAATGTGGCTTCCACCGGCCACCCCAGATCTGATTTGAACATGACCATCACTCAAGCCTCATATGTGACCCTGATTCCTGGCTCCAGTGATGGTATCAGCCTCCATTCCAGCACCCATGGGCCCAACTCCACCATCTCTCCACCCTCATGCATGACTCTAATCCTGGGTTCCAATGAGACTCTGAGCCTGGACTCCAGCCTCGTGTTCAGTGACACCTCCACCTTGACACTGAGCAGTCAGCAGGATGATGCCGAGGACAACAGCATCCACACTGTACCCCTGGAGGAGAATCTGGAGAGTTGGAATGAGATGGCCAGCATTAAGGTGGGCCAGTTCCCGCTGGGACTCCCCACCTCCAACCCCGCAGGCAAGGACGCCATGACCTTGCAAGGCATCCCTGAGGGTAAGACCAGGGCCGCAGCCCTAGAAAAAGCACTGTCCTGGAGGAATTCTGTCTTCGGACTCGTAGGGCAGGGAGAGGAGAAGGAAGGAAGGAAGGAAGGGGACAGCAGGCAGTTGATAACATATGATCTATTAATTCTATAGTAGACATCTAATAATTGGCCTCTGCTAGCAATGTGACTTGGGACAAGCTACTTAATCTCCCTGAGCTTCAACTTCCTTAACTGTAATATCAGTATACAGCCGGGCGCAGTGGCTCACGCCTGTAATCCCAGCACTTTGGGAGACTGAGGCAGGTGGATCGTTTGGGTTGGGAGTTTGAGAGCAGCCTGGCCAACATGGTGAAACCCCGTCTCTACTAAAAATACAAAGAATTAGCTGAGCATGGTGGCGCATGCGTGTAATCCCAGCTACTCGGGAGGCTGAGGCAGGAGAATTGTGTGAACCTGGGAGGCAGAGGTTGCAGTGAGCTGAGATCTCGCCATTGCACTCCAGCCTGGGCAATAAGAGCAAAACTCGTCTAAAAAAAAAAAAAAATCACTGTATAATAATACTTCGACTCTGTCCAAATTATAAGTCTATTGTATCAACAGACTATCCCTTCCATTCAAAATGTATGTCTCTTTCTTCCTTGATACATTTCAGACCTGGCTTCTCAGGTCTGAGCAAGGCCTTGGGGTCCTGTCTGGAACCTGTGCCTCCCTCCTGATATGTAGGATTTCTGTAAATTAATCCCCTGTCAGTTTCTGATGCTATAAATATCTTTTCTTAATCAATTTTTATTTGTTCATTCACCAATACTGTATTAAGATTTTTTAGAAAGGACCATGGTTTTGTAAGTAGATGTTCATATCTAATGAGAATCCCCCCCCCTTTTTTTTTTTGAGAGGGAGTCTCATTCTGCAGCCCAGGCTGGAGTGCAATGGCTCGATCTTGTCTCACTGTAACCTCTGCCTCCTGAGTTGAAGTGATTCTCCTGCCTCAACCTCTTGAGTAGCGGGAATTAGAGGCACCCATCACTCTACCCAGCTAAGTTTTATATTTTTAGCAGAGACAAGGTTTCGCCATGTTGGTCAGGCTGGTCTTGAACTCCTGACCTCAGGTTAGCTATTAGTAAATAACATTTTATTTTATTTTTTGAGACAAAAGTCTCACTCTGTTGCCCAGGCTGGAGTTCAATGTTGCAATCATAGCTCCCTGCAGCTTCGAATTCCTGGACTCAGGAGACCCTCCTGCCTCAGCCTCCCATGTAGCTAGGACTACAGGTGCACACCACACCACCACACCTGAGTAATTTTATTTTTTATGTTTTGTAGACTTGGAGCCTTGCTATGTTGCCCAGGCTGGTCTTGAACTCCTGGCCTCAAGCTATCCTCCCAGCTCATCCTCCCAGAGCTCTGGGACTACAGGCATATTCTACCACACCCAGCCTCTGCACATTTTAGAATGCATTTCTAGGGTTTCTTAGGGATTTTTTTAGGGCCTCAAAAAAGTCTTGCTGGCATTTTTTTAAGAATGTTATCAACTTATTTACCGATTCGTGTTTTCCTTTACGTAGGATATATGCTTTATAGGTTTTCAAAAATTCTTCTTAGAAGTCTAGTGCACCCTGGGATGGGTTAGTCGTAGATACTTTACAGTATTTTTTTTTTTTTTTTTTTTTGAGATGGAGTCTTGCTCCATCACCCAGGCTGGAGTGCAATGGCGCGATCTCCACTCGCCACAACCTCCGCCCCCTGGGTTCAAGTGATTCTCCTGCCTCAACCTCCCGACTAGCTGGGATTATAGGTACGTGCCACCATGCCTGGCTAATTTTTTGTATTTTTAGTAGAGATGGGGTTTCACCATGTTGGCCAGGATGGTCTCTAACTCCTGAGCCCACCTTGGCCTCCCAAAGTGCTGGGATTGCAGGCATGAGCCACCGTGCCCAGCCTATAGTATCTTATTTTCTAATAAAATTTTTACTTGGTATTGATGATGCTGGTGATCTAGAGGAACTTTTTTTTTTTTTTGCAAGTTTTCTTTTTTTGAAAAAAACTTTGTGGAAATATAACTGTAAATACAATTTGCTCTTTTAAAGTATGTAATTTAATGGCTTTTTATATACACAGAATTGTGCAACCATCACCACAATCAATTTTAGAACATTTTCATCATCCCTAAAAGAAGCCCTGCACCCCTTAGACATCATCCTCAACCCATGCCAGCTCTCAATCCAGCCCTGGGCAATCACTAGACTACTTTTTGTCTCTATAGTTCACCTATTTTGGACATTTTATATAAATAGAATTATATAATATGTCATCCTTTGTGACTGGCTTCTTTCACTTAGCAGAAGGTATTCAAGGTTCATCTTCTTTGTAGCATGTATCAGTACTTCATTCCTGGTTATGGCTAAATAATATTCCATATATAGACACACCACATTTTGTTTATGTCAGTTGATTGCCATTTGGGTTGTTTCTATCTTTTGGCTATTTTATTTTGTGTTTTTATTTTGTATTTTTTTGGGACAGGGTCTCACTCTGTCACCCAGGCTGGAGCGCAGTGGCATGATCTCGGCTCACTGCAACCTCCACTTCCCAGGCTGAAGCAATCCTCCCACCACAGCCTCCCAAGTGGCTAGGACCACAGGCATGCACCACCACACCTGGCTAACTTTTGTATATTTTGTAGAGGCAGGGTCTTACTTTGTTGCCCAGGCTGGTCTTGAACTCCTGGGTTCAAGCAATCCTCTCTCCTTAGCTTCCCAAAGTGCTGGCATTACAGGCATGAGCCACCATGCCTGGCCAATTTACTAATATTTTTCTTCTATTCTGTTGATTGCCTTTTCATTTTCTTGATGGTGTCCTTTGAAACACAAAAGTTTTAAATTTTGACATTGCCTAATTTGTCTAATTTTTCTTTTATTGTTTGTGCTTTTGGTGTCATATTTAAAGAAACTATTGCTTAGTCCAAGATCATGAAGACTTATGCCCATGTTTTCTTCTAAGAGTATAATAATGTTAGCTCTCACCTTTAGGTCTTAGGTACAATTTGTGCTAGTTTTTGTTTATGGTGTGAGGTGGGGGTTCAGCTTCATTATTTTGCATGTGGATGTTCAGTTATTATTGTCATATAATTCACAAGCCATATAATTCACCCATTTAAAATGTGTCAGCTGGGCGTGGTGACCCATGCCTGTAATCCCAGCACTTTGGGAGGCTGAGGCAGGTGGATCACTTGAGGTCAGGAGTTCAAAACCAGCCTGGTCAACATGGTGAAATGCTGTCTCTATTAAAAATACAAAAAATTAGCTGGGGCTGGGTGCAGTGGCTCATGCCTGTAATCCCAATACTTTGGGAGGCTGAGGCAAGCAGATCACGAGGTCAGGAGTTCGAGACCAGCCTGACCAACATGGTGAAATCCCGTCTCTACTAAAAATACAAAAATTAGCCGGGTGTGGTGGCACGCACCTGTAATTTCAGCTACTCAGGAGGCTGAGGCAGGAGAATTGCTTGAACCTGGGAGGCAGAGATTGCAATGAGCCGAGATTAAGCCACTGCACTCCAGCCTCGGCGACAGAGTGAGACTCCATCTCAAAAAAAAAAAAAAAAAATTAGCCGGGTATGGTGACACATGCCTATAATCCCAACTATTTGGGAATGGCTTGAAACTGGGAGTCGGAGGTTGCAATGAGCCAAGATTACGCCACTGCAGCCTGGATGATGGAGTGACACTTTGTCTCAATAAATAGATAAATAAATAAATTAATTAAATTAAAAATACATAAAAAATAAAAATAAAATGTGTCATTTGCAGAGTGTAGTGGCTCATGCCTATAATCCCAGCATTTTGGGAGGCTGAGGCAGGAGGATTGCTTGAGCCCAGGAGTTCAAGACCAGCCTGGGCAACATAGGAATACCCTGTCTCTACAAAAAAAATAAATAAATTAGCTAGACATGGTGTGTGCCTGTGGTCCCAGCTACTCAGGAGACTGAGCTGGGAGGATTGCTTGAGCCCAGGTACTAGAGGCTACAATGAGCTGTGATTATACCACTGCCCTTCAGGTTGGGCGACAGAGTGAGACCTTGTCTTTTCAAAAAACAAAAACCAAAAAAAAAAACAAAGTGTGATTCAATGGTTTAGGTTATATTCCATTTTTTAGTGCCTCTGTTTTTGGTGCCATATCCAAGAAATTGTTGCGAAATCCAGTGTCATGAAGATTTTCCCGTTTTATAGTTTTAGCTCTTAAATTCTTTGAGTTAAATTTTGTATATATATATAAGGTAAGAGTCCAAATTTATTCTTATTTTTTATTTATTTTATTTATTTATTTTTTGAGACAGAGTCTTGTTCTGACACCCAGGCTGGAGTGCAATGGCATGGTCTCGACTCACTGCAACCTCCACCTCCCAGGTTCAAGCAATTCTCCTTCCTCAATCTCCCGAGTAGCTGGGACTACTGGCAGCCGCCACCACACCTGGCTAATTTTTGTATTTTTAGTAGAGATGGGGTTTCACCATGTTGGCCAGGCTGGTCTCAAACTCTTGACCTCGTGATCTGCCCACCTTGGCCTCCCAAAGTGCTGGCATTACAGGCGTGAGCCACAGTGTTCGACCCATTTATTTACTTATTTATTTATTTATTTATTTAGATGGAGTCTTGCTCTATCATCCAGGCTGGAGTGCAATGGTGCCATCTTGGCTTACTGCAACCTCTGCCTCCCAGGTTCAAGCCATTCTCCTGCCTCGGTTTCCCAAGTAGCTGGGACTACAGGCATGCATCATCATGCCTGATTAATTTTTGTGTTTTTAGTAGAGACGGGGTTTAGTAGAGACCATGTTGGTCAGACTGGTCTCCAACTCCTGACCTCGTAATCCACCCACCTCGGCCTCCCAAAGTGCTGGGATTACAGGTGTGAGCCACAGTGCCCGGCCTATTTATTTATTTATTTATTTATTTATTTATTTATTGAGACAGAGTCTTGCTTTGTCATCCAGGCTGGAGTGCAATGGTGCGATCTCGGCTCACTGCAACCTCTGCCTCCCAGGTTCAAGCCATTCTCCTGCCTCAGCCTCATGCAGCTGGGACTACAGGCATGCATCATCATGCCTGGCTAATTTTTGTGGTTCTAGTAGAGACGGAGTTTCACCATGTTGACCAGGCTGCTTTTGAACTCCTGACCTCAAGCAATCTGCCTGCCTCGGCCTTCCAGAGTGCTGGGATTACAGGCATGAGCCACCACACCCGTCCCAATGTATTCTTTTATAATTGGAAAGTTTTTCCCCCCCCCCGGCTGAGTGTGGTGGCTCACGCCTGTAATCCCAGCACTTTGGGAGGCTGTGGTGGGCAGATCACCTGAGGTTAGGAGTTCCAGATCAGCCTGGCCAACATGGCAAATCCCCATCCCTACTAAAAATACAAAATCTGCTGGTGTGATGGCACACTCCTGTAATCTCAGCTACTCGGGAGGCTGAGGCAGGAGAATCGCTTGAACCCTGGAGATGGAGGTTGCAGTGAGCTGAGATTGAGCCACTGCACTCCAGCCATGGTGACAGAGCAAAAAAGAAAACTCATCTCAAAAAAGAAAAAGAAAAGTTTTTTTTTCAGGTTGGGTGTGGTGGCTCACGCCTGTAATCGCAGCACTTTGGGAAGCTGAGGTGGGTGGATCACCTGAGGTCAGGAGTTTGAGACCAGCCTGGCCAACATGGTGAAACCCTGTCTGTACTAAAAATACAAAAATTAGCTGATGTGGTGGCCAGGGCCTGTAATCCCAGCTACTCGGGAGGCTCCCGCTTGAACCCAGGAGGCAGAGGTTGCAGAAAGCCAAGATCATGCCACTGCATTCCAGCCTGGGTGACAGAGCGGGACTCTGTCTCAAAGTAAATAAATAAATAAAATAAAAATTAAAAAGTTTTTTTTTCCAATTTTTTAATTGTGGTGAAATATACATAACAAAATTTACCATCTAGGACAGCACAATGACTCATGCCTGTAATATCAGTGCTTTGAGAAGCCAACGCAGGAAGATCACTTGAAGTCAGCAGTTTGGGACCAGCTCCGGCGACATAGCAAGAGTCTGTCTGTATAAAAAACAAAAAAATCCTTACCATCTTTTTTTTTTTTTTTTAAGAGATGATCTCACTCTGTTGCCTGGGCTGGAGTACAGTGTCATGATCTTGCCTCACTGCAACCTCCACCTCTGGGGCTCAAGTGATCCTCCTGCCTTAGCCTCCCGAGCAGCTGGGACTACAGGCACGTGCCACCACACTTAGCTAATTTTTTTGTATTTTTAGTAGAGACAGGGTTTCACTATGTTACCCAGGCTGGTCTTGAACTTCTGTGCTCAAGTGATCCACTGCCTCAGCCTCCCAAAGTGCTGGGATTATAGGCATGAGCCACCATGTCCAGCCAAACCTTACCATCTCAAAAATTTAAAAATTATTATTATTTTTTAGGGTCAGGGTCTCACTCTGTCACCCCAGCTGGAGTGCAGTAGAGCGATGATAGCTCACTGCAGCCTCAAACTCCTGGGATCAAGTGATTCTTTCACCTCAGCCTCCCAAGTAGCTACGACTGTAGGCACACACCACCACATCTAGCTAATTTTAATGTTTTGTAGAGACGAGACCTTGCTATGTTGCCCAGGCTGGTCTTGAACTCCTGGCTCAAGTGATCCTCCTGCCTTGGGTTCCCCAAGTGCTGGGATTTCAGGCATGATCCACCACACCTGGCCCTATCTTAACCATTTTTTTTTTTTTTTTGAGATGGAGTCTCACTCTGTTGCCCATGTTGGAGTGCAGTGGTATGATCCTAGCTCACTGCAACCTCTGCCTCCCATTTTCAAACAATATTCCTGCCTCAGCCTCCTGAGCAGCTGGGACTACAAGTGTGTGCTACCATGCCTGGCTTATTTTGGTAGTTTTAGTAGAGATGGGGTTTTACCTTGTTGGCCAGGCTGGTCTTGAACTCCTGACCTCAGGTGATCCACCTGCCTAAGTCTCCCAAAGTGCTGGGATTACAGGTGTGAGCCACTGTAACTGGCCAGCCATTTTTAAGTGAACGGTTTAATACAGTGGTATTAAATATATTCATAATGTGCAACTATTGGTACCATTTCTTCTCCGTAACTATTTTCATCTTATGAACTTCAAACTCCATATGCATTAAACAATAGCTTCCCGTTTTCCAGTCCCCCAGCCCCTAGTCACCACCATTCTACTGTTTCTATAATTTTCACTACTCTAGGTACCTCATATAACAACTTCATTCTTTTGCATGTGGATAGTCGTTTTTCTTGCTCTATTTGTTGAAAAAACTGTCCTTTCCCCAGTGAATGTTCTTAGTAGTCTTGTGAAAAACAGACTTACCATAAGTGTGTTTATTTCTGGGTATTCTACTTTGTTTCATTGGTCTATATGTCTGTCCTTATGCCAGTACCATGCTGTTTTGATTATTATAGCTTTGTGGTATGTTTTGAAATCAGGAAGTATGAGTCCTTAAGCTTTGTTCTTCTTTTAAGATTGTTTTGGCTTTCAGGGTCACTCTTTGCTTTTTTAATAGGAGCGTTTTGTCCATCAGCTCAGTTTAAAACAATGTATTTTCAAATTATAGTAGCCTTTTAAAAACTTTTTTGGGGTATAACATGGATCAGTAAAATATGTAAAGTGTGCTAGTCATCTCAAATGTATAGCTTAATTAACATTTATGTAAGTATACACTGTGGTAGCTACCACTCAGATCAAGTCCCAGAAGCCCAGAAGCTTCCCTTGTGTCCCTTTTCAATCAGTATCCCTTCTTCTGGGGCAAGATTTCTCAGCTTTGGCACTATTGGTATTTTGTGTTGGGAAATTCTTTGTCGTGTGTGTGTGTGTCTATGTTGGTGGTGGGGATGGGGGTGCTGTTCTGTGCATTATGACATGCACTCATCCCTGGACTCTACTCAGTAGATGCTAGTAGCAACCTCCCATTGCCACCCTCAAGTTGTAAAAACCAAAATGGTTTCCAGACACTGCTGAATGTTCTATGGGGTGGGGTGGGGACAACTGCTCTTGGTTGATAATCACTGTCCCGGAGGTGACAATTCCGATTTGCATCACCATAGACTAGTTTTGCCTATTCTTGAACTTATCGCCAATAGAATACTACTGTATTTACTGTGTGTGTGTGTGTGTGTGTTTTCTGAGACAGAAGTTCACTTTTGTTGTCCAGGCTGGAGTGCAATGGTGCGATCTCGGCTCACTGCAACCTGTGCCTCTCAGGTTCAAGTGATTCTCCTGCCTCAGCCTCCTGAGTAGCTGGGATTACAGTCATGCATCACCACGCCCAGCTAGTTTTTTGTATTTTAATTTTGATTTATTTATTTATTTTTTGAGATGGAGTCTCACTGTGTTGCCCAGGCTGGAGTGCAATGGCACAATCTCGGCTCACTGCAACCTCCACCTTTGGGGTTCAAGCAATTCTCCTGCCTCAGCCTCCTGAGTAACTGGGATTAGAGGTGTCTGCCATCACACTTGGCTAATTTTTGTTGTTGTTTTTTGTTTGTTTGTTTTTGTTTGTTTTTGAGATGGATTTTCACTCTCGTTGCTCAGGCTGGAGGGCAATGACACGATCTAGGCTCACCACAACCTCTGCCTCTGGGTTCAAGCAATTCTCCTGCCTTAGCCTCCTGAGTAGCTGAAATTACGGGTGTTAGCCACCACATCTGGCTAATTTTGTATTTTTGGTAGAGACAAGGTTTCTGCATGTTGGTCAGGCTGGTCTTGAACTCCCGACCTCAGGTGATCCACCTGCCTCGACCTCCCAAAGTGCCAGGATTATAAGCGTGAGTCACTGTGCCCGGCCATATTTACTGTTTTGACTCTGGCTTCTTTAGCTCAACGTTATGTCTGTTGGATTCATCCATATTGTGTATTTCAATAGTAGATTGTTTTTTGTTGTTCTGTAGTATTCCATTGTATGGATATACCACAGCTTGTTTGTTTATTCTGCTGCTGATGGACATTAGAATTTTTCCTATTTTTTGGATGCTATTAATAAAGTGGCTGTGAACGTTGTTGACCATGACTTTTGGTGCAGAGATACATTTATTTATCTCAGAGTAGAATTTCTGGGTCATAGTGCAGGCATATTTATAGCTTTAAGAGATACTGCCAAACAGTTTTTCAAAGTGGTAATCTTAGTCTTTTTGTGCTGCCATAACAAAATGCCTGAGACTGAGTAATTTATAAACAACAGGAATTTATTTTCTCACAGTTCTAGAGACTGGAAGTCCAAGATCAAGGCAGCAGCATTTGATGTCTGATGAGGGCCTGCTTGCTGTATCCCTACATGGTGGAAGGTGGAAGGACAAAAAGGGGCTGAACTCTGTATGAAGCCTCTTTTATAAAGGCCTTAATCCCATTCTAGACGGTGGAGCCCTCACAATTTGACCACCTCCTAAAGTCTCTGCCTCTTAATACTATTGCATTGGAGATTAAGTTCAACATGAATTTTGAAGGGGACACAAATATTCAAACCACAGCAATGACTGAATTAATTTACACTTCCACAAACTATGTGAGTTTCAGTTGTTCCACATTCTCACAAACATTTGGCATTATCAGTTAAAAAATTTGTCATCAGGCCGGGTGCAGTGGCTCACAACTGTAATCCCCGCACTTTGGGAGGCCGAGGCAGGTGGATCACCTGAGGTCGGGAGTTCGAGACCAGCCTGACCAATGTGGAGAAATCCTGTCTCTACTAAAAATACAAAAAATTAGCCGGGCATGTACATGCCCGGGATCACATGCCTGTAATCCCAGTTACTCAGGAAGATAAGGTAAGAGAATCGCTTGAACCTGGGAGGTAGAGGTTGCGGTGAGCCGAGATTGCACCATTGCACTCCAGCCTGGGCAACAAAAGCTAAACTCCATCTCAAAAAAAAAAGAAAAAAAAAGAGAAAAATAAAAAATAAAAAAATAAAAAATTGTAGTCCTTCTAGGGGATTTCTGTCTAGTGATAGTTCATTGTGGTTTTAATTTGCATATCTTGATAACTACTGATGTTAAGCACTTTTTTACATGATTATTGGCAATTTGCATATCCTCTTTTGTGCAGTACCAGTTCAAATATTTTGCGCTTTTGTTTTTTTTTTTTTTAATTTCAGAAGGAAACGGCATGTACATTTTGCTCATTTAAAACATTGGGGTGTCTCTTTTCTTATTGGTTTGTGGAAATTCTTTATGTAATCTAGATATGAGTTCTTTGTTAGATACATGAATTTTGACTATTTTTTCAGAGTCTGTGGCTTGAGGAAGCCTTTTATTTATCTTTAAATTAAATTAAATTAAATTAAATATTTCTTAAAGAAATGAGGTCTCATTCTGTTGCCCAGGCTGGAGTGGAGTGGAGTGGCACAATCATAGGTCACTGCAGACTCAAACTCCTGGGCTCAAGTGATCCTCCTGCCTCAGCCTCCCAAGTAGCTGGGATTACAGGCATGTGCCACACGCCTGGCTAATTTTGTATTTTTAGTAGAGATGGGATTTCTCCGTGTTGATCAGGCCGGTTTCGAAATTCTGACCTCAGGTGATCTGCCCACCTCGGCCTCCCAAAGTGCTGGTATTACAGGCATGAACCACCACGTCTGGCCCTGTTCACTTTTATTAACTGTGCTTAGAACAGTACTGGTCATATAGTAGGTACTTAAAAATTTTATTTATTTATTTATTTATTTATTTATTTATTTATTTATTTATTTTGAGACAGAGTTTCGCTCTTGTCGCCCAGGCTGGAGTGCAGTGGAGCAATCTCAGCTCACTATAACCTCTGCTTCCTGGGTTCAAGTGATTCTCCTGCCTCAGCCTCTTGAGTAGCTGGGATTACAGACGCCTGCCACCATGCCCAGCTAATTTTTGTATTTTTAGTAGAGACACCACATTGGCTAGGCTGATCTCGAACTCCTGACCTCAGGTGACCCACCTGCCTTGGCATCCCAAAGTGCTGATATTACAGGTGTGAGCTGCCACCCTCGGCCTTAAAAATATTTTTTAAATGATTTTTAAAAACCAACCTAGGGCTGGGCATGGTGGCTCACACCTGTAATACGTAGCACTTTGAGAGGCCAAGGCAGGAATATTGCTTGAACCCAGGAGTTCACAACCAGCCTGGGCAACAAAGTGAGACCCTCATCTCTACAAAAAATTTAACAATTAGCCAAATGTGGTGGCATGGGCCTGTAGTGCCAACTAGTTGGGAAGCTGAAGTAGGAGGATCACTTGAGCCCAGGAGGTTGAGACTGCAGTGAGCCATGATTGCACCACTGCATTCCAGCCTGAATGACAGAGCAAGACTCTGTCTGCAAACAAAACCAAACAAAACTTAGAGAAAAGTTGTGGGTGTGGTGGCTCATGCTTGTAATCCCAGCACTTTGGGAGGCCAAGGTGGGCAGATCACTTGAAGCCAGCAGTTCAAGACCAGCCTGACCAACAAGATGAAATCCTGTCTCTACTAAAAATACAAAAATTAGCCGGGCAGGGTGGCACACACCTATAAACCCAGCTTCTCAGCAGGCAGATGTGGGAGAATTACTTGAACCCGGGAGGTGGAGGTTGAAGTGAGCCGAGATTGGCACCACTGCATTCCAGCCTGAACAACAGAGTGAGACTCCATCTCAAAGAAAAGAAAAAGTTGAAAATGTACTATAAATTTTTTCCTTGAGTCATTTCAGAATAAGTTTCCAAATGATGCTCTATCACCCCTGAATTTCAGAGTGTACTTCTTACAAAAAAGGATAAAATATAACTATCACAATCAAGTAATTAATATTGATACACAGCTACCATGTAATCCTCAGGCCCTATTCAAAAGTCACCAATTTTCCCAGTAATGTTCTCTACAGCAAGAGGATCCAGTTCAGAACCACTCATTGTACTTTTCTTCTAGTCTGATCTGTCTCCTGCAGTCCTCAGCCTTTCTTTGACTTTCCTGTCCTTGATACATTTGAAGATGACAGGCAAGCTATTTTTATAGGATGTGCCTCAGTTTCAATTTGTCTGATGCTTGCTCATGATTAGATTCAGGGCATGCATTTTTGGCAGGAATAGCACAGAAGTGATGCTGGGTTTTTCTCATTGCGTCCTGTCTGGTGCTTTATAATTTTGATTTGTTCGTTACTGATGCTGTTTGCTTTCATCACTTGAGTAGGATGGTTGCTGCCAAGGGTTTCCATTGTGAAGTCAATATTTACCCCTTTGTAGTAAATATCATGTGGTCAGGTACTTTGAAACTATGTGACTATCCCATTCCCATCAAACTTTCAATTTATTTATTTATTTATTTATTTATTTATTTATTAGTATAATATGGACTCAATTAGTTTATTTAATGGGCTATAATCCATTTTCTTAGTTTATTTAATGGGCTATAATCCATTTTTTTTTCACAATTTATTGTGATACTCAAATTTTCCTCAATTTGATCAGTGGAATCCCCTTTAAGCAAACTTTTGTAGACACCAGCCTGGCCAACACGGCAAGACCCCCGAGCTCTTTCTTTTTTTGAGAGGAAATATTGCTCTGTTGCCCAGGCTGGAATGCAGTGGCATAATCTTGGCTCACTAAACCTCTGCCTTCTGGGTTCAAGAGATTCTCCAGCCTCAGCCTCCCTAGTAGCTGTGATTATAGGTGTGAACCACTATGCCCAGCTAATTTTTGTATTTTTAGTAGAGGTGGAGTTTCACCATGTTGGCCAGGCTGGTCTCAAACTCCTGACCTCAGATGATCCACCTGCTTCAGCCTCCCAAAGTGCTGGGATTACAGGCGTGAACCACTGTGCCCGGCCCCGATCAGTTCAAAACAAATAAAACAAACAAACAAAAAAACAACAAAAAAAACATGCTTTTGTATTCCTTTGACATTTGACATGTCTTTATCATTCAGGTGTCTCAGGTTCATCCTGAGCTTTCCCTGCTTCAGTCCTGGAATCAAACATTTCTCCAAGGAGCCTTGTTCCTTTTAGTGGAGAATGGTGTTTAGAAGCTAAGATCTTGGTGTTCACTACAATTGGGGTATCTGTACTTCTCCATCCTCTAGCATCCTCTGGTGGTCGAGAATCTGAAGTTCCAGGTTTTCATAGGCCCCAGTGACCTTGTCCTCAGAAGGAGAAAGATCCTCTCTCCTTTCGTGTTCCCCTCAACCCCCTTAAATAAAGGACTCTATTGGTCCTGCCCAGTCAAGTTTTCATCCCTGGACCAATCGCTGTGGCTGGTGGCATGGGACACTCTTAGGAGTGGAGCTTGGGTCCCAGGCCCACCCCTATCTGAAGAGTGGGTGCTGGGTGTGTCTTGAGGAATCCAACTTCACCTAGCTACATGGAATAGGGTGCACACAGGAAAGATGAGGGTCTTTCACCAAAAGAAAGTGAAGAGGTTGGGGGCTGACAATGGCAGATGCCTCTCATAACAAGTAGGTGTTTAGCTATGAATTATGATAACTGCTGAAAGAAGAGATTCAGACAATGCACGACAAGACCATATTGGCCCTTGCAGAGCCAGAGGGTGGGGGTGGCCTTTCTCAGGACTGGCAGGCAAGCCTAGGCCTGAAGGAGAGCCTTAGCGGGGCAAGGAGGTATGGCGAGCAGTGGCCCGGGTAGAGGGAACCACCATGCAAAGGCCCTGAGGGGAAATGTGCCCAGTTCTGGAAGGAAGCTGGTGTGGCCAGAGCATAGTGAGGCGGGCAAGTGGTGGGAGATAGGGCCGCAGAGGAGGGCAGGGCACAACCAACCAGGCAGGGCATTGAAGGCCTCAGCAAGGATGCTGGCTTTGTGCTCAATGAAATGCAGTGTCACTGAAGGATTTTAGGGAGTGGGTGACATGAGCTGATGTACACTTAAAAGCTCGGTGTAGGCCAGGCGTGGTGGCTCACACCTGCAATCTCAGCACTTTGGGAGGCTGAGACGAGTGGATCACTGGAGGTCAGGAGTTCGAGTCCAGCCTGGCCAACATGGTGAAACCCCGTCTCTACTAAAAATACAAAAAATAGCTGGGTGTGGTGGTGAGTGCCTGTAATCCCAGCTACTTGGGAGGCTGAGGCAGGAGAATCACTTGAACCCGGAAGGTGGAGGTTGCAGTGAGCCAAGATAGTGAGTGCCATTGCACTCTAGCCTGGGCAGCAAGAGCGAGACTCTGTCTCAAAAAAAAAAAAAAAAAAAAAGCTCAGTATGGCTACTGGGGTGCTGGGGTAGGGTAGGGATTGGAGGGGCCTAGAAGGGGAGGAAGAGATGGCATGATGGCATCCTAGGTACATCACAGCTTTATCCACCTTCTCATTGAAATTGTGCCCTGCAGGAGCCTTTGATGAAGTGACCTCATGCCTGGTGAAGGTGCCAGAGAAGACAGAAGGTGGCAAAAACATGGCTCTGGTATGCCTCCTGCCCAACCCCTAGCTGACTGTCCCGGGGTACTTCCGTGCTGCCTACCCCCTCCCCCACACCCCTACCCAGCCTAGCAGCCTCAGCATTCCCCGTGCCTCTGCCCGGCTCTCCTTTTCTTCATAACATTCATTGCCGTCTGATGTGCCATATGCTGTGTTTATTCATCTTCTTTCTTGTTCATCTGCCCCACAAGGACATATCCTCCATTACTCGGGCATTTTTGTCTGTTATTCACAGCTGTAACTTCAGCATCTAGAAGAGTGCCTGGCACATAATAGATGCTCAATAAAATATTTTTAAACAATTGAATGAATTGTGGGAGGGGCTCTGAAAGGGGCAGAAAGTCTAGAAGTGGCCTTTTTTCAAGACAGTCAGGCCCAACCCAGGTCTGGGCCATGCAGCAGGCTCAGGAGGCCCAAGAAGAGCAGTCCAGCAGGTGAGGCACACTTGCATTTGCAGGACTTGGCAAGGGCCAGTGGGGAAGACTAGACAAGCCGGTGGACGTGAGTGTGACACAGGGAGTGTGGACAAGGGTGCTTGGTGGACAGAATGTGGAGGAGGTGGGGTATCCATCCAGGCCCAGACATGCAGGAGGCAGGCCCTGCCTCCAGGCTGCTTCAGGGCCAAGCTTCAGTCCCTGGGGCAGTGCAGGGTGGGGATGGGGAGAGGTGACTGGACTAAGAGGAAGCCCTGCATTTGGGGAGCATTTATCCTCATCCCATGGCATCCTTCTAGTTGTCCACTGTGTTCCTGCCACGCTGGCCTTTTTCTGTTTCTCACACACGCCAAACTCATTCCTGCCCCGGGGCCCTTGCACGTGTTTCTGCCAGGAAAGTTCTATAAAATGAGCACAACAAAGCAGAAGTGAGGCCCATGCCGGGTGATATGCACAGCACCTACCATGGCGCCTGCAAAAAGAAGACTTTTTATTGCTGTCGCAGGGGCCAAGGGAAAACGTCCCCTTCATCCTCTGAAGGTTTGATGAAAAAAAAAAATCAACTAACAAAGGCAGATTAATTGGAGAAAATGTACATGCATTTATTAATGAGTACACGGAGAGAAGCACAGAGTGATTACCTGCCCCCCAGTGAGGGCTCAGAAGCTTATATACCATTTTGAGGTTACAGAAAAATGGGGGCTTGGATCCTGGCAAAACAGGTTATAGGAGGCAGGAGAAGAGAATTTTTTTTTTTTTTTGAGGTAGGGTCTCACTCTGTCACTTGGGCTGGAGTGCAGTGATGCGATCTTGGCTTGCTGCAGCCTCAACTTCCCAGGCTTAAGCGATCCTGTCTTCTAGCTTGGGCTTCCTTGCAGCACAGTGGCTGGGTTCCAGAGGGAAAAAGTGGAAGCTTCCAGTTTCCTTAAGGACTAGTCCAGGAACTGGCCCGGCGTCACTTCCACATTACTCCGCTGGTCAAAGCAAGTTGTAAAATGAGCCAAGATTCAAGAGGAATCTGTCTTTTGGATAGGAGGAGCAGAAAAGAACTTGCAGCCATTTTCAATGTGCTACACTCCTCATCAAATTAACCTGTCTTTTCTTTCCTATATGAAGTTAGTTTTCTTATTTCATGGTCATTGTTTATTTTCCTTCTTCTCCCTTAAGATGATGAGAACGGAGAGATTAGTTGGATATTGGTTAATGTGTTCTCTCTCAGGTAGCAGAATGCCTCAATCTGACTTGTATGTACTGGAAGACCCATATGAAGCATTACTAATGGTGCAATTTCAGGTTGAGGGATTGGGGCCCTTTCTGTCCCCTCCTTAGTTGACTGGAGAAGGGGGAGTACTTTGCAGTCCCTCATATCTGGTCCTCTTCCAAATGCTGGCATTCAGGATTAACTCCTCCAATCCCTCAATATTCTCCAATCTTTACCCCACTCCAAGTTCCCCTTGTGGGAACCTCTCATTTCTCTTGCACCAATTCTGGCTTGCCTGCAGGTGTCAGGTGGTTAACAGTGTTGTATGGGCAACCCCTGAGGACTGGGCTCAGTGGGGCTCTCACTCCGAGGTTTTGCCCTCTGCTGTCCCCTAGGTTGAGAATGTCACCACCCTTCAGAAGAGCCAGGATCTGTTGGAGGCAGAAAGAGAAAAGAAGACCATGATGAAGAAGATGATGGTGGGGGAGCCACAGTCGGGTCTGCGGCATTGGGGTGGGAGGGGGCAGAATTCCTGAGTCCACCCACTGATGAGACTGCAGGGGTGGGAGGCTGAGGTGGGAAGAGGACAGGATGAGGAGGCGGGACACCGGGAATTGAGTCTCAGCTCCACCTCGAACTGCCCTCCACCTACATGGAGGGAGCTCAGGCAAGTTCTGAGCCTCACTCTTCTCATCTCACAGATGAGTGTGATAATACCTGTGCCATTGGCTTGTTGGGAGGACATAACCCAATGCTTAGTCTACAGTAAAGCCTTGCACACCCAGAAGCAGTTCTTATTACTTAATACATTCTTTTCCCAGCCATTCCTTCTGGTGGGCAACTTTAGACAGTTTCCTCATCATTTTGATAAATACAGCCACTCCACCAGAATGGATTGGGCAGGAATAACCAATGGAGCTTCCAAAATTATATTTGTGTTCGTGTACTTTACAGAGACAACCGAACAAGTCCTTGCCCTCCATACCTTCATTTAACTAACATTAATTGAGCATCTGCTGTGTGTAGGTGCTAGATCAAAAATGAGAAGCAATTAGAAGGACATCCTTTATTTTGAGACAGGGTCATGCTCTGTCGCCCAGGCTGGAGTGCAGTGGCACCATCATGGCTTACTGCAGCATCAAACTCCTGGGCTTACAGGATCCTCCCGCCTTAGCCTCTCGAGATTTGGGACCACAGGTGTGTGCCACCATATCCAACTAATTTTTTATCTTAAAGAAATGGACATTTGGCCAAGTGTGGTGGCTCACGTCTGTCATCCCAGCACTTTGGGAGGCCGAGGCAGGCAGATCCCTTGAGTTCAGGAGTTCGAGACCAGTCTGACCAAAATGGTGAAACCCCATCTCTACTAAAAATACAAAAAAAGCTTAGCTGGGGATGGTGGCATGTGTCTGTGGTCCCAGCTACTCAGAAGGCTGAGGCAGGAGAATTGCTTGAGCTAGGGAGGCAGAGGTTGAAGTGAGCTGAGACTGTGCCACTGCACTCCAACCTGGGCAACAGAGCAAGACTTCGTCTCAAAAAAAAAAAAGAGAGATTTCGAGATGAACCTGGCCAACATCATAAGACCCCATCTCTAAAAAGAAAAAGCAAGAAAAAATTTAAGGGAATGCGACTGGGCAGTTTTCAAGGGCCACGCATGGTGATTTTTGCTTTGGGCCAGTTCCATGGTTTCAATATGCCTCCTGGAGGCCAGGCATGGTGGCTCATGTCTTTAATTCCAGCATTTTGGGAGGCCGAGGCAGGAGGATGGCTTGAGCTCAGGAGTTTGAGACCAGCCTGGGCAACACAGCAAGACTCTGTCTCTACAAAAAATAAAAATACTTAGCCAAGTATGGTGGCATGAGCTTATAGTCCCAGTTACTTGGGCAGCTGAGGTGGGAGGAGCACTTGAGGGGCTGCTGTGACCTGCTCCTTGTGAGGGGGGCAGCCTTGGCCCTGGTGGCCTGCAGTAGCCCTGTCCTCATCAGCCCTTCTGTGGCCCCCTGTCCAGAGGCAGATCCAGGAGGAGCCACTGGATTCTCTCTCAAGCTCCGTCCGCAAGCAGGCCATGGAGATCCTGACCCAGCTGAGGTGTCTATGGCCCTTCCCTTTCCCCACAGCCCCTCTCCTCTCTTCCTCCATTTCTGCCTCCCTCCGTCTCTCTGCTGTACCCTCCGCCAACCCGCCTCCACCCCTCCCCCGGTACCCTTTCCCCTCCCCTTGCCCAGTCCCTGCTTCTCAGCTCAGCCCCCATCTTTAGCCGTAGGGCCCCTTTCTCCCTTTCTTTGTTTTCTGCCTCTTCTCCAGCCACACGCAGCCCACCCTGGGCGTGTGGGAGAGATCGGAGCTGGTGAACATGTGTGTGCAGAGTGTGTTCTCCCTGCCCTCTGTGCAGGCCATGCAGGAGAAGGATGAGACCAAGGCTGAGACCATCCAGGTGAGATGGGCCTTCCCAGCAGGGCCTCAGGGCTGCCCCAAGTTCTGGGAGGAGATCTGGAGCTGCATCCTCCAGCTCATTGGTCTGTGGCCTTGGGCAATTCAACTCACTTCTGTTGGTCTGAGTAGGTACTTCATAAATAGTGAATGGATGAATCATTCAAATAAAGACACCCGGCTAGGCGCGGTGGCTCACGCCTGCAATCCCAGCACTTTGGGAGGCTGAGGTGGGTGGATCACGAGGTCAGGAGATGCAGACCATCCTGGCTAATACGGTGAATCCCCGTCTCTACTAAAAAAAAATAATAATAATAATTATATATATATATATATAGCCGGGCATGGTGGCAGGCACCTGTAGGCCCAGCTATCTAGGAGGCTGAGGCAGGAGAATGGCTGGAACCCTGGAGGCGGAGCCTGCAGTGAGCAGAGATCTTGCCACTGCACTCCAGCCTGGCTGACAGAGTGGGACTCCATCTCAAAACAAAACAAAACAAAACAACACCCATCCTGTCCACTTCTGGGCCCTGCCCTATGGGAGGGATGTGGGCAGATGATGGCATGGCCAAGGGAAGTGGCCAGGATTGGGAGGGGCAGGGCTGAGGCCTAGGCTATAATGAAGACAGACTGGGGCTGAGGTCTGGAGAAGCAGAACCTCAGGAGGCTCATGCGAGCATCTTCAAACCTCTCCAGGCGCTCCTGGAGGAGGAGTGGAGGTGACCCTCAGGGTAGGGTGATGGGTAGAGAGGCTCAGTGGGGAAGGTTAAGGCAAAGGGTTTCAGCCCAGGGTGCAGCACATTCGTTCATCACTTCATTCAGCAAATAGTAACTCAGTACCTACTCCGTGCTGAACTCAGCACAGGAGCCTTACAGCCGAGGTGAGCGTGGGGGAGATGGATGGTATCAAATAAATAAATACGAATAAACGAAAAATCACACCAATCATAAATCCTGCAAGCCGGAAGTACGTGGTGCTATAAAGAGCCTGCAATGGTGGGGTGGGTCAGGGGTTGTGATTGTGAAGCTGAGAGGTTAATAAAGAACTAATTAGCTGCAGAGGGTGGCAGAAGGAAGAGCATTTCAGGCAGAGAATGACAAAGTGGCAGTGTGACTGGAACCCAGAGGGTTAGGCGAGAGTTCTAGGAAGTGAGGCTGGAGAACCAGGGTCCCGGAGGTGGTGCCCTTGTAGAAGACTGGGGTGGAGCCGGTGAATGAAAAAAGCAGGCAGCCCTTTTGTAGTACCAGATTTAGCCAGCAGAGGACAATACTGCATAGTAATCTGCAGAGATGGGCGGGAAGGAGGAGGTAGGTAGGTGGTGAGCCAGGCTTTCTTGGTGGTTCCGGTATATCCCCAAGGACCACTGGCTTCACGGTGTGTGCAGACTCAGGAAGTCGGACAATAACAACCTAGGAGGCACACTTAGGGAGCTGGCAGGAAGAGGGGAGGCAAAAAAGAGAGGGTCTTCTCAGAGTAACTCAAACCCACTGCCCAGCCTTGTGTACATGTAATGCTGGTGCCCATAAGACAATTCCAGGATGGTGGTGTGGTTAAGGAATGAGAAACCTGGGCAGGGGAGAGATGGCTTCCTTAAGGGGCAACTTGGAAAACCTATTTGGGTCTAGTAGAAGCAATTCAAAAAAGAATCAGAGCATTTCCCCAGAGATGATGAAAGTAAGATTGGCTCTTTCATTGATCCAGCTCTTGCAGTTCCAGAGCATTTTCCCATCCATCCTCTCATTTGCTCCTCATGACTTGAAACCTCTTGTTCTGTGATCTTGGACAAGTGTCCCTGTCCTTTCATTTGTAAAATGAGAGAAACAATTTGTGGACAGGGTGATATGGTTGTGCAAATCACCAGGTAGCGGTAGATTCTCAGTGTATGCTGGATCTCCGCTTCCTCCGTCTTTAAGGTAGAAAGTGCAGAGATAATAATTAGCAATTGTTGATAAGGAAACTGTAATCCACGAGGGGAAGTAATATGCCCAACATCACACATCAAGTTAGTCTCAGAGGTGGGACCAGAAAGCAACTCTCCTGGGTCCAAATTCCCCCTCCTCCCCTGACCCACAGCAGGGGATGCCTGGGGCTGATGTCTACTCCAGAGGTGCCCTAGTGGCTTGATCCTCCTCCTGTCCACAGACTCTTTACCATCAGACCCTGGAGGCCCTGCAGTCTCTGCTCAAAGCCCTCTTTATCGAGGACCCCACTCCTGCTGGGCTGAAGAGCATCTTGGAGGTGCGGAGATGGGAGGGGCAAGGAAGGGAAGGGAGGAAGGGTGGAGGGAAGAGAGAAATTGGCTCAGGAGCAGTGGAGGCCAGACCCAGGAGTGGTTTGGCTTTAGGATGTGATTGTGTGTAAGTGTTCTGCCTCTCTGTCTGTCTCACAGGCCCTGTCCCAGACTCTTCTCTTCCCACTCTCTCCCCATCCTCCCACTCTCTAAATGGCTGCCCATGGTTATAGCTGCTACCATATCTGTGCTCTTTCCATGCTTGTCCCTGCATCTCTCTTCTGTCTTCATGACTCTTCACATTTCATCTCTCTCCTCATTGACTTCCTTCTTCCCTGTAGTCTGTCGGTCCTATTCTGAACTCCATCTCTCTCTAAACCCCAAGAAGAGGAGGAGGGCTGTGGTGACCTTTATGCCTTCTCTGGAAGCTTCCTGCTGATGGGTGAAGGCTGGCCTGTCCACCCAGCAGCAGGGGCTGGCATCTAACCTGTAGTTCTGAGTCTTGCTTTTGATCCCACAGGCCCTGGGGCCTTGGATGAACTCTGGGAAGGCCCATGAGCGAGCACGGGCTGTGAACAGCAATATCTCTGTGTTGAACCACGTGCTTCTGACTCTGCCTTTCTTTGTGAGTGGCCCCTGGGAGGGGTAGAGACTCTTAGGGAGAATCTTCCTACTTCTGAAGGAGCCTGTGCCTCTGTTCAGGGATTCCCAGGTGGCTCTTGCCATCTTCAGAGGGCTTTGTTTTCTGGGCCAGACTATCCACCTGTGTTCACCATTTAATGTATAGCATTGTTGAACCTATAACACTCAATCCCTAAGATTGCAATACAAACAGATGCCCTTGGGGTTCCCGGCGCTGGGGCTTCTGCTGGGGAGACTCCTCCTTCGCATTGGGGATCCTGATGAGGAGATTGGCCGGGAGGCTCTGGACGGCATCATCATCCTCTACACTATCCTGGAGCTCCAAAAACGTAAGCCTTATTGCTTCTGAAGGAAGTCCTCTGAGTTGTTGCTCAGTCTGGATTCAATAAAGAATCAGCTGGAGCCTTGGCATTAAGACACTGGTGGGAGATGGGGGAAACGAGCACAGGGTCAGATGGAGACTTTGGAAACTGGTGCGAAGCCCAAGACCCCATAGAACAAGGGGACAAAGGCTACAAACAAAACTATTTTGATTTAAGCAGTCTTGCTTTTTCTCATCCTTCCAAGCTTAGTTTGTGACTATCATTTTCATATTCCCTTAATACTAGGTATACCTAAGCATAGTTCCCCTAACACCTTGTTTTCCTGTCTGTTTTCCCCACTAGAGACTATAATCCTATGAGGGAAGGGCAGGGCTGTATCTTGGTTAGCCCTGTATTCCCCAGAGCCATCTCTGGGCTTGGCACATGGTGGGTGCTCAGTGAATATCTATTGAATGAATGAACAAAGAACAGCTTCTGTCTTAGAATCCAGAGCAGCTAAAGCTTGTAGTTGAGAGAACTTTCCTTGATTCAGCTTCAGGGAGCAGTTAGTGATGTGGTATGGGCTGATACAGGTATCCAGAGGCACTGTACCTAGAGGTGCACAGTATTGGCTGTCACTTGCCTCCTTCCTTTCTCCATCACCCTAGCTCTGCCCTAAACCAGGGGACCTTGGTGTGTGGTTTAAACTCTTCTGGCTCTGGGGGTAGAGTGACCTGTGCATAAGAGCTGCTTCTGTCCCTGCTTAGTGGTGTGACCTCAGGCAAGTGCTTTGTATAGGCCTAGATTTCCTCATCTGTGAAAAGGGTGCACTCAGATATAGTTCATAATTCATACTTTTTTTTTTTTTTTTTTGGACAGAGTCTGGCTCTGTTGCCTAGGCTGGAGTACAGTGGCACAATCTTGGCTCACTGCAATCTCTGCCTCCTGGGTTCAAATGATTCTCCTGCCTCAGCCTCCCTAGTAGCTGGGATTACAGGAACACATCACCACACCCAGCTAATTTTTGTAGTTTTAGTAGAGACAGGATTTCACCATGTTGGCCAGGCTGGTCTTGAACTCCTGACCTCAAGTGACCTGTCTTCCTTGGCCTCCCAAAGTGCTGGGATTATAGGTGGAAGCCACCGCACCTAGCCTAAATTCATGCTTTTTGAAAGATTAAGTGAGATCTTTTCTAAGAGCATATGTAAAGGTACTAGCTCAGTGCCACACATTATAGGCACTTGTCATATAGTTCGCCTTTTCCTGTCCCTTCAGGCTTTTGGGCTTTATCTGGTATCCTCACTCTTCTTGATCTCTAGCATTTGGGACAAAGATTTGGTCCCTGGGAAATTTACCCTGTTGACCAGGAGCCACTCACATCTCTGGAGGGTGGGTGAAGGTGGTATAAGCCATGTTAATAACTGGCTTTAGGGGTAGGAATAGGAGCCTCTGTGAGTCTATTCTGGCTCGGGAGGCTGCCTTTTTTTTTTTTTTTTTTTTTTTTTGAGAGAGAGTCTTGTTCTGTTGCCCAGGCTAGAGTGTGGTGGCATGATCTCACTGCAGCCTCAATCTTTCAGGCTCAAGCAATCTTTCCACCTCAGCCTCCTGAGTAACTGGGACTACAGGAGCCTGCTATCATGCTTGGCTAAATTTTTTTTGTATTTTTAGTAGAGATGGGGTTTCGCCATGTTGCCCAGGCTGGTCTCGAACTTCTGGGCTCAAGTGATCTGCTTGCCTCGACCTCCCAAAGCGCTGGGATTACAAGCATGCAACACCGCACCCTGCCAAGGCAGCTCATTTGAAAAAGAAAGAAAGAAAGAGAAATAAGTAGGAATTATAGACCCAATTAGGGTTGCCAGATTTAGCAAATAAAAAATACAGGATACCCAGTAAAATTTGAATTTCAGGTAAACAATGGATAATTTTTAGTATATTTGAGACGTAATTTCACTAAAAATGATTTGTTTATCTGAAATTCAAATTTAACTTGTTATCCTGTATTTTATTTGGCAACCCTAGGCCAAACTTATACTCTTAGATTTTATTTTATTTTTATTTTTTTAGCAGGCAAGAACCATACTCTTAGATTTGTTTGTTTGTTTATTTATGTATTTATTTTTTGAGATAGAGTCTTGCTCTGTTATCCAGGCTGGAGTGCAGTGGCTCAATCATGGCTCATTGCAGCCTCAACCTCTCGGGCTCAGGTGATCCTCCCACCTCAGCCTCCAGAGTAGCTGGGACTATAGGCACACGCCACTATGCCCAGCTTATTTATTTATTATTATTATTTTTTGAGATGGAGTCTTGCTTTGTTGCCCAGGTTGGAGTGCAGTGGCACGATCTTGGCTCACTGCAACCTCCGCCTCCCAGGTTCAAGCGATTCTCCTGCCTCAGCCTCCTGAGTAGCTGGGACTACAGGTGCGTGCCACCGTGCGCGGCTAATTTTTGTGTTTTTTAGTAGAGTTGGGGTTTTGCCATTTTGGCTAGGCTGGTCTCGAACTCCTGATCTCAAGTAATCTGCCTGCCTCAGCCTCCCAAAGTGCTGGGATTACAGGTGTGAGCCACTGCGCCTGGCCCAGCTAATTTAATCTTTCTTTCTCTCTCTTTTCTTTCTTTCTTTCTTTCTTTCTTTCTTTCTTTCTTTCTTTCTTTCTTTCTTTCTTTCCTTCCTTCCTTCCTTCCTTCCTTCCTTCCTTCCTTCCTTCCTTCCTTCCTTCCTTCCTTCCTTTCCTTTCTTTCCTTTCTTTCCTTTCTTTCCTTCCTTCCTTTCCTTCCTTTCCTTCCTTTCCTTCCTTTCCTTCCTTTCCTTCCTTTCCTTCCTTTCCTTCCTTTCCTTCCTTTCCTTCCTTTCCTTCCTTCCTTCCTTCCTTCCTTCCTTCCTTCCTTCCTTCCTTCCTTTCTTTTCTTTCTTTCTTTCTTTTTCGGAGTCTCGCTCTGTCGCCCAGCTGGAGTGCAGTGGTGCGATCTCAGCTCACTGCAACCTCCACCTCCCAAGTTCAAGAGATTCTCCTGCCTCAGCCTCCTGAGTAACTGGGATTACAGGCGTGCACTGCCATGCCTGGCTTATATATATGTAAATATATATATATATAAAAGTCAGAACCTGAGTCTGCCTGACTCCAGGTCTTAAGCTCGACTCCAGGTCTTAAGCTCCTCTCCTTTACAAACAGCACACACACTTGGTCCATGTGATCACTCTGCCTCAGTGGCCCTTTCTCGTGCCCAAGTCCTGTATTTCTTGAGGGGATCCAAGCTGGGCTGCAATAAGGGCTCAGGAAGTGCACCTGAAATGTGTTCCCTTCAACTGAAAATATGAAGCCACTATGTGCCGGGTACTATCATAGGATATGGGGACACAGGAGTGGGGAAAAGAGATTAAATAATCCTTCTTTGGTGAGAGTACCTTCTTGTTGTCGGGAGATAGGCAGTGAACAAAATAAACAAGTAAAACATATAGCAAGTCAGATGATGATAAAAACTGAAGAAAAGTAGATAAGGATTGGTACTACCAGGGGTAGGGGATTGCAATTTAAAAGAGGTATTGCCGCACGTCCACCAGAATGGCATAAATGAAACAGACAATGACATGTGCTGCCAAGAGGTGGAGCAATGGGAACTCTCATGCGCTGCTGGTGGGGTATGGTTGATTTCCCATCATAGAAAACTGTTTGGCAATATCTCCTGTAGCTGAACCTATGCTTGGACTACGACCCAGCAATCTACTCCTACGTATCCAACTAACAACTGTGTAGATATACTCACCAAAAGACACACTAGAATGTTCTTAGCAGCACGACGCTTAGTAGCTGGCAATAACCCAAATGTCCATCAAAAATAGAACTGATAACTAATCATAGCCTTTCATACTGTGGGAAATTATACAGCACTGAGAATGAATGAAAGAACTAATGCTGGTGCAACTGTGTGAATGAATCTTATCCATATAACGTTGAGTGGAAAGAGACAGACATCAAGAATAACACGTGTCCATTTATATCAAGTTCAAAAGCAAAAACATCTCTCTAAGGGTTGAGAAATTAGAATAGTATTTAGCCAGGGTCAGGGAGAGGGCTAGTGATCGAAAGGAGTGCACAAGAAGGGCTTCTGGGGTGCTGATCAGGTTCTGCTTCTTGACCTGGGGGCGGCTACAATGGTATGTTCACTATGTGAAAATGTATCAAGCTGGTTCCTTATGATGTAGGGACTTCCTACATGTATGCTTAACAAAACTAGGGAGATCTGGCCTCACTGAGAAGGTTCTCTTCTTGCAGGAGCCAGAGATAAGGAAGAGACCAACAAGAAGGAGCTATATGAGAGCAACAAGCATTTCCTGGGGCCCTACAACCCTGTGAGCCCGTGCCAGAACATCCTGCGGGTGATCGTGGTGACTGCCTGGTGCCCATCCAGCAGCGGAGGGTGGGGAGTGAGGAGGGGCAGCACCACCTGGTCCCAAAGCCTTCTTCCCTTCCAGCTTTCCAGGCTTTGTAGGACGCCTTCCCAGCCACCCACACCTGTCCTGAGTGCCCTCCTGCTCCGTCTGTGCCACAATGCCTGGACTTCCTTCTCCCTTACTCATGTCACCCTGTGCTGGGTGCAGGGACATGTTTCTCCTACATTTGTAGCTCCTTCCCTAAAGGTTCAACACTTATCTGTTAACTGAATATTTCTGGCCCTCCCTGCTGACCTCTGCATGTGGGCGTCAGGCAGTGTTTGTGCCTCTGTGCACAAAGCTCGAAGCTCAAAGCTTGGGCTACCCATCAGTGTCATGAACTCAGCACCTTTGTTTCAGGAATTTGGAGACTTCCTGGGACCCCAGCAGATAAAGGACCTGTTGCTGGCAGCCCTGGAAGGGTTGAAAGGCAGCTCAGAGGCTCCAGGGAAGGACTCCAGGGAGATGATGCAGCTGGCCTCGGAGGTCACGCTCAGCTCGGTGCTAGAGTGGTACCGCCACAGGGCACTGGAGGTGGTAAGGCCTCCTGGGGCCAGGGACTGAGCTGTCACTGGGGCTCGGGAGGCCCCTGCCATGGCCTGCTCATCACTGGCCTACCTGACAGTGGGCAGGGTGGGGAATACCTGAGCCCCCTAAGCTATGGGGCAGGGAAGGGGTGCTGGTGGCTGAGTTCTAGGTGCTCCCACCTTGAAGATTTTCTCTTACCAGCCCTGAAGGAGCTCAACTGACTTGGTGGCGGGTGGAGGTGGGTTTGGCGGTGGAAGAGGGTGTAGGGAAGCATAGTAAAGAGAAACTAGCTCACTCCCAGGGAAGGGCAGGCGCTCTGCTTGCCTCTTCCTCTCTCTCTCCTTTGGGCCTTCTCCCCTGTCTTCTAGTCTGTCACCCCCCTCCCTCTCCTCCCACCTTCCTGCTGCCCCCGTGCCTCCCTTGGCTTCTCCATTGGGCTGTCCCCCTGCTCATGGTTGCCCCGGCTGTGCTCCAGATCCCAGAAATCATGCAGGGCATCTACATGCAGCTGAGCCACATCCAGGAGCCTCGGGCCCGCCAGGTGGCCCTGCTGCCCATTTCCCTCCTGGCCAGCTCCTTCATGACCGAGGTGGTGGTGGCCCTGCTCATGTGCCCCCTCCCACTGAACAGGTACCAACTGAAGGGGTTCCCAGCCACTGCATCTTACAGGGTTCAAGCAGCCCCCACCCCAGGTTGGGGACCCCCTTCTGCCCAGATAAGCCCCTCGCCCTCCCAGATGGCCCCTCTTCTGTGATCTGGGGTGTTTATGACAACCATTAAGCACTTCCTGAGCACTGCTGCTGTCAGTGCCGATCATGACAGTAGTCTCTCTTTCTCACAACATCCCATTCTGCAGATGAGGAAACTGAGGCTTAGGGAAGTTTCTTGCCCTAGGTACTTACTGAGCAAGCAATAGAACAGAGGACCTAAACTCAGGTCTAACTACCTACCAGCCCAGAGCTCTTTAACAATGCCATTGAAAGGAGGTCTCAGTGCCTGTCCTGGCTCTGCCTCCCGTTGCCGTGTGGGTCTCGGGTAGCCCACTTGTCCTCTCTTTCCTCCATATGCAAAAGAAGGAAATAATCCCTGCAATCCCACCCCAGGTGGGTGGTCATGGCAGAGTAATGCAGTCAGCCGTGTTGAGAGCCTGCTCGGTCCTGGGCCGGTGCGGAAGGGTGCTCCATGCTCACTGTCTTCAGGGAGCTCATGATCTGATGGGCAGAGGGGACTGTGGTCAGATGGTGAGCTCGTGGGCAGCAGAGGTCAGTCTGGCTGGCCTCAGCCTCCCAGCCCAGGAAATGCTCGCATGTCTTCTTTGAATGAGTAAAACAAGGCAGTGAGTGATCCACACCTTCGGTTGGTTGTTTGAGAGCCAAAGAACTGTGCAGAGCTGTACAAATGGGGTGTGCTTCAATAAGGACAGTTGATGTCATTCATAGAAACCAAGAAGGTCAGTCGGGAAGGTTAGGGTCCAGCTGGCACATCCCAGTCTCCCACTTGGAAGAATTAAACCCTTTCTGGCTATACTCCCCACCAGGGTTTTTTTTCTTGGGTCCACTAAGCAGTCAGACTCACAAGACTACCGGGGGCCTCACCTGACATCCGTCACTCAGGATACAGGACAGGGCAGGGTCAGGAGCTCCTCTTTGTGGGGGTCCTTGCAGCAGCCCCCATAGCAGGCCAGACAGAGGCATCCAGGGCACAACATTTAAGGAGATAGTCTCAGGTGCCAAGTCTGCACTTGTGTGAGCCGGAGAATGAGGGCTTCCTTAAAGTTGGCACCCTGGATGCCTCACTTTCCTTACCCTAGTCTTGGCCCTGAGTCTAGGAGCTGGTCTCTTGGGCCTCCCAGGTGAAAGCTCAGGTGTGATGAAAAGAGACCCATAGGGTGTATATGGGAGCTGCCCTGGCTTAAATGGCACAGGCCTCACAGGGACCACTATCTTTTACAATATCTTGGCTTTGCTTCCAGGGTCCCCACAGGGACAAACCCAGTTACAAGGATAACTGCATCCTGGGAAGCTCAATGCTATAGTGTCCCCATCAGTTTTTATAGTTAATTTATAGTTCCTCCCAGTCCAGATGTAATTTACCAGTGGAGTCATTATTACCATAAGTAATGTTGCCTAGCAACATAGTTGATATACTATATCAGGTTTCCAGGGGAACAGAGCTAGAAAGTGAATGGAGGGTTGAAACACTCTTGTAGAAGGGGAAAGGTTTTTGTTAACCCTTTAGCACACTGGTCTGCCAGTGTTTACAACACCCCATGATAGGAGTTTGGTTGGGTGCAGATGCTTTTCCTTGCCTGGTGTACTGCCTTTTAAGGGATGGGAGCAGAGGCTCCCTGATATTATATGACAAGTTCAGGATCCTAGCCCCAGGCTGCTCAGCTGCCTCCATTCTTGCTCCTTGGTTAGAGAAATGAGCACAGGCTTTGAAGACATCAGACCTGGCCACATCTTGACTCTGCAGCTGTGTAATCTTGGACTGGTAATTTCATCTCTCTGAGCCTCAATTCCTCATTTGTAAAATGGGAATAACAACACTCACATTAGGGTTATTGTGAGAATTCAGTGATCTTGAGTGTCTTGAATTCTTGTTCATGTCTGTATTCCGCAAGATCTGCCTAGGGCCTGGTGTACAGTAAATGCTTAGCTAATATCTGCCGAAGTAATACATTGCATGTGAAACATTTGGCATAATACCTGGGAAATACGGTTTCTTTTTTTTTTTTTGAGACGGAGTCTTGCTCAGCTGCCCAGGCTGGAGTGCAGTGGCGCGATCTCGGCTCACTGCAAGCTCCGCCTCCCGGGTTCACGGCATTCTCCTGCCTCAGCCTCCCGAGTAGCTGGGACTACAGGCGTCTGCCGCCACACCTGGCTAATTTTTTGCATTTTTAGTAGAGACAGGGTTTCACCGTGTTAGCCAGGATGGTCTTGATCTCCTGACCTCATGATCCGCCCGCCTCGGCCTCCCAAAGTTCTGGGATTACAGGCGTGAGCCACCGCGCCCGGCCTTTTTTTTTTTTTTTTTTTTTATAAGACGGAGTTTCGCTCTTGTCTCCCAGGCTGGAGTGTACTGGTGCGATCTCGGTTCACTGCAACCTCTGTCTCCCGAGTTGAAGCTATTCTCCTGCCTCAGCTTCCCGAGTAGCTGTGATTACAGGCATGCACCACCATGCTCAGCTAACTTTTTTTGTATTGTTAGTAGAGACGGGGTTTCACCATGTTGGCCAGGCTGGTCTCGAACTCCTGACCTCAGGTGATTCACCCACTTCGGCCTCCCAAAGTTCTGGGATTACAGGCATGAGCCACTGTGCCCGGCCAGGAAATAGGGTTTCTCATCCTTCTAGATCCTGACTTTTTGGGAGTGTGTTCTGGACTATTCCTTGCAGGTGTGCCCATGGATGCCATTTCATTGGCATCTTACCTTCCCCCTCCTGAAACCATTTGGAGGCTGGGTGAGCCCCACTGCCTTGGCCACCACTAATTGCCCCCATCCCTGACCTCTCAGCAATGGAGCAGAGATGTGGAGGCAGCTGATACTGCGCAAGCCCAGCTGTGATGTCCGAGATCTCCTGGATCTGCTCCTGGGCAGCCTGAAGGAGAAGCCTGTCACCAAGGAGGGCCGGGCTTCCATCGTGCCCCTGGCGGTGAGCGCCCCGTCGGCCAGCCCCTATCACTGCCTATCCTGCCCTTCCTCTCTCCTTCCCTCCTGCTGAGCTCAGCACACCCAGCCTCCAGTACCGCACTCTGCCAGTAACTAGTTGTGTGGTCTTGGGCAGGTCTCTGGCTCTGGCTCTTATTTGTGGTTCACTGGGGACAATAACAGTAGTGTTATCTACGGTGACAGCAGCAGCCTGAGATAGGGGAAAAGAGTGACTTGGAGTCACAGACAGTCTAAATCCTGGTTCTGGCTGGGCATGGTGGCTCATGCCTGTAATCCCAGCTCTTTGGGAGATGGAGGCAGAGGATCACTTGAGGCCAGGAGTTTGAGGCCAGCCTGGGCACTATAGCAAGATCCCTTCTCTATTTTTTTTTTTTTAAATCCTACATTACCATTTTATGGCCTAGGTAAGTCACTTCCACCTCTGTGAGGCTCAGTTTCTACATATGTGAATAGAAATAATATATTTCTCATTTGGCGGCTGTGAAGATTATGAGATAACACATTCATTCATTTAGGTGACACACAATGTTTAAGCACTTCTTGCTGCCACACTCCAAGCTTGACACTGGGAACACAGAGGGAAAGGCAGCTCTGACTCAGGAAGCCAGCTGGGCTGAAGGGATGGATTTCCCTCTGCCTCTATCACCACCCTGGTCCATGCCAGTTGGGTAATACCCCTGCTCACCTTCCTGATTCTGCTCCTGCTCCTCCAATCTGTACTGCAGCCAAAAAGTCTTTGAGAAATGCACATCGCCTTTTCTCAGCCCCCTTGATGGCTTTTCATTGTCCCCAAGAGTGACACAGTGCTCCTACCTGTGGTGAAGGCCCTGCATCCCTGGCCGGCTTCCCCACCCTGCATGGTCCTCTTGTTTGCTTTGCTCCAGCCCCTGGGTCTTTGTCAGAACTTCATCAAGCCATGCTATCTTGTCACAGGGCCTTTGCACATGCTGTTTCCTCTACCTAGAGTGCTCTCCACCAAGCTAGCTTCTACTCATCCTTCGGCCCTTAACTCCAGCATCACTTCCTCAGGGAAGCCCTCCCCGATCTCCCTGACCTGGTCAAATCTGTACATATTGTATTTTGCTTCACATACTTTGTATGAAAAGAGTTTACACCAGTTGTCATTTGACAACACCGCAGGGGATCCTTTGGTTAATCTGTGAGATGCATGAAGACAGTGCTGTCCCGCTGTGCTCACCACGATATCCCCAACATCTTGCATACACCTGGCGCATAGTAAGCACTCAGAAATGCTTTTGTCGGGCTGATTTATTTATTCAACAAATGTTTAGTGAATACCTCCTCTATACTATGTGCCAAGCACACTTGTAGGTTCTGGAGATTCAGCAGCGAGACATTCTGGTGAAGGGAAGCAAATAAAGATACAGTAGATGAAGGAGAGGGTAGTATTATCCCATTACAGAGGAGGATGCTCCTGCTTACAGACATTCCATGTCACCCCCAGGTCACCTAGCTAGCAGTGGTGGTGCTAGGACTCAAACCCAGCAGATCTTCTGCTTCCAACTCCTGTGCTTCACTCCTGTATCTCTCTGCCTTTGTCCTCCAGCACTGAGTTCTGTGCATAAGGCACCAGCACTCCTTCCCTTGTAATTTGGGCATTCATCCTCTTCTATAATTGGTGTATGTTAGTGTATTCTTTAGTCACTCATTTGTGCTTCTTGTCCAGCAAGCATAGTTTAAGCGTGGATACAGCCTGAACTCATTCTTATCTTATGGCCCTGATAAATCATTTGAGCAAGTTAGAGCCAAAAGCAGAGCCCTATGACACATCACTAGAGACTTTTCCCTTACACCACAGACTGTGTTCTTTGGATGTAATCATTAGCTTTGGGCTGCTGAAAAAGTACAAGGCTTTGAGTTCAAGAGACCTGTCTTAGCTCTGCCACTGCCTCACTATATAACCATGGTCAATCACTTCCCCTCTCTAGCCTTGGTGCTTATGTCTGTAAAACGGGCTGTAATAACTCCTGCTTTGTCTATCTTACCTGTTGAGAAAGGGGAGATAGTGTGTGTGGAAGAACCTCTTAAGCTGTAAAGTGCAAATTAACTGCCATTTATTGTTCTCATCCACCACATGTTAGGTCACTTTTCTCCAAGGGAACGTGTCAGGGGTTCTTCCACTTTGCAGTTAAATGCTTTCCTCTTGGCCCAGATGCGTGGAGTCTTTTTTTTTTTTTTTTTTTTTTTTTTTTTTTTTGAGACTGTGTCTTGCTCTATCACCCATGTTGTTGGAGTGCAGTGGCACGATCTTGGCTCACTGCAACCCCTCCACCTCCCGAGTTCAAGCGATTCTCGTGCCTCAGCCGCCCGAGTAGCTGGGACTACAGGCACCTGCCACCACACCTGGCTAATTTTGTATTTTAGTAGAGATGGGGTTTCCCCATGTTGGCCAGGCTGGTCTCAAACTCCTGACCTCAAGTGATCTGCCCACCTTGGCCTCCCAAAGTGCTGGGATTACAGACATGAGCCACTGTGCCTGGCCTGCATGGAGTCCTAATGGCACAGCTCAAACCATTGATGTATAAAGCATGCTTTCCTTCGCCCTCTCATTCAGGCTCTAACACTCCTGTGGGACTGGAAGGATGATGATCAGTGACTCCACTTTTCAAAGATCTGAGGCCCAGAGGTGCCAGGGAGTGGTAGAGCCAGAATGAGCCATGAGTCTTGTGACACCAGCCCATCATCCGCTCCCCACCCCCTAGTATTGCCCTTCTGCCAGTTAGAGAGGACTTGGTGGGCCAAGTATGAGGGTGGGCCCAGGCCAGATCCAGAGCTGGACTGGCAGGTGGAGAAGTTGCCCCAGGTCACCAGTCCTTGGGGGTAGAGCTGGCACTTGAGCCAGGCTCTTGCTCAAGGCCTGGTGTTGTTTTTCTTGGCTGCTGGCCTCATGGGGATGGGAGTGAGGACAGCCTAGTTTAATGGCCGGGGGTGAAGAGGCCAGCCTGGTGCCCCTTACATTCTGTTTGCCTGTGTTGTGAATGAGGAAGAGGCACAGCATGCTGTAGTTGGTATCAGAAAACCTGGGTTCAAGTTCCAGCTCGGCCCCAAGGGGCTGGTGACCTTGAGCTAGCAGCCTCACCCCTCTCAGTCTGTCTCCTCACCTGCAAAATGAGATCAAGACTCTTTGCCTCTCAGGAGGTAGAAGCGATTCTTCCACCATGATTCTTCCAAGGTTGCATAAACATCAAAGCCCTAGACCAAAACTAAGGGGTGGATTGTTGTCCTTGCTCTGGGACAGGGCCTACCCAGAGAGTCAGAGGTCTGGGTCTGTGGGGTGGGGAATCCTAGCTTCCCCAGGCTGGGCCAGAGAACAGCAAAGACCCAGATCCTACCTCCCAGAGAGGCAGTCCAGGCCCCAGCCAGGAGTGCTGGGAAGACGGGCCACGGCATCCCAGCAGCCTCTTCTCTGCCCCATAGGCAGCCAGCGGCCTGTGCGAGCTCCTGTCTGTCAATAGCTGCATGGGCCGTGTGAGGCGCATCTACCCCCAGCTGCTCCTGGCCCTGCTTATTCAGGTCCATTACCACATTGGCCTCAACCTGCCTGGCTACGTGGCTTCTCCCAAGGACACCAAGAAGGGCGCACAGCCCTCTGCCTTCGTACCTGTGCGGTATGCTCTGCCGTCTCTCTTGACCCTGCTGTCCCCGGTGGTAGGAAGGGCCATCCAGCCGGAGCCTCCAAAAGTCTCCAGGCAATCAATCAATAGAAATTAGTTTGGGACTAGAAGAGAAAACAGAAGCACACTTTTATTAGAGCCAATAATTCATGAAGCAACTGTTTTTGAGCACCTGATCTGTGCATTACACACTGTGTTTAGTCTGGATCACAGGAAAGAATCAGCCCTCCCCAAGGAGTTCACTCTTTACTTTTTCTTCCTTCCTCCCTAGAGATATTATTTGTATTAGGTTTGTATCCAAGGCCCAAATACTTTATTTTTTATTATTAATTGAAGTAGATAATATAGGCACATGGGTAAAATACTCAAAAGACATTAAAAGGAAGCTTCCTTCCCTGTCCTTACCCCAGTTACATTCCCAAAGACAACCAAGTTCTTCATGCCCTCCCAGAGGAGGATTATGCAGGGATAAACACATTTGCTTATATTCTGTATTTTTACAACAATGGCAGCACCTCACACTGCTACACATTTTTTACCTTCATTATATACTGTGTCTTAGAGACCTTTGTATTTTAGAGCTGTCTCCTTGTTTATTTATTTGAGATGGAGTCTCACTCTGTGGCTCAGACTGGAGTGCATTGGCGGGATCTCGGCTCACTGCAACCTCCGTCTCCTGGGTTCAAGCAATTCTCCTACCTCAGCCTCCTGAGTAGCTGGGATTACCAGTGTCTGCCACCATGCCCAGCTAATTGTTTTCATTTTTAGTAGAGACAGTGTTTCACCACGTTGGCCAGACTGGTCTTGAACTCCTGACCTCAGGCGATCCACCTGCCTTGGCCTCCCAAAGTGTTGGGATTATAGGCGTTAGCCACTGCACCCGGCCAAGCTGTCTCCTTTTTTTTTTTTTTTTTTTTTTTTGAGGCGGAGTCTCGCTCTGTCGCCCGGACTGGAGTGCAGTGGCCGGATCTCAGCTCACTGCAAGCTCCGCCTCCCGGGTTTACGCCTTTCTCCTGCCTCAGCCTCCCGAGTAGCTGGGACTACAGGCGTCCGCCACCTCGCCCGGCTAGTTTTGTATTTTAGTAGAGACGGGGTTTCACCGTGTTAGCCAGGATGGTCTCGATCTCCTGACCTCGTGATCCGCCCGTCTCGGCCTCCCAAAGTGCTGGGATTACAGGCTTGAGCCACCGCGCCCGGCCCTGTCTCCTTATTTTAAACAGCTGCATAGTATCTCTACATATAGGATCCCAGTGCACCATAATTTATTTAACCAGGCTTCTCTGGATTTCAGTGATTTCCAGCCTTTGGCAATTACAAGGCTGCAGTGAATTTGCTTGTTTATATGTCTTTATGTGTACATGCGATTGTATATGTAGGACAATTCCTGAAAGTAGAATGGGCACATCAAAGGGCTTCTGCATTACATATTAAGGTGATAGAAAAAGCTCCTGACCATTGCATGATAAAGGATAAAATGGAGTGACTCCTAAAACATCCAGTTTGCCAAATTGCCTCCCAAAGAGGACACTGCCACCAGCAGTGCAGGAGTATCTATTTCCCCACACCCTTGCCAACACAATGTGTTATAAAACATTTTTATCTTTGCCAATATTAGAGTTAAAAAATGGAATTTTGCTGTAGTTTTAGTATGTGTTTCTCTTATCATGAATGACATTGAGTTTGCTTTTTTTCTTTTTCTTTTTTCTTTTTTTTTTTTTTGCCAGGCTGTTGCCCAGGCTGGAGTGCAGTGGCGCAAACATGGCTCACTGCAGCCTTGACCTCCCAGGCTCAAGCAGTCCTCCCACTTGAGCCTGACTTCACTGCTTGAAGTCAGGAGTTCAAGACCAGCCTGGCCAATATGGTGAAACCCCGTCTCTACTAAAAATACAAAAATTAGCCTGGTGTGGTCGTGGGCGCCTATAGTCTCAGGTGCTCAGGAGGCTGAGGCAGGAGAATCACTTGAACCTGAGAGGTAGAGGTTACAGTGAGCCAAGATCGCACCAGTGCACTCCAGCCTGGGCATCACAGCGAGATTCCGTCACATCGTTTGTAGAGATGGGGGTCTTGCCATATTGCCCAGGCTGGTCTCAAATTCCTAGGCTCAAGTGATCCTCCAACCTTGGCCTCCCGAAGTGCTAGGATTATAGGTGTAAGCCACCATGTCCAGGCCAGAAATGTTTAATTTTCATATAGCCAAGTTTATCAGTTTTTACTTCTGTGACTCCTATTGTGTGTTATGCACAGAAAGGTGCATTTAGAGAGGCAGAGGGCAAGTAGTTGTGTAGTGGGCTTGTGTCTGAAAGTCTTGGATTCAAATCCTGGCTTCATCACCTAGAACGTTGTATTTTGGGTAAATGAATTTTATCTCTTGACAGTTGGTTTCCTTGCCTATGAAATGGATAAATGATTCCTGCCCCACTGGTGTGCTGTGAGGACCAGATAGGGTTGCATCCCAGCAAGACACCATTTGTCAGCAGTGCGGCCAGTTCCCATTCCCCTCCTGCTCATGCTTTTAGGTGCCGCCCTGAGAGCATCACCCAGAAAGCTGACGGGCTCTAGGGAAAAAAGGAGGCTCTGGAGGGGGAGGAGGAACACATATGGGAAAAAGTTCTTGACCTTGGAGTGATGAAAGGTGTGAACTGCCAATGCAGAGGCTGTGGCTCAACTGAGGACATCAAGGAGAAGCTGGAGGAGTGCCTGAGTATCCACCTTACCTCAGCGTCTCAGAAGCAGCCTGAGAGGCAGAAAAAGAAGAGGCAGGCATGTGCCAGGCTGAAGGGGGGCCAGAAAAGCCATGAGATGTAGTGGTCTAAATGGTGGCCCCCAAAAGACATGTCTGTGCAGAACCTATGAAGGTGACCTTATTTGGAAAAAGGGTATTTGCAGATATAATTAAGGATCTCAAGATGAGGTCCTCCTGGATTAACCATGTGGGCACTGAATCCAATGCCAAGTGGCCTTATAAGGAGAAGAGAGGCCCAGACACAGGGGAGAAGGCTGATGAAGACAGAGAGTGAGTGATGTGGTCACAAGCCAAGGAGTGCTGGGAGCCACCAGAAGCCAGAAGAGGCAAGGAAGGATTCTCCCCTGGGCTCTTCAGAGGACTGTGGCCCTGCTGACACCTTGATTTCAGATATCTGGTCTCTAGAACTGCGAAAGAATTTGTTTCTGTTGTTTTGAGCCACCCAGGTTGTGGTGATTTGTATAGGAAATGAATCCTCAGGGGTATGGCACCGGAGCAAATTGTCGGTGCTCCAGACTGCAGTGATGAGGTGGAATAGCTCCACAGAGCGTTAGCACACAAAGCGGTCACATCCTCCCTAGAGGAGAGGCAGGCTCTGGTAATAAGTGCAACAATTACCCCTGCAAACAGCTTGGGTTTGAAGGAGGAGGAGGGAGTGGCCTGAGAGCTTGTCCTGTGAAGCCCGGTTCCTGTGCCTTCCAGGAAGGTGAAACTTTCAGCAGCCCTGGGCTTTAAAGCAGCTCCAGCTGGGTGCAGTGGCCCACACCTGTAACCCTAGCACTCTGGGAGGCTAAGGCAGGAGAATTGCTTGAGGCCAGGACTTTGAGACCAGCCTAGGCAACATGGCGAAAACCCATCACTCCAAAAAAATAAAAAATTAGCCAGGTGTGTGGTCCCAGCTACTCAGGAGAATAAAGCAGGAGGTTCGCATGAGTCCAAGAGGTCAAGGCTGCAGTAAACCATGTTTGTGCCACTACACTCCAGCCTGTGGGACAGAGCTAGACCCTATCTTAAAAAAAGAAAGCAACTTCATGTCATATCAATCATTGGCTCTGGTGTCCCCGTGCAGGTACAGAGAATGAATATTTGAAGGTGTCCCTTGCTCCACTTTGCTGAGAATGCCTTTTAGAAGGGTGAAACTTGCAGAGTGAGTGTTTGGGGACACAAGAGCCACCCCATCACCCATAGCACAGCCCTCCTCCCAAGAGTTTCCACTCTATTTTTCCACCAAGCAGCATGGGTGCCATCTGGGCTGTCACAGGTATAACTTTGGGAATGGGGTGAGAAGGGAGGGAAGTCAGGCCCAGGATCACCTTGGGGTCAGGTTGGGAGGGAGGGGGAGGGGAAACCCAGGATCATTTTTGTGAAAATATGAAGCCTGATTGAGGGAGTGAGGTGAAGTGACAGAGAGGATCAACTACGAATGATGCAGTTCTGAATTCAGAAGTTTTGGCCCAAATACATATTCATCACGCAACAAATGAGGACTGGGAGGGCTGGCCAAGCCGTGGCTACCTAGAACCTCTAAGTCAGGTCATTCCCTTCCGAGCTCCGGAGCTCAATCTGTGCCCAAGCCAGTTTGTAAAAAGGTGTCCAAAATGATGACCCTGGAGATAGGGACACACAGGGAGGGGAGGGTGGTCCAGTCACCGGAGGAACATATGCAGGAGGCTCATTCTGTTTTAGGTGAAGGTGCTAGTGCCCGAACTTGAAGAGAACAACCTTTCTTCAAACAAAAACCTGTACATCTCAGCTTAGCCATTCAGCCAGTACCTGCAGAGGGAAGAGATTGGTGATGGGGGAATTGGACAACGCTCTGAGCCTGCCTGTCTTTCTCCCTCCCTTTTGTTTGTAACTCTGAGTGCTGAAGGCATTGCCAGTGGGGGACTATCATTGATAGCACACATTTCAAACAATAAGCACAGAGGTTGAATGATTCCAAAATTCTGGCCTCAGGAGAAGCTTTTATTTTCACACTGGATCAATATTCATTACAAAAGCAAAAACATGAAAATGAAGGGCAAGTTTCTGAGGATTACCTGATTACCTAAGTCCTTTCTTTGGAATCATGAGAGCCATCAGCTCTCAGTATCATCTGAGGTATGTCCACAAAGTGCACCATAAACTCTTTCAGCAAATGTTTAGGTTTCTGGAAAACTTTGTTTAAATGTAAGCTGTGTTCTATACAGTGTCAGTTTTTATTTTAATAAAAGTCTATGTAGGCTGGGCGCGGTGGCTCACGCCTCTAATCCCAGCACTTTGGGAGGCCAAGGCGGGCAGATCACTTGAGATCAGGAGTTCAAGACCAGCCTGGCCAACATAGGGAATCCCCATCTCTACTAAAAATACAAAAATTAGCTGGGTGTGGTGGCGCGGGCCTGTAATCCCAGCTACTCAGGAGCCCCAGTCTGGTCAGTTGGCGGGTCATAAAAGCTCCCCAAGGGCTGCTGCTGGGCATCCAGTTTGAGAATCACTCCTTAAGTGTCCTGAGTTGGAGAGGGACTCGGCCCAGTTAGGAGACTGTGAGTGAGCAGAGAAGCTGCCTGCCCAGCCCATGGCTGATGCGGAGTGGAGGGTAAGAGAGAGGCTGGTCCCTGAGGTAAAAGCACAGCCTTCATAGGGAGGTGGACTTTGCTTCTGTTTCCTCTCTTGTTCTAAAAGCTAATGATTATTTGTAAAAAGTCACCCTTTGTGGATACACTGAATACCCCTACCTAACATGGTGAGGAGAAGTTTGTCAAGCCAGATGGCAGGAACGGTCTGGGTGGAGGGAGGCTTGGCCTGCTAGAGCCCGGATAGGCATGAGGTCTCAATTGCCTTGTCTTGGCAGCTGGGTGGTGAAAGTGGTGAAAACCCTGCTGCTGAGGATGGGCTGCTCTTATGAGACCACCTTTCTGGAGGACCAGGGTGGCTGGGAGCTCATGGAGCAGGCGGAGAGCCACCACCGCGGAGTGGCCCTGCTGGCAAGGTGAGTCCCAGGACCACCTTGGGGTTGGGGTGGGAGGGAGAAACAGAGAGACCTCAGGATCTTCAGATGGACTTGGGTTTGCATCTCTCTCTGGGCAAGACCCTTTCCTGTCTGTCACCTCTTCGCTATAGCGGAGAGGGTGCTGTCTTCCTCAGCAGGTAGACAATACAAATGTTAAAGATGGCACTCACTCTTCAGCCATTCCTGGCCATTGTGGAGCACTTAGACTATCCACAAAGCACCTTTCCTTAGTGCATTATGAATTTAGTTCCCATGCCAATACAGAAACGGTAGTATAACTGAGTTGTTGAGGTATGGCCTTGGAGATGGCCTGACTGCATCTGAACCCCAGCTTGCCACTTGCCACCTGTGTGACCCGGGACAAGTTCCTTCCCTCTGAGTCTCCACTCTCCCTCGATAGCATGGAAATAATAGTCAGACCTACCTCTGAGGGTTGGGGAGAGGATTAATTAAAGTACTTTGAACAGCCCCTGGCATATGGTAAGAGCTCCACACAGGCTAATTTTTACTATAGTTATAGTCACTGGTGAGGCAGGGGTGATTAATATATATTTTGCACAGGAACATGCCAAGTCGGGAGAGGAATTGTCATGTGTCCAAAGTCACACAGACAGGAAGTGGCAGAGCTGAGAAGTGACCTGCTGACCAAAGCTCTTCCCTAGGCCACGCACAACTTCCCATGGGGTCAAGAGGGAACACCTTGATTACAACGCTGTGGCTCCTGCAGGAGAGTCTGCATCTTAGCCCTGCACCCTGAGTGCTCCTGGTGGTGCTTTCCCCAGGATCTCAGGACACAATCACATTTGTTGAGCACTTACTATGCTCTAGGCACCATGCAGAGAGCTGTCACATGGATGATCCCATTTAATCCTCACCATGACCAATGAAGTAGCGTATTTATTTATTTATTTTGAGACAGAGTCTTGCACTGCTGCCCAGGCTGGAGTGCAGTGGCGCGATCTCTGCTCATTGCAACCTCTGCCTCCTGTGTTCAAGCGATTCTCCTGCCTCAGCCTCCAGAGTAGCTGGGATTACAGGCATGCGCCACCATGCTGGGCTAATTTTTGTATTTTTAGTAGAGATGGGGTTTCACTATGTTGGCCAGGCTGTTCTCAAACTCCTGAAATCAGGTGGTCTGCCCGCCTTGGCCTCCCAAAATGTTGGGATTACAGGCGTGAGCCACGGCCCTCGGTGAAATAGCACTATTATTATCCCAGCATTATACGTGAGGAAATGGAAGCCCAGAGAAGTTAAGCATCTTTCCCCAAGTGACACAGCTAGTGCTGTGGCCAGGATTTGAACCCAGCTGTCTCATTCCAGACTCCAGGCATGGTTGTCAGACTGCACTACATTCACTGAAAGTGGAGCATAACACGGTGCTCCTCAGACTTGAGTGTGCAATGGAATCACGTGCCGGGCCTGTTAAAACACTGGTTGCTGTGCCCCCGCCTTAAGAGTCCCTGCTTAGTAGATCTGGGATGGTGCACTTCTTTTCTGAGATGGAGTCTCACTCTGTTGCCCAGGTTGGAGTGCAGTGGCAGGATGTCGGCTCACTGCAACCTCTGCCTCTGGGGTTTTAAGTGATTCTCCTGCCTCAACCTCCCAAGTAGCTAGGATTTCAGGCATGTGCCACCACACCCAGCCAATTTGTTTTGTATTTTTAGTAGAGACAGGGTTTTGCCATGTTGACCAGGCTGGTCTTGAACTCCTGACCTCAAATGATCTGCCCGTCTCAGCCTCCCAAAGTGGTCAGGCCTGAGCCACCATGCCTGGCCTGGGACGGTTCACTTCTAACAAGCTTCCAGCTGATGCTGATGCTCTGGTTGGGTGGGGGTGGCACTTAGAGGACCACTGGCTTAGTAGAATGAACCAGGCAGCTGGAACGTGAGCCCTTGGTTGGGGCTCCAGCTCTGCCATTTTCTAGCTCTGTGACTGTGGGCAGTTCACACTT
Organism: Rhinopithecus bieti; assembly: GCF_001698545.2. Classification (NCBI taxonomy): domain Eukaryota; kingdom Metazoa; phylum Chordata; class Mammalia; order Primates; family Cercopithecidae; genus Rhinopithecus; species Rhinopithecus bieti. Next base: position 65,918 of record NW_016804605.1, read on the forward strand.
AGAGCCTGTTTCCTCACCTATGAAATGGGGATAATAACAGTAACCTGCTTCGAAGGATCAGATGGAGTAACAATGTGAAAGCGTGTGCCTGCTGCCTGGTGCTTGGTGAGTGGGCCTTCACATCCTCTCCTTCCTCTCTCTGCTGCCTGACGTGGTCCTGTGCAGCTGAGGGTCTTCAGCCTGCCTCTCTTATTGATTTGTGCTGTGCCCTCAGGCAAGTCTCTTTCCCCTTCTGGGCTTCAGTTTCTTCATCTGTTAAATGAAGCAGTGAAACCAGATGACCTCTGAGATCCCACCCAGGTGGAAAATCCTGGGAATGCAGGAATCCAGGTGATCCTGGCTTACCCAGGATTTCCCATGTCACAAGCAAATTCCCCCCACAGGTCCCCCTGGGGCTGGAGACCTGAGGGGACTGCTTCTCCTCCCCACCCCCAGGGCCATGGTGCACTACTCCTGCCAGGAGCTGTGTCGCATCCTCTACCTGCTCATCCCGCTCCTGGAGCGAGGCGACGAGAAGCACAAGATCACGGCCACCGCCTTCTTCGTGGAGGTACCAACAGGGGCAGCGGGTACACAGCAGGAGCTCCTCCTGGGTCTCGGTTCACGTCACTGGTCATTTCTCCTATGTAAACAGTACTTTATAGTTTACAAAGCCTTCCCATGGGCGTGATTTCTCTTGACTATGATGACCTTGTTGGTCTCCCTCCCTCTTCTCCCTGTCTCTCCACCCTTTACCCTGTTCCACTCTTAACCAGACTCCCCTAGTGCCCAGGGAACCAACAACCTTTGCTAGGCACCTCTGTGTATCAGGCACCAGGCATATAAAGGTGAATTTGACTCTACCCTGCCCTCAAGGAATTTTTGGTGTGGCAGAGGACACAGAGGACACCCCAGTTATAACATGGGAGTGATGCTAGTGAGTGACTTGGGCTATGATGGGGCCATCCAGGCTGTGGTAGGGAAACAAGGGACTTGAGGGAGGGAGGCATCAGGGAAGGAGGGTTTCCTGGAGGAGGTGACATCTAAGCTGAGTGTGTGTTGGGGAGGTGCTGGGGAGAGGTGAGTCAGGAGAAGTTGGTAGGGACAGACCCGGAAGAGAGGGACTTGCTAACAATAATAGTTAATATTTATTGAGCACTTACTATCTTCCAAGCATGTTCTAAGAGCTTTACACACATTGATTCATTTGTGATTCATTTGGTCTCATACTAATCTTACGACTCAGATACTATTCTATGCCCCATGTTAGAGAAAAAAAAAACCCTGAGGCATCAATTTAAGAAACTTTCCCAAGACCAGACAGCTTGTAAGTGGCAGATCAGGATTCAAATCCAGACATTCGGGCTCTAAAACCCTCCCCTTTCCTTTTAGTTTTTAAAAAAACGTGGTAAAATATACGTAACATAAAATTTGCCATTTTAACCATTTTAGGTGTACAGTTCAATGACATTAATATACTCATTGTTATGCAACCATCACCACCATTCATCTCCAGAACTTTTGTATCTTTCACTACTGAAACTCGACACCCACTAAATGCAAACTCCCCGTTCCACCTCCCCCCAGCCCCTAGTAACCTCTGTTCTACTCTCTATCTCTATGAATTTGCCTCTTCTAGGTATCTTATGTAAGTGGAATCATATAATATTTGTCCTTTTGTGCCTGGCTGTTTCCCTAAACATAATGTCTTCAAGATTTATATATATTGTTGCATGCATCAGAATTTCCTTACCTTTTTTTTTTTTTTTTTGAGATGGAGTCTTGCTCTGTTGTCCAGGCTGGAGTGCAGTGGCGTGATTTTGACTCACTGCAACTTCTGCCTCCCAGATTTAAGCAATTCTTCTGTCTCAGCCTCCTGAGTAGCTGGGATTACAAGCAAGTGCCACGATGTCCGGCTAATTTTTGTATTTTTTGTAGAGATGGGGTTTCCCCACGTTGGCCAGGCTGGTCTTGAACTCCTGACCTCAAATGATCCGCCCGCCTCGGCCTCCCAAAGTGCTGGGATTACAGGCGTGAGCCACCGCCCCGGCCAAAATTTCCTTTCTTCTTAAAGCTGAATAACATTTCATTTCATATGCATACCACATTTTGTTTATCCATTTGTCTGTTAACCACCATGCTTACCTAGCTCTTGTGACCTGATGGTTGTCATGAGGCAGGTCTGGGCTATCACCAGGGTCTGTATAGTGAGAGTCAGAGGCAGGAGGCTCATTGTCTGCTTGGATAGTGTGAAGATTAAGGAGGGCTTCCTGGAGGAGGTGACATTTAAGCTGAACCTTAAAGTTTGCCAAATGAACAAGAGGCAGCATCGACATCCCAGGTGCTTTTGTCGTCTTTTCTGCCACTCCAGGTGGGCTGTGAGTTGGGAGAACGGACCATGTCACATTGGCATTGCACCCCCAGGTGCCCCAAGAAGTGGGGATGGGATGGATGAATAAACACTGCCTGGCTCTGCAGGTACCAGCAGAATGTGTCACCTCCAGGGAGAACAACCCTGGCCTTGGGGTTGGGAGTCCTGGGTTCCAGCCCCAGCTCCACCCAGTTCTAACTCTAATTTCCCTGACCATGGTGAGGGAAAGAGAAAGGGAAACTACCATTTCTTACAGGCCTACAATGTGCCAAACACTTGTGTTGACCTCTTTCAAATGTTATCTCACTAATCTGCACAGCAACCCTGCCGAGAAGGATTTGTGACACCCATGCTTAGGGGAGTTAAGGGGAATTTTTCAAGGTCACAGAGCTCAGAGAGTCCAGAGAGATTCAGAGCAGGCCTGCCGGACACAGTCCTCCATTTTGGTCAGCCTCTTGGGAGAGGCACTTCTAAGTCTGTCAGTGGCTACCACATGGGTTCTTGTATGAGAGGAGGGAGGTTGGATCTTGCCAGACCTTATGGGGCATTCCTGTGTCCACCACAAGGTCAGGGACTCTAGGTTTAACTTGTCCCCAGCATTCCCTGGACTCCTGAGCAGCGGCCCTTCCTCCCTGCAGCAAGGGTCTTCGCCCAGGTTCAGTCTTCTCCACCTCCCCAGAAGAGGTGCCTGCTCCTGGCCAGAGTCAGCCTCCATTAAAGCCGTGGTGCTTTGATGCAGCTCAGACGCTGCCCCCCACCCCCAGCTCGTCCCCTCTGCCCTGGCTTCCTGTCACCCTCTCTGCTGTGATGGTGTGTGTGCTCCCTTCTCCCAGTGGCAGTGAACTCCTTAAGGGAGCTGTGCCACCTTGGGCAAGTCACTTAACCTGCCTGTGCCTCAGTTTCCTCACCTGTACTATGGAGATGATGACTTGACCATCTCCTAGAGTTTTGATGAGGATAGTGAGTTCACATAAAACACTTAGAACACATAGGAAGTGCTATCTGTGAGTCAGTTAAATTGCTGTTAGGGTTCTCGTGACTCTTTTCCGTGTCTCCAGTGCCCAGCCCAGAAGCTGTGCACAGCAGGCCTGAATATTGGTGGTGTAAATTGGTGGAGGGTGGGGGATAGGTGGAGCCCCTCCTTTTCTGCCTCCTCCCCCTGGTGACCTGTCCTGCCCCCTCCTCCAGCTCTGCCTCTCCCCAGCTCTTTCCTCCCACAATGCAGACCCATGGGCTCCACAGTCACAGCAGATGTCAGGCAAGAGCATGGAGGGGAGAAGCGTTTATGAGAGTGATGCAGTGGGCATCGAAGACCTGTTGGCTGCCGTGGGTGTGGAGGCCAGTGGGGGAGAGGAGGGAGATGAGGGTGAGGCTGGTGTGCAGCTTGGACGATGAGGGGCTGGTAGTGCTAACCCTGCCACAGGGAGTGCAAGAGGAGGGCATGCCTAAGGAGGAAAGGAGTCAAGTTTCTTTTTTTTTTTAGATGGAATTTCGCTCTTGCCACTCAGGCTGGAGTGTAGTGGGGCCATCTCCGCTCACTGCAACCTCCACCTCCCAGGTTCAAGTGATTCTCATGCCTCAGCCTCCTGAGTGGCTGGGATTACAGGCACCCGCCACCATGCCCAGCTAATTTTTGTGTTTTTAGTAGAGGCGGGGTTTCCCCAAGTTGGCCAGGCTGGTCTCAAACTCCTGACCTCCGGTGATTTACCTGCCTCAGCCTCTCAAAGTGCTGGGATTACAGGTGTCAGCTACCTCGCCTGGCCTGCCTTCCTTCCTTCCTTCCTTCCTTCCTTCCTTCCTTCCTTCCTTCCTTCCTTCCTTCCTTCCTTCCTTCCTGTTCCTTCCTTCCTTTCTTTTTTTTTTCTTGAGGTGGAGTCTTGCTCTTGTTGCCCAGGCTGGAGTGCAATGGTGCAATCTTGGCTCACTGCAACCTCTGCCTCCTAGGTTCAAGTGATTCTCCTGCCTCAGCCTCCCGAGTAGCTGGGGCACATGCCACCACGTTGGCTAATTTTTTGTATTTTTAGTAGAGACGGGGGTTTCACCATGTTGCCCAGGCTGGTCTCGAACTCCATACCTCAGGTGACTCACCCACCTTGACCTCCTGAGTTGCTGGGATTACAGGCATGAGCCACCGTGCCCAGCCCAAGCCAAGATTCATGTTGGACCTGAACTCATGCAGCAAGCAGTCCCTGAGCACATATTCCGCACCAGAGTTGATGTCAGCTAACAGGGGCCCATGGAGGAACAGCTCAGGTTTTGTCCTCAGGGAAGCACCCCGTTGGATAGGGGAGGCAGATGGAGGCACTGAAGGTTTCCAGGTGTTGCTTCGGGAGGAAGCCCAGGGCACCCAGGGGCCCAGGGAAGGAGGCACTCAGCCTAAATGAGGCCAGGGGCAATGTCAAGCCTAACTTCAAGGCTCTGAGTTTTGGTTGGAGCCCTGTGAGGTGGCAGGGGTCAGAGTGGAGGTGGCATCCCAGCAGAAGGGCATTTTGCTAGCACAGAAGAGGTGGAACAGCCTGGGTAGTTCAGGGAACAGGGGACAGCTTGGTTGGAAGCTGGCTGACTGGTGGTGAGGGTGTGGGCTGGGGGGTGGGCATGCTGCTGTTAATGAGGCCACAGGGCAGGCAGAGGCCTGACGGTAAAGGCAACAACAGGCAGTTATAGGGGCTTGGAGCTGGAGAGTGACCCACTCAGCTTTGCCACACGGTGCTGATGGACATCAGACGGAGACTTCCAGCAATCTGTTGGTTTCGCAAGTCTGAAGCTCTGGGCAGAGCTGAGCCTGGTATCCAATGTGCAATCCCAGTGCATGGGAGGCCAGGGGCCTGCCCTGCCTGCCTCAGCCTGGGAAGTAATGACCCTTTGTTCCCTCAGCTCCTCCAGATGGAGCAGGTGCGCCGGATCCCTGAGGAATACTCTCTGGGGCGGATGGCAGAAGGCCTGAGCCACCATGACCCCATCATGAAGGTGCTGTCCATTCGAGGCCTGGTCATCCTGGCCCGCAGGACTGACAAGGTGAGTGGGAGGCAGAGGAAAGCCTGGCCCACCCAGGCCCCAGGCTGGAGGAAGGACAGAGCTTGGCCATTATAGTCCCTGAGAAGCCCGCAGCTGGAATCAGAGACCATTTCTATCTCAGCCTCAGTTGCTCCATCTGTAAAATAGATATCCTTTAAAAATCTATCTATTTTATTCCTTTTGAATAGTTTCTAATCTAGGTTTTTCACAATGATTCTAAAGACAGTGTGTATAGGAAGGGCAAAGGGTGGCACAAGTATTCCTATTTTACAGATCAGGAATCTGAGGCCAGATTGTTGGTGCATCATTAGCATTTTTAAAAGTGCTTTGTTTTTCTCTACCAGGCATTGTTGCAGTTCATGATGTAGCTGCTATGAAAGGACAGAACATAGACTCAGAAAGCTAACTAATGAAATAATGTGTCATCTACCTAGAACCAAGGAAGGGGGTGGACAGCAAAGGGCCTCAGGGGTCCCAGCCAAGGAGTCAGTGAGGCCAAAGAGGGCTTTGAGGAGCAGCAAGAGGTTGGGTGAGGGTATTCTAGGCAGGTGGGATGGCATAGGCCAAGGCCTGGAAGTGGGGATTGGGTCACCAAGTTCATTTCAGTGAATCAGAGGCTGGGTCTCTTCCTACTTGCTAGCTCAGGTAGGAGCCCTCATCCCAAATGCTCCTGCCCCATAGACCGCCAAAGTGCAGGCCCTCTTGCCCTCCATGGTGAAGGGCCTGAAGAATGTGGATGGGATGCTGGTGGTGGAAGCGGTCCACAACCTCAAGGCCGTCTTCAAGGGGCGGGACCAGAAGCTGATGGACAGTGCGGTCTATGTGGAGATGCTGCAGATCCTGCTACCGCACTTCAGCGACGTGAGGACCCTACAGAGCGAAGGAGCGGGAGGGATCGAGAGGGGATCCTTTACTACTTGGGGGCTGCATTGCCTCCTGTGCCCCCACTGGGACCTGGGCAGGGATGGGTCAGCCTACTGGGAGAGGAACTTTGTCCCAGCTGGTCCACATCTTTTTGTAAAGGTTCCTTATTCTAACTGGTTCTGATGGAGGAAGCCCTTTCACAATCGAGTCTCCCCAGAGAGGATCATCTTATTGTGACTGGTTCATCTAGAGGGGGTACTTTTTGTTTTAAAGACAGGGTCTTGCTCTGGCACCCAGGCTGGAGTGCAGTGGCAAGATCCCAGCTCGACCTCCCTGGCTTAAGCAATTCTCACACCTCAGCCTCCTGATAGCTGGGACTATGGGCATGCACCACCAATGCCCAGCTAATTTTGCATTTTTTGTAGAGATGGGGTCTCCCTATCTTGCCCAGGCTGGTCTTGAACTCCTGGACTCATGTGATCCTCCCGCCTCAGCCTCCCAAAGTGCTGGGATTACAGGCATGAGCCACAGCACCTGGCTAGATTTTTTTTTTTCTTTAAACTGCCCCTAGCAGAGGAGGGGAGGAAGGCATTTTCCTACTTAGCACTCAGGTGCCTTTTAGGTTAGTGGGGGCCTGGCTGGGAAGAGTCGGGAGATCACCAGACCTAGGCTTGAGTGAGGGGAACAATGGCTCTGGATCAGCCGCAGTGAGTGGTGTCCCAGAGGAGGGATCCCCTCTGAGCCTTTGGTCTTCCCCAGTCACGAGAGGACGTGCGCTCTTCCTGCATCAACCTGTATGGGAAGGTGGTCCAGAAGCTTCGGGCACCACGCACCCAGGCCATGGAGGAGCAGCTGGTCAGCACCTTGGTGCCCCTACTGCTGACGATGCAGGAGGGCAACGCCAAGGTGAGCCAGGTGAGTGTGCGTGAGCCCTGCACCCTCTACCCCTCCTTCGGGCCCTGTGGGTGCACCTCTTTTTACCTTAACCAAGCCAGAGTCGCAAACAATCCTGGGGGTGGTTATGTATGTCCAGCCACGTCTGTTTTCTAAAGGCGCCCACATCAGGATTCTTCCTCAACATGGCCAGCTTCTGGTCATAGCTGATGTATAAAAAAAGAAAAAGGTCCTAAATCATGTGCAAAATAAAATAAAATAATAGTAATTTAAAAAATTAAAATGGTCAACTTCACTTGTACAATTTCAAAAGAAACTGAGTTTTCAAAATCCGTTTTTCTGGACCGTAGTCTGGCTGTCCACAGTTCTGATATTTTCTTCCTATTGGTTCTCAGAAATGTGTGAAGACCCTGTTACGCTGTTCTTATTTCATGGCTTGGGAGTTGCCAAAAAGAGCTTATAGCCGGAAGCCCTGGGACAACCAGCAGCAGACAGTGGCCAAAATTTGCAAGTGCCTTGTGAGTGCTCCCAGAGAGTAGAGTGGTTCCTTACAAGTGTGTTGGAGGTGGCTAATTCTGTGTCTCTCTCTTCCTTCTTTTCCCACCAGCATCCTATTTCCATGACCAACTACAAGTTGTTGGCTCTGGAACGTTCATCTCCACCTCTGGCTTCTCTCTCGACTTCTAGTGTTCTCTGTTCAGTGGCTTCCTGCATACCTCACAGGCACTTCAAGCTCAGTTTGTCTCTTTTGAGCCTGTGCCTTTTCCTTTCAATTCCTCCTTTTCCCTCTATATCCCCTAAGCAGAAGCCTAGAATCATCTCCCTCACCCTCCACACTTGATCAATCTTGAATATCCCGAGTATCTTGGAATCTGCTTTTCCCTCCCCACCCTGCCACCTTCATTGCCCTTAATTCAGGGTACCGACATCCCTTGGTTAGGCTATTGGCCCAGCCACCCAAGGGATCTCCCAGCCTTTAACTTTATCTGCTCCAATCCATTTCCTACCCAGGCCATCAGAATGGTCTTGTTAAAACACAGTCTGCTTGTATGAGATCTCTGCCTCAAGGGCCGCAGTGGCTCCTTTCCTACAACATCAATTCCCAGAGTGTATTACCTGCAACAGCAGTCTCATAAAATATGCCCCAGAGGGAGGAAAAGAAGTTTGAAGACAAGTAAGTTTAGGAAATACTACACTGACATTCTGCTCTTGGAGATTTGCAATGACATCAGGAGACTAAAGGCTCTGAGACGTTTTGTGCTGAGGAAATGTGTTCATGGTTGTCTATATAGTTTCCCAAGCTTATTTAACCATGGAGCTTCCTTTCTCGGTGATACCTGTGAAAATCATGAGGTAGGAGCAAGCCATGCTCATGCACACACACACACACACACACACACACACACACACACATACACACACACACATAGAAGCACAACTCTGCAGGATACAGCCTAGTCCTCCACATGGCATTTGGGAAGCTTTGCCTGTGGTCTCAATCTACCTTCCCTGTTGTTGTGGGCAGCAGTGAGCATATGAGGGAGTGCCCCTGGGACCAATACCCGTGGAAGGGAGCGGAAGAAACAGGAATAACAAAGGGAGAAGTCAAGTTGCAATGTAGCTTCAGCAGAGGTCTCAGCCAACACTGCCATGAGATTCCCAAATTTGGTCCGGGGTCAGGTCTGTACACTCCTGTGTTCATCTGTCACTGGATGCCAGTCACCCTGTGAAGGACTTGACCTTGGGCCAGGCAGTTCTCAGTCCACGTGATGCCCAGAGCTGGGGGAATTAATCCCTCCCGTGTGAAGAGACATCTGAGTGGGGAGTCCATGATTCCCCACACCAATCTAACATAAATACACAAAGCCACAAATTGTTATAGGACTGAGAAAAGCTCCTTGGCCACCACTGTTATCAGTAATGCTCAAAGCCTCTGCAATTGAGGGTCTAATGATATTACCATCACATTCCAGTGGGAAATAGAGGTCTGGAGGAAGTACCTGCCAGGGTCAGTAATTCAAATGCTTACGGTGGCCAGTGACCAGGCAGATAATCATGAGTGGTGTGGAAGTGGTGGTCCCTGAGCAACCTAGAGAGCCCTGGCCCCATTGAAGGTAGGGGTGAAGAGCTCAAGCTCACCGTACAGGCCCCTCACTTGCCAGCTCCTCTGGTTTCATGAGAAAAGCTAGAAACCTATTTTTTTTTTTTTGAGACTGAGTCTCACTCTGTCATTCAGGCTGGAGTGCAGTGAGTGGTGCGATCTCTGCTCACTGCAACCTTCACCTTAGGGGACTCAAGAGATTCTCCTGCATTGGCTTCCCAAGTAGCTGGAATTACAGGCGTGCGCCCCCACACCCAGATAATTTTTTTGTGTTTTTAGTAGAGATGGGGTTTCACCATGTTGGCAAGACTGGTGGTCTCGAACTCCTGACCTCAGGTGATCTGCCCACCTCTGCCTCCCAAAGTGCTGGGATTACAGGCGTGAGCCACTGCACCCGCCCTACATTTTTATAGGACATGAATTAGCATTCAATGTAGCTCCTTTTTTTTTTTTTTTTTTTTGAGACAGAGTCTCACTCTGTCCCCCAGGCTGGAGTGCAGTGGCGCTATCTTGGCTCACTGCAAGGTCCGCCTACTGGGTTCACGCCATTCTCCTGCCTCAGCCACCCAAGTAGCTGGGACTACAGGTGCCTGCTGCCACGCCCGACTAATTTTTTGCATTTTTAGTAGAGACGGTGTTTCACCGTGTTAGCCAGGATGGTCTCAATCTCCTGACCTCATGATCCACCCGCCTTGGCCTCCCAAAGTGCTGGGATTACAGGCGTGAGCCAACGCGCCCGGCCTTTTTTTTTTAAATGGAATTTCCCTCTTGTTGCCCAAACTGGAGTGCAATGGCGTGATCTCTGCTCACCGCAACCTCCAACTCCTGGGTTCAAGGGATTCTCCTGCCTCAGCCTCCTGAGTAGCTGGGATTACAGGCATACGCCACCACGCCCTAATTTTGTATTTTTAGATGGGGTTTCTCCATGTTGGTCAGACTGGTCTCGAACTCCTGACCTCAGGTGATCTGCCCTCCTTGGCCTCCCAAAATTCTGGGATTACAGGCATGAGCCACCACACCTGGCCAGATGTAGCACGTTCTAAACACTGTGCTTGTCATTGCTCTGCAGGCTACTGTAGCCCGTGGCTGCCAGCTTGTGACCTCTACAGGTCCTCGGTTTCTTCTTTGAGTCCTCAGTTTCTTCTTTGAGTCCGCAGTTTCTTCTTTGCTCTTCAGGCCATCAAGAGCTTGCTCATTTAAAGGTCAGCCTCCAGGCTTAGCTTTAAGAAGGGGCTGGTAACCAATTCATTCATTTGTTTATTCATTCATCTGATACTTTTTGGGCACCTGATGCAAGCCAGGCCCTGTCCAGGGTGCTGAGACTCTGAGCTGAGTGAAACGACCCTTCTCTTGGGGGAGCTCCAGATACAGTGGGGGGAGATAAGTATAAATAATTACAGCATGGTGTCATAGGTGTCATGAAAAAAGATGAGCAAGATCTGCTAGAAACATCAAGGGTGGTGGGATGGAGCTCTGCCTAAGGGCTGTGGAAGGCTTCAGGGAGGAGGTGGCATCTGAGCTGAGGTTTAAAGGGTGAGAGGGAGTTTATGACGTGAAGAAGAGTGGGAAGGGCATTCCAAATAGGAGCAATTTCTTGTAGAGGGTGCAGATCTGGGGATAGCTGGCCATGTCCTCGGAGTGCAGCATGGTGGGCATGACAGGTGGAGTCAGTGGAAAGAACTGAGACTTGGAAGGAAGGTCAGACCCAGAATATGATCATGAAGCTTTGCATGCCAGGCCTAGGAGCTCAGACCTTGATATACATAGGTCATCAACAGGAGAGTTAATCAGATCAGATTTCTCATCTTCTCCCTCAACAGCTCCTTAGCTGGACAAGCTCCTTAGTTGGACAAGCTTCTTAGCTGGACAACTTTCTCCTACTTTCTACCTGTCAAACCCATCCTGACTATCTCTGTCAGACTATTTTACCCAAAACATGGCTTTCTCACTGTCCTATTACGAATAAATCAATGTTGCCTTCCTATTTCCTAATGTACAAGTAAGCCCTATTTTTGTCTGGCTTTTAAGGGCTTTTAAGACCCCCTAACTCTCCAGTTTATCCCCATTGCTCTATATCTTGAATCCTTCACCCTTGTCAAACTGTCTCCTTACCTATGTCCCTCACATGCCATGTCCATTCCCATCTCTGGCTGGATCTGCATTTTAGAACTTTCACTCTGACTGCAGCAGGGGGATAAATTGGAAGAGGAGACACCCAAGGCAGGAACATCATCGAAGTGATTGTTCAAATCAGCTAAGAGGAGCCTCTGGGGGGCTCATGCAGAGGCAGCAGATGTATTTAGGAGGCAGGGGGCGAGGGTCACCATTCCTAGCTTCAAGAAGAGTGGATGGGCAATTGGTTCCTCTGAGGGGCCAGCACTTTTGGGGTTTCTTTTTGTCCTAGGTCAACACCCACCAAGACAGCGCCTTCATATTCCTCAGCCAGAGCCTGGAATATGCCAAGAACTCACGGGCCTCCCTCCGGAAGTGCTCAGTCATATTCATAGGTAACCTGCCCTGGCATAAGTCATCCTGCTGCCAGGGCTCTGCCTGCTCTCTGATTTGTTTCCTCCCAGGCTGCTAGCCCTTCCAGCACTTGGGTGGATGCCCCTCTTTGGGTGCAAGGCTTGGCCAGCAGACAGCCATGGTGCAAACTAGAATGGTTTTCCCCGCTCTAAGATCATGGCTTAGGAAGTGAGCCACAGGCTGGATTCAGTCTGAAGTCTTTGTGCAGGTCACAGCCTTGACAACTCTACATGGCAGAACTGCTGCTTTTCTCCAGAGTACAGCATGGGTACAAGCCTAGCAGGAGCCTGGGCAAATCCCCCATTGACAACAGCAGGAAGAGCCAAGTACCATGGTGAAAAGAGTCAAGTGGAATCTCAGTTCCATGGTTCCCTTCCTGTATCACCCTAACCGGATCATTTATTCCTACTGAGCCTCAGTTTCCTCATCTGTAAGATAGGAATCACCTCCTGTTTCACAGCCTGAATGAGAATATTTTTTAAAAGGGGGAGAGGGATGGCACATACAGGTGCTCAATGTCAGCAATCTTCCTTCTTCCATTTCCCATATTCCCAAACTCTGCCTTTTTGAAACAAACAAACAAACAAACAAAAGCACATTCCCCTTGACCAGAGCCCCCACAGGACCCTTCTGATGGCAAGTGGGTGTGTCTCCTCCCATTACTCACCCCTCCCTCCAAATGACCACATGCCCTTCACCAAGGGCCAGGAGACCTTGTTGCAAAGAGGCTTGGAAATGATCCCATTTGTGAAGTGATATTTCTTTTAGTACGTTTCCCAAGTTAATTTGCTGTTTTAATCCATCCAGTCATCTATCCACCCATCTGCTGGTTTATTTAGCAAACGTTGATTCCCTACTCTGTGAGAGGTATGATGCTTAGGCTAGAACAACAAAGAGCCCTTCAGGAGGTGATGCTGATGAAGGTGTGTGGTGATAGGGGGTGGCTGTTAACATGATCATGCTGGGGCAGAAGAAAAATGCCCAGGACTGGAGGCATCCCTTAGAATGTGAGGGCTGCACAGAGACATCTACTTCCTATGTGCTGATCTCTTTAAATCTTGCTCCAAATTAATCACTTCTAAAATGGAAGGTCGAACACCCCGGGAATCATCTCTATATCAGGGCCTGTGCTGGGGAAACAGAGTTGAGTAGAGCCTGGATCTGCCCATAGATAACTCCCAGAGCAGTGTAGTGATTAGTAACCTTTTTGGGGTTATGGCTTTTTTTGTGAGACTCTGAAGAAAATTATGAATACTTCCCTGAAAAAAGTGCATGTATGTATACAATTTTGCCTGCAATTTTAGGATGCTAAGATCCTTGCCCTCCCACTGTCACCCCTCAGTGGATCTAAGATTAAGTAACTTCTGGTCTGGTGAGAGATAAAATTAATAAATCACAAGTAAAATACACTATGGTATGAACAGATAGAGAAAAGCTCACAGATACTCAAGAAACCTAGGGAAGCACCTAACTTATCTGGAGCAAGGAAGGACTTCCTGGAAGAACCACTTATTAAATTGAATATTCAAGGACAAATAGGAATTACCAGGAAAAGAAGTGAGGAGCCAGGGAGGGTGGCTCACTCCTGTAATCCCAGTCCTTTGGAGAGTCAAGGTGAGAGGATCATTTAAGGGCAGGAATTTGAGAGTAGCTTAAGCAATATAGCAAGACCCCATCTCTACAAAAAACAAATACTAAAAAAGTTAGCTGGGCATAGTGGCAAATGCTTATAGTCCTAGCTACTCAGGAGACTGAGGCAGGAGGACTGCTTGAGCTCAGGAGTTTGAGGCTGCAGTGTGCTATGATCATGCCACTGCACTCTAGCCTGGGCGACACTGTCTAAAACAAACAAACAAAAAACAATAGTGAGGGAAGGACCTTCTGAGAGGTACAGCCCATTCAAGGACCTGCAAGTACTGCAGGAGCCAGGCTTACAGACTGGGAGCAAGGGAGGGATGAGCAGTGCATCAGAGAAGTCATCAGAAACATATCCTTGACCCAGCATAGCTGAGTCTTAGCCCTCCAGGGCCCTGCTATAGCCATGCCTGACAAGTATGCAAGGTGCTCAGTGTCTTACATGTTATTACTGCTCAAACTCCCCGCAGAGGTGGACAGCAGAGGCAGCACTTCCCTGTGTTACAGATGAGGAAACTGAGACCCAGCCTGGGTACTGGGCTAGCCTGAGGCTGCACTGCCAGAGTCAGCTGCAGCCCAGATACTGCCCCTATCCTGATGCCATCCTGCCCACTGGACCAGCCATCCTTTTCAGGACCCCTCTTGGGGAATCTGTCCCAGGGTTCAAATGAAGCTTTGTGTCCTCATGTGTGGGGTTGGAGGATAATGGGAAGAGCATCTCTGAGGAGCTCTGGTCTAAGAGTGGGTTGGGGTGGGGTCGAAGTCAGAAGACAAATGCCCTCACTTCTTGGATTACACTCAAGGGTCCCTGGTCCCCTGCATGGAGAGCATAATGACGGAAGATCGTCTGAATGAAGTGAAAGCTGGTAAGTCATGCCCCGCGTTGGTGAGATTTCAGGGGATAGTGAGAGAGTGAGTAGAATCACAGTGGGTAATAGGGAAAGGGAAGGGATGTGTCCCAAGACAAGGGTCTTCAACTCAGTTCAGTTATACTAGTTTTTTGTTTGTTTGTTTGTTTGTTTTGAGACAGAGTCTCACTCTATTGGCCAGGCTGGAGAGAAGTGGCACGATCTTGGCTCACTGCAACCTCCCCCTCCTGGTTCAAGCGATTCTCCTGCTTCAGCCTGGCAAGTAGCTGGGACTACGGGCATATGCCACTGCGCCTGGATAATTTTTGTATCTTCAGTAGAGACAGGGTTTCACCATGTTGGCCAGGCTGGTCTCGAACTCCTGACCTCAAGTGATCCACCTGCTTCTGCCTCCCAAAGTACTGGGATTACAGGCATGAGCCACTGTGCCTGGCCAGTTTTACTAGTTTTTAATCCAGGATGAGTAAAGCATTAAGTACCACTGGGTTACCAAGAGACAGAACACAGCCTCACCCTAGGGGAGCTCACAGTCTCATTAAGGAAATGAGGCTCAAAAGCAAGACTGAAAGCCGTTTAGTGCAGGGTGACTCTTAAGTGGGGACTGACTCACTTTGTAACCAAGGAATATGATGACAGTGTTAAGGTAGGCTGGGACAGTCCAAGAAGGCTTCCTGGAGGAGGCGGATTTTGACTCAGGCTCTGAAAAATGTGAATAATTTGAAGTGCCAGGAGGAAAGTGAGATGAGGGTATGCCAAGTAGAGGGTGCTTAAGCCAAGGCACGGAGATGGAAAGGATTAGGTATGAGACCCACATGGGGTCCTGGGTCTTAACAGGAGGCTTCTCCCTTCCCCTTGATGCAGCTCTGGAAAACTTGAGACATGACCCAGAAGCATCAGTGTGCATCTACGCGGCCCAGGTCCAGGACCACATCCTGGCCAGCTGCTGGCAGAACTCCTGGCTGCCACACGGGGACTCGTGGGTGTGTTACCCGGTCACCACGCACCACTGGAGCCCCAGCTGTGAGAACCTGCCCACTTCCCACCAGCGGCGCTCCTGGATCATGCAGGCACTGGGCTCCTGGAAGATGTCCTTGAAGCAGTGACGTCCCTGAGTCCCCAACCCTCCTCAGGGTGGTTGAGCTCCAGCCATGCTCCCTATAAATGTCATGTGGCTTACTTCTCTATCTTGATTGTTTCCTTTTGGGACATCCCCCAGGCTCTGGAGCAGTCATCACTTTGAGAGGAGTTTGCCTTGGTTTGTTGGCTCAGTCAATAACTATTGACCTACGTAGTCTGTTTTGCCCATATTGTATAAGTGAGGAAGCAGAGGGATGAAGTCGCTTCCCCAGGGCCACACAGTGAGTCTGCTGGATGTCTCAGTTTCCCCTGCCCCATATTATAAGAACAAAAGGAGATGATGATTTGGGTGGCTGTCGGGGAAAGGGAAAAAAGGGAAAGAAGAGACAGCCCCACCCCCACGACATCATGCATATCCCAAAACCCTGAATTCTGAGTCCCGCCCTTGGGTCTCTGCCCAGTAATTGGCCACCACAGATTCTAGCAGCATTTACTGAGCACCTAATCTGGGCCAGCCCTGCTCTGGGTGCCACGATACACACATGAATAAGACCCAGCCCCAGGCCCTAGCAGTTCATAGTCTGATACAGTGGTTCTCAGCCAGGGGTGATTTTGATCCCCAGGTAATATTTAACAATGTCTGGAGATGTTTCTGGCTATTACACTTGTGGGGGCTGAGGGGTATGCTATTATCATCTAATGGGTAGCGGCCAGGGATGCTGCTAAACATCCTACTCTGCTCAGGACAGTCCTTCAACAAGGAGTTCCCCATCCCAATTGTTGAAAGTGCCATGGTTGAGAAACTTTGGTCTAATGAAAGTGTCAGAAACATATACAGACACCAACAGCACAGCAGGTCAGTATGGGGGCTGCGGCGTCCCGAGGAGGTACATAGACCATCTGGCGGTAAAGTGTCAGATAAGGCTTCCCAGGGAAGAAACTCCCCTGCAGGGGGTTTGGAAAGAGCATGTATGGGAGGGAGCAGGACACACGGAACCAAGGAACAACTGCAGTCCTGCAGTGCACAGAGCCCAGAGAGAGAGGGGAGAGGAGTCTCAGGCTAGAGCCAGGGAAGCGTTGGAGGCTGTGTTAAGGAGGGAGACTTCATCCAGATAGGAGTGGGAAGGCACTGTGGGCTGCTAAGCAGGGGAGGGATGTAGGCAGATGCCTGCTTTAGAAGGCGCCGCCTCCTAGGGATACAGGAAACCTCAGGCACTGCTGGTGAGATGGTAAATTGGCGCAGCTCTTCTGCAATCTGTAGACATCTGTCATTATTTGGTCACTTCAGTCTTACTGAGTTCATGCATACCCACGACTGAGCAGTTCCACTCGTAGATACATAGCTCGGGGGAATCTTCCACAGGTCCATAAAGAGAGATGCATGAGGAAGTTGATAAGTGTTCTTTGTGGTGGTGGGGAAAGGAGGCAGCCTGGGTATCCATCCCTTGGGAGAAGATATGTGTCGTGGGGCCCTGCGCAGCAGTTAGGGGCTGCTAGATGGGACCTAAAACCCAGTGCTGTGGGGAAAAAGTGCATCAAGAATGTATACACAGAAGTTGACCAGGCGCGGTGGCTCACTCCTGTAATCCCAGCACTTTGGGAGGCTGAAGCAGGTGGATCACCTGAGTCAGGAGTTTGAGACCAGCCTGACAAACACGGTTAAATACCATCTCTATTAGAAATACAAAATTAGCCAGACATGGTGGCACATACCTGTAATCCCAGCTACTTGGGAGGCTGAGGCAGGAGAATCGCTTGAACCTGGGAGGCAGAGGTTGCAGTGAGCCAAGATTGTGCCATTGGACTCCAGCCTGGGCAACAAGAGTAAAACTCTGTCTAAAATACACACACACACACACACACACACACACACACACACACACATATATATACACACACACACACACACACATATATACACACACACACATATATACACACACACACACATACAATAATTCACATTTTGCAAGAACACTTAGAAACTGAGAAGACACAGTAAACACACTAGAGGCCAGGTGTGGTGGCTCATGCCTATAATTCCAACACTTTGGGAGGCCGAGGCGGGAGGATCGCTTGAGACCAGGAGTTCAAGACCAGCCTGGGCGACATAGTGAGACCTCCATCTCTATAAAACAAAACAAAAAAAATGCTAATAAAACATGCTAGAATGATTGACTAGGGTAAAGAGGAGGGCTTTGGGGTATAAAAGGGAGTAAATAAAAAAGAAAGCAGAAGAAGCTCACTATGTCGTGGAGTGAAAGGACTGGATGGCAGTGTGGACAAGAGCACCATCAGGGAGACTTAGCCAGCAACTGCTGAGGGAACAGTGGCCAGACCTTGCAGCATTAAATGGAGAGGATGGCCAGGCCTGCAGGAGACTGAGGAAGGGGACTTTCAGAGCCTAGTAGTTGACAGAATGGAGGAGGGAGGAGGGAGAGGGAGGTGCTGAGTCTGGCACCCAGACTGACTGAGCCAGTGGAGCCCACATCGAGTGGTGAACCCAGGACCAGGAGCAGGCTGTGGGGCAGGGGATGAGTTCAATTTGGACATGGTAAGCTTAAGGGACTGTGCAGCAAGCTAGTGGAGATATCCACAGGGCCGCTGGCTGCTGCTGTGGTCTGAACACTGTGTCCCCCCCCAAATTCATATGAAATCCAAACCCCCAAGGTCATTATATTAGGAGGTGGGGGCCTTTGAGAGGTGATTAGGGATTAGTGAATGGGATTAGTGCTCTTATGAAAGAGCCTTCACAGAGCTCCCTCACCACTCACACCATTGGAGGACACTGAAAAGATGGCATCTGTGAACCAGAAAGCAGGCCCTCACCAGACACCAAATCTGCCAGGCCCTGATCTTGGACTTCCCAGCCTCCACAACTGGGAGAAATAAATGTTTGCTGTTTACACACCACAGAGTTGATAGTATTCCATTATAGCAGCCTGAACAGACTATGGCGGCCACAAAAGGACACGGATGGAGCTCAGTTGAGGGACCTGAGACGGAAGCAGATTTGAGATTCATCTGTGTGTAGGGGCTGGGGTACGATTTCCCTGGGAGAGTTTCTAGAGTGAGACATCAGCCTGTGGAGCACCTAACTTAAGCTCCTGTTGGGGGTTAGGAGCCCATGATGTTGACCACACAATCATCTTCTAATAAATGGTAGCACAGGCCATTGGTATTCTGGGCCTGGGAGAGAGTGTAGGAAATGGGGGAGATTCATTTGCGCAATCCTTTCCATCAGGGAGAATGTTCACAAACATTGCCTCCTTGGAGTCTTACAGTAGCCCTGTGGATTATGGTGAAGGCAGACTGGCTTTATTGCCCACATTCCACAGATGAGGACACAGCTTAAAGAGGGATGGGCCTTCCCCAAGGTCCTGCAAGGGAACTAATGGAAGTGTAGGTCCCAAAGATCTCAAGACTCCTATACCTGAATCCTTTCCACCCAGAACCACTTCTGCTTTCATGGGCTAGGACCCAGGTCTAGGGTGGCCCTGACAGATGACAGCTGCTATATTTTGGGTCTGGGTGGCCCCTAAGCACAGCAAAGGCTGATTGACTCAATTATCGGCCAAGACCCCTAATTAATTTTGAGTTGGAAGGTTCAGAGTGTGCTGAGCAAGTCACTTCACTTCTCTTAGCTTCCCCTATTGTTACCTGTAAAATGGGTTCATACCTCACAGTGTTCTTACGGGAATCAAATGGAAAAAAAAAATGAAAGCAAAAAGACTCTGTAGGCTCTGGACTCAGTAAAGGAAAAGATGATGAAGAGGAGAATAAGGGAGGAAACCAGGGTTAGGGAGCAGGGCTGGAGGAGGAAGTGTGGAAAAAGAGTTTGGATTTGGAGGAAAGGGAGCACTAGGACCAGGTGTTCTGCTGGGTGTGGGAGAATCAGAAGGGAAAAGATAAAGTCCCGGTACTGGAAGGCTCATGGTCCCCATGCGCCACCCTTAGCCCTGCTGTCTCCATCCTCGTATCAAAGAATAACCACCCTGCCAGCCCCGCTGCTGGGTTTCAGATCTCTCCCTTCCCTTGGTCTCTTATCAGCATCCTCCTTGTGAATCTCTTAACCAACCTCCCCCCATCAATGCTTCACCTGGCAGCCCAGGCCTTCCTAAGACAAATGTGCTCATGGCCTGTGGTCCTTTTAGGTGTTTTCAGTGGCTCATCATCCTCTGCAGGACCAAGGCTAGTAAGGTAGGCAGGCCTTCTGGCCCCTACCCACTTGCCTGTCACATCTCTTTTTTCTTTTTTTTTTTTTTTTTGAGGTAGAGTCTTGGTCTGTTGCCCAGACTGGAGTGCAGTGGCGTGATCTCAGCTCACTGCAACCTCCGCCTCCTGGATTCAAGTGATTCTCCTGCCCCAGCCTCCCCAGTAGCTGGGACTACAGGTGCGTGCCACCATGCCCGGCTAATTTTTTGTATTTTTAGTAGAGACAGGGTTTCACTGTGTTAGCCAGGATGGTCTCGATCCCCTGACCTCATGAACTGCCCGCCTCGGCCTCCCAAAGTGCTGGGATTACAGGCATGAGCCACCGGCCACACCTCTTAACACTTGCAGTACCCAGCATGGCGGGCCGGTGCACACCTCCATGCTTCTCTCCACATGTGAGCTCCCACCGTCTAAAACGCTAAGTCCTCTATCCATCTGCAGAGACCTTCCTCAGCTCTGATCTCAGCTCTGCATCACCTTGAATCCCACCCCTCTGAGCCTTTACTGAGCAGACCTGTGACCCAAGGCCAGTTTAGATTGGTGTGCTTCCTGTCTGCTTTTCATTTCAGACGAGGCTAGGAGCTCCCCAAGGCTGTAGCCCTGGGGAACTTCAGCCATTTGCTGGCCGGTAGGGCAGCCGCAGGAAGCCACAGGGCTGCCTAACCAGGCTTGCAGCACCTGGACTGGAGACCCGGTTTCCATCTGAGCTGTGGGAGTTAGGGGTGGCTAAGCTCAGAGACAGAGGTCTGATCAGACTCTCCTTTCCTGGAAACTCTCCAAAAGGTCCCATCCCACTCTGAGGAAATGGCCAGATCCTCATAGTTACAGCCCTTCTGTCCTCCCACTTCATCATCTCCTTGCCCCCTTCCTCACTCTGCTTCAGCCCCACTGGCCTCCTTGCTGTTTCCCAAGCACAGAAGACCCTCCTTCATCAGGGTTCTGGCCTGTTCCCTGTTCCCTCTATGGGAATGCCTTTCCCAGACCCCTCCTGGTCACTCCCAGGCCTCTGGCAGAATGTCTACCCATCCTGTTTAAAACTTTTCCCCAGTAGGTCTTGCTACCCCTGACAAACTCTTACATCTCAACTGTCTATTGTCCTTTCCTCTCCACTGCCTTAGCAACTCCTAGAGGGCAGGGATTTCATCTGCTCTGCCCACCACTATATAGCCAGCCACTAGAACAGGCCGGAAGCGCAGAAAGAGCTAAATAAGTATGTGTTGACTGACTGACGAACAAATGAATGAAGTGAGATGGGGGCTTTGGGGATTCGGGCTTACGCACCACCCCAAAAGCATTCGGGCCAAGAGAGGCCCGGCATCGCCGAGGAGGGCGGGCCGGGGGAGGAGCGTATTAGCCACGCCTGGTCACGCTCCCAGGCCGGCGGAACCCAAGGCGCGCGGGCCTGCGTCGCCGGGAGGATTGAGGAAAGGGCACTCGCGCCGCCGGAAGGGGTGCTCGCTTCAAGGCGCCGGGACCCGGGCTGGAAGGCAGGGCATCAGCTATGGAGCAACCTGGGCAGGATCCCACCTCAGACGACGTCATGGACTCCTTCCTGGAAAAGTTCCAGAGCCAGCCTTACCGTGGCGGCTTTCATGAGGACCAGTGGGAGGAGGTGGGCTGTCCTGGGGTCTCCGCATGTGTGTAGGGGCGTGGGGCACGGACTTGTGGGGCACCCGGGCTTTGGGGCGCCTCCCTCAATTCCAGATCCCTGGCGCTGCCAGCCGATGGCTGGTTTCTAGTTGAGTATTGAAAATCGGCCTCGAGGTTTTGAGTTGCTCCTTAAGCTGTCAGTACATTTGAGAACCTGGGTCTTGGAGTCAGGCCTGTGACTTAACCACTTACTGGCTCTGATATGGGTCAGTTACTTAACTTCTCTGAACCCGTTTCCTCATCTGTAAAACTGCCCTAACTATATCACCAATAGCAAAGATGAAATGAGACAGTTGGTAAAGTGTCAAGACCATAAGGGCGCTCAATTAATGGTAATTCCTGCCGCTCTTGTAGTATACGAGAACTAAAACAATCATTAGAGACCATTACACCGCACTCCCATTTTACAGAAGGGAAGCGGAGGCCTGAATGGATACAGCTAGCTGTGATGATTTGCAAATCATGATGAGTAAAAAAAACTTTGATAATGAGTCATGGAATTGGATCTGCTCAGTAGAAAAGCTTATTCATGTAGTTCATTCTTAACCATTTCCAGGAATTTGAAAAGGTCCCCCTATTTATGAGGAGAGCGCCATCAGAAATTGATCCCAGGGAGAATCCTGATTTGGCTTGTCTCCAGTCAATTATTTTTGATGAGGAGCGTTCTCCAGAAGGTATCTTAACATGACTAATACTTGTTTTGTGTTTCCACTGAATTAAGTGTGGGTTAGAAGTGTTCTGATTGATAACAAGAAGTTAACCTGAGCTAACTTGCCGTTATTCACTCCAACATACTTGTGTACCTACTAAGTGGTAGGAATTGGGGATACAGGGATGAATAAGACACAATTCCAGCCTCCAAGGTCAGGGTCAGTGAGAAGCCTATTGTCTTAAAGAATCAAGACAAACTTGTGTTATAAGTGTCAACATGTAGGTGTATACTACAGCGGTAGTGGGTCCTGTTGGAACACTTTAAGGAGCAGGAGTGGATTCACAATAGATAGGAAATTTGAGCTGAATCTTTGTAATTTTATAGGCTTTTGCTAGGGTGAGGAGGGGAATTTGCACTCCACAGAATAAACAACATACGCAAAAGCAGGAGTATAATCAATCCCCGTGTCCCTCACTGATTTCTTCAGTGATTAAAAAAAAAATTCTTTTCTTCAATAGCTAGGATGAGTATACTTTTTTCCTTTATGCTTCTTTTTTTGGAAAACACTTAGTAATCTACCTTGTAAGATATTTGGAATTAGCATTAAATTTGTGTGACTTTGTCCATGTTGATACCCACTTTTATCGTAACATTGAGTTTCCTTTCCCTATTGGTTTCTTCCCTTCGGTGTATCATATAGTATATTATTGCATGATTTAGAATCTATTTTAATGAGCCTTTTAAAAGTAGGCAATAGTGATTATTTTCCTCTTCTTTGCAGAACAGGCCAAGACCTATAAAGATGAGGGCAATGATTACTTTAAAGAAAAAGACTACAAGAAAGCTGTAATTTCGTACACTGAAGGATTAAAGAAGAAATGTGCAGATCCTGATTTGAATGCTGTCCTTTATACCAACCGGGCAGCAGCACAGTACTATCTGGGTAATTTATAAGTGCTTTCTGAAGAATAAACTTATGATACAAGCCATTATGATGGTTAGTGGAGGTTTGAGAACATCAGAGGATGAGGGGCTGTTATCACAGAAACCTAGACTAAGGATAGTTTACTCTGATTGAACTCTGTTCTTCCAAGTTTACATGATAAAAAGAGAAACAGAATGGATTGTGTAATTCTTACTATCTGAACCCAAAAAGTGACTTGGTCACTCTAGTAAGGTGTTTGATGTATGAGGCAGTATGTTCTGATATTTTTGAGCCCAAGGGCTTCTACTCTCTCAAAAAATGTGTGTTTCTGCCTTTTATCCTCTTTTCAAGGATGCTAGCAGGATTAAGGCAGTAGAGATCTTTAGGTGAGAGAAGCCGTTTTAATCTAAGGGAGAATATCTCAGAGTGTTCTGTGGGAGGTAAAAATATTTTTTGGTTGGGTGCAGTGGCTCACACCTGTAATCCAAGCACTTTGGGAGGCTGAGGTCAGGAGTTCAAGACCAACCTGGGCAACATAGTGAGATCCTGTCTCTACAAAAAAGTTAAGTGGGCATAGTGGTGCCTGCCTGTAGTCCTAGCTACTCAGGAGGCTGAGGCAGGACGTTTGCTCAAGGTTGCAGGGAGCCATAATCATGCCACTCCACTCCAGCCTGGGTGACAAAGCGAGACCTGTTTCTAAAAAGTTGCTTGGATGAGGAATTTTAACTCTTTTATTTATTTATTCATATTTTTTACCTTATTACATTTTTTTGTAGAGACAGGGTTTTTCCATGTTGCCTGGGCTGGTCTCGAACTCAGGCTCAAGTGATCCATCCACCTTAGTCTCCTAAAGTATTGGAATTACAGATGTGAGCCACCGCACCCAGGAGGATGAGGAGGTTTGGAAAATGCTGCTTCTTAGAGATTTGCAGTACACATTAACATGTTAAAGACACTGAGATAGCCTGCAAGAAAATAAATTTACCCTGGGTTTCTCAAATTTTGTCAGCTTCCTCTTCAGTTAACACTAACCTCATGCAGGTTCTGTAGTGGTAAATTTGGGAAATGATTATTTAAGTAGTATTGCTGGTGACTAGTCTTGGTTATGTTAGACCTGTGGGGTTTTTTTTTTTTTTTTTAATTATTTTTTTAAATTGAGACAGGGGTCTCGCTATGTTGCTCAGGCTGGCCTTGAATTGCCTGAGCTCAAGCGATCCACCTGCCTTGGTCTCCCAAAGTGCTGGTAATACAGGCTTGAGCCACTGCACCCAGCCTAGACCCATGTTTGTTATCACAGAATTTAGAGAGGACCTAGGACTCTGGGGCTGGTGTGCTGAAATTTCATAACATTGTGCCTTGTGTTGGGTACTCGGTAGACCTTTTCAGTCTGGAAACTCATGTTTCTAGGAAATTTTCTTGAATTCTTTGATATTTTCTTTTCTTTTTTACTCTTTTTTCTCTTTTTGGAAATCCTGGCTGCTAATACTTTGGGAATCAAGTAGGAGAAGAGGACCAAGGGCTCAATCTTTAATATTTCCTTTACTGAATCACCCTTGTGCCTGGGGGTTCCAGTCCAAAGACCCACCGTTTTGTTGTCTGCTAGGGTCTGTTGTCTTCCAGCCTTCCACCTGGTGGAATAGGGGAGGAGTAGGTCACTGGTGCAGCAGAGGGGTAAGGAATATGGGACTCTGATTAAGTAGATTTTCAACCCACCTTCACCCCCACTTCCAGAGGTACCTGGTGCCGTCAGTTCCTGAGTCCTGGGTACTTTGTAGTTTCTGCAGTACAGCTTGGTAGCTTTTGGGCTTTCCCTCTGCTGGTTTAGAATTCAGTTTCCTTAAGCCTGATACATCAGTTACTTGTCCCTTTGTTTTCCAGCTTTCAGACTGTGTTCTGTGTCCTTCTCATTTTCTTTGTCTCTATGGGCGGGAGAATGGGGATTGAGTTAAATATATGTGTTCAGTCTGCCTCCTTTAACTAAAAGTGCTTGGATCACTTTCATGTGCATTTTTTTCCATGGTTGAGATCCTACTGTTCTTCCAGTTTGATATTCAGGTTTTTCACTTAATTTTATAGCAAAACAATTTCACCCATCATTAAAAATCATTTTTGAATGTTATTTCAATAGCTAAAGTTGCATCATATGGACATGACACTATTTATACTGTTTGCTTTATTAGTCAACTATTGTTGACTATATAGGCTGCTTTTGGTTTTATAAATAATGCAAAAACAAAGTCATAATATTTTTCTAATAATTCTGATTATTCATTAGGCTAAAGCAGGATTTGGCAAATTATGACTCAGAGTCCACCTCTGGCCCCTTGGCTTGCCATGAACTGAAAATGTTCCATACTTTTTAATTAAAAAAATTTTTTTTAAAGAGACAGGGTCTTACTCTGTTCAGGCTGGAGTGCAGTGGTGTGATCATAGCTTAGTGCAATCTTAGACTCCTGGGCTCAGGCAATTCTCCCACTTCTACCTCCCGAGTAGCTAGAACTATAGGCATGTACCACCATGCCCAGCAAATTTTTAAAACTTTTTTTGTAGGGAGAGAGTCTTGCTATGTTGTCCAGGCTGGTCTTGAACTCCTGGTCTTAAGCAGTCCTCTCACCTCGGTCTCCCATAGTACTGGGATTGCAGGAGTGAGCCACCTCCCCAGATGTTTCTGACATTTTTCAAGAATTGTGATAAAACAAAGAAGAATGTGCAGTAGACCACATGTGGCCTGCAAAACCTAAAATATTTATCTGGCCCTTTACAAAATATTTTGCTGACCCCCTGGGCTAGAGATTTAGGTAAATACTAAACCATTAAGTAATAATTACAGTATACTCCAGAAAGTTAAAGTATACCTCATGGCTTCCTAGTTTGGGTAACTGGTATGTGTGTGATTGCATACCTTTTTTTTTTTTTTAATGCACTTACAAATATATACGTGTGTCTAGATATTTAGTTTGGTTTGTTTTTTTTAAAAATAGGCTTCTTCTATACTTATAGAACTACCACTTAAAACAATATAGAACAGACATCCTACCATGTCTCTTACATGAGGATCTATCTCATTCTTTTTAATGGCTGCATAGTATTCAATAGTATGGATTTACCATAATTCATGTAATCATTACCAAATCGAGTATATCTGGGTTATCTCCAGCTTTTCACAATTAAAGTAATGCTGTAGTTAACATGCTTTTACATTTATCCCTGCACATTTGTTCAAGTATTTTTGATGATTTTCCAGAAGAAAATTGTTGGGTCAAAGTATATGCACAAAGTACATGGTGATTTGCTTTCTAGTTTACCCTGAGAGTGCCCCTTTTCCATATCTTTTCTAATACTAGATATTATTTGTCTAACTTTTAGCAATTTCTTAATTTTAATTTCCTAATCATTAGTGATCTTGAACATCTTTTCATGTGCTTACTAGTCATTTACAGTTCTGTGGATTGCCTGTTACAGACATTTCTAAGGCTCTTGACGAGTACAACCGTATTTTTTCGAAAAAACAGTTGCTCTCATTTGTGTTTCCCCAAGATTGTACAACAGTGTTTTTGTCACTATGTATAAAATTTTGGAAACATTTTGATCTCAGAACTTCTCTCTTTTACTAAATGGTGTTTTGTTAGGCAATTTTCGTTCTGCTCTCAATGATGTGACAGCTGCCAGAAAGCTAAAACCCTGCCACCTCAAAGCAATAATAAGAGGTAAGTCTTGTAGAACTACAGTATGACATTTAAAGCTTTGATATGGAGGTGCTAGGATACTAATAAAGTCATCTGATTTTTGCAGTCTGGGTATTAAATTCCTGTTCCTTATCAGCAGCAACATGCCACTTTTAAAAGAATTCCTCAGAGAATGACTTAACCCTTTATGTTTTAAGAATTTGTAGAGAAATAGAAACCCGTCATTTTAAATTAATAAATAATAAAATTAATTAAAACAAAGCAGTTGCAAAGCCACATTCTGATATTTTTTCCCCCCCAAATTAGCTGATTGAAAGCAAAGGTCTTCAAATGCCATGTTAATGTTAATTAAAAGATAAGTTATGGGACCTTTGCTGATGACTCTGGTGCTGAGATGTTCTCAGATTATGTTTTCTCTTGTAGTCTGACCTTTCTATGTAATAATAGTGCTTTTATTACTTTTATACTTCACCTTTTCTTTCAGAAGCTCATAGGTGCTTTGCAAACTTTAATTT
The DNA here is from genome assembly GCF_001698545.2 of Rhinopithecus bieti. NCBI lineage: Eukaryota > Metazoa > Chordata > Mammalia > Primates > Cercopithecidae > Rhinopithecus > Rhinopithecus bieti. Next base: position 92,892 of record NW_016804605.1, read on the forward strand.
ATTCATCACATATTAATCTTCCCTGCATCCCCATGGACCAGCTTAGAATGCTTTATCAAAATTATGCCTCTTTAAATGTTCATGGTGAAGGGCAGTAGGCAGATCCATGTCCCTCAGCTGTAGGAAAAGAAGGTACTGAACAAAGATTGACTGATAAATTGAATCTAGGTAGTCCTGTGGAATTTACTTCAGGCTGGAAGTGTGTAATCCTTGATTCAGTTGTTGGTTTAACTTACAGTGTGACCTTGGCAAGACAACCACTTTGAATGTCAGTTTGCTCATCTCTAGAAGATGGGGTTAGATTCTGTTGACATCTAAGCCCTTACAATTCTTATATTTTGAAATTCTGTGGAAAACCTAAAGAGGCTAAATGGAGAAAGATGTACATGATAACATTATTATTATTATTATTATTTTTGATGGGGGAGAGGCAGCTTCAACTGGTAGCCATAAAGAACAAAATTAGGAAAGACCTAATGTCTTTGGCCTTGCCGCTGCCTTGATGAATAGCTGAAACAAATTCTGCTTTTTCCTCCTTTAAAAAATCATCTGGGATGGACTTTATCCTTCCTGTCTGTAGATGAGGAACCTAAAGCTTGGATATGCTTGGTCTTTTGTCTAAGGTCTAGCTGGTAAATGACACAGCCAGATTTCTAGCCTTGATCTATGTCGTTTGCCACTAAGTTATAGCTTTTCCTACTTTAAGAGCCCTTAATACCAGGGAGACTTACAGGAGTTTTGAACTAAATGGACCTTAGGGATTTTTCTGATTTAGGACACAAAAAATATTCTTCCTTGTCTGAGGACTGCAGTATAAGGGGCATTATCCTCCATTTTGCCTTCAGGGTACTGGCTAGTAGTTGGTAGGGGTGGGAGATCTTGCTCAAAGCAGGCTCTTTCCATGCATGTTGTTCTTGGATCCTAAGGGTTCTGGGTTCTGCAGGTGCCTTATGCCACCTGGAACTGAAGCACTTTGCCGAGGCCGTGAACTGGTGTGATGAGGGATTGCAAATAGATGGCAAAGAGAAGAAGCTTCTGGAATTGAGGGCTAAAGCAGACAAGCTGAAGGTTGGTGACTGTCAGCAGCCAATTAGCATTTGCTAATTAGCATTAAGTAGCATTCCCAAGATTGTGTCTCTCAAGTCATTGTAACTTTTTAAAAACAAAACCCAAAACTAGTCTCTACTCTTGGAACTCTGTGGAGAATACAGACAAGTAAACAGTTACAGTGTGATATAGAGGTAAGCAAGGATAGATGGTGTGTATAGTGGTAGTACAGTCATGTGCCACATAACAGTGTTTCATTCAATGATGGAACTCTGCATATATTACAGTGGTCCCATGAGATTATAATGCCATATTTTAACTGTACTTTTTCTGTGTTTAGATGTGTTTGGCTACACAGATAGTTACCATTGTGTTATAGTTGCCTATAGTATTCAGTGTAGTTATGTGCTATATAGGTTTGTAGCCTGGGTGCAATAGGCTGTACCATATAATCTAGGTATGTAGCAGGCTATACCATCTCAGTTTGTGTAAGTACATTCCATGATGCTTGTAAAACAATGATTGTGCATTTTTCAGAATGTATCCCCATCAATCTGAATGGAGATATGTCTTGTCCAGGGCAAAATTAGATACCTTTACTATATACAGTCACATAACAATGTTACATGTTCAGGGCCAGCTAAAGACTCCCAGTATATATTATATACTTCCATTCCATAGTATAAGCCGTGAAGAGAGACCGAAACCAGGAATTAAGAGACCTTAAGACTAGTTCTGGCTTTCTATTAACAGGCATGTAAGGCAGTATTGCACGGTGGCTAAGAGCTTAGACTCTGGCGCCACTGCCTGAATTTGAAGACTCCCTTCACGAGAGTTGTGTGACTTGGACAACTTGCTGATCTCTTTGTGCTTTAGCTACCTCACTAGTAGGAAGAGGATTAAAATACTTCCTACCTTATAGGGCTATTATATAGTTTAGATGGTTTAACATAAGTAATGTTTTTTAAATAGCACCTGGAACATACACACAGTAATGCTATTTAAATGTTGGATATTATTTTGGGTAGTGATGGTATTCTGTTATTATTACTGTTTTTAATCATTATTTTAGCTGTTAAGTGCCAGAAATGTCACATGTCATCAGCAATGACCAGAAGTCATTCTGGTCATATGAAATGGTAGAAAAGGTAGATCTCTATGGACCCACATGGCTCAATAACAGAATTCTGAGCCTAGGTAATTGGATGTGGCCAGAATTTCTGAAAGTGGTATATACAGGAATGAATGTCTAGAGGGCTACTGGGGACAGTCACAATTAAAGGGAGATTTCAAGGCCCAGAACCCTGATATTAGGTTTAGGTGACATTGCTTGCTGAATAGCTGAATTATTCCCCTGTGTCTGAGTACAAGTTGATTCTGAGTTCCTGTGTACTTGGCATATAGCCAACAGACTCGTGGCTATATTAATATCAGACAGAGTAGACTTCAAAGCAGCAAGTATTACCAGAGATGAAGTGAAGCCTTTTTTTTTTTTTCTTGAGACAGAGTCTTGCTCTGTTGCCCAGACTGGAGTGCAGTGACATGATCATGGCTTACTGCAACCTTTACCTCCTGGACTCAGCTGATCCTCCTGCCTCAATCTCCTGAGTAGCTGGAACTACAGGCGTGCACCACCATGCCAGGCTAATTTTTTTTTTTTTAATTTTTAAATTTGTAGAGATAGGGTTTCACTATGTTGCCCAGGCTGGTCTCAAACTCCTGGGCTCAAGCAGTCCTCCTGCCTTAGCCTTCCAAAGTGCTAGGATTACAGGCATGAGCCACTGTGCACAGCCATTGAAGCATTTTTTTAAATGATAAAAGGACCAGCTTATAAGAATATTTAATAATTCTAAATGTGCAGGCACCTAATAACAGCTTCAAAATGCGTGACACAAAACTTGACAACTCGAAGAAAGAGACAAATCCACAAATAGGTGGATATATCAACTCTCTCAGTAATTAATAAAACCAGAATTTACAAAATAGAGAGGGGTAGTGTTAGTCACAGTGGTGGACTAGAGACCTTCAAAAATTTTCTCCAGTTGGGCACAGTGGCTCACGCCTGTAATCCCAGCACTTTAGGTGGCCGAGGTGGGTGGATCACGAGGTCAGGAGATTGAGACCATCCTGGCTAACACAGTAAAACCCCGTCTCTACTAAATATACAAAAAAATTAGCTGGGTGTGGTGGTGGGTGCCTGTAGTCCCAGCTATTTGGGAGGCTGAGGCAAGAGAATGGTGTGAACCCAAGAGGCGGAGCTTGCAGTGAGCCTAGATGGCGCCACTGCACACCAGCCTGGGCGACAGAATGAGAATCCGTCTCAAAAAAAAAATTTTTTTTCTCTATAAGATCAATGAGGAGACTGGCAAAAATGGTCAGAATTAACTTTTCTAGGACTCTGGAAATGAACCAGAGGTTTGCAGCAATCTGGGGCATGTTTATTCAAGAAAATGATTGGAACCTCAGTAACAAAACAAATCTTTGTGACTTTTAACTTGCCTCTGTTTTCATTCTCCCTCCTCCCAGTTCCACAGTAGCCTTGAAGTCCAATAGCTTTGTGACATTTTAACTTACTCTATTCTTATCTCCCTCCTCCCCAGTTCCACAGTAGCCTTGAAGGCCCATAGCCCACAGTCATGGTGAAAATGAGCAGCCTGCAGCCACCAAAGGAGGCAGAACAGGCTCTTTCAAAGCCTTTCCCCAGAGAATTGTCATGATTTTACCATCTGGTGGATCCCTGGAAGACCCTGCTCACAGGGCTATTTTTATATGACCTGACTTGGAGCTTACCCAGTATAAAAGCTTTTTTTACATAGGGCCAGAAAATAGGGGGAATGAAAAGGTGGGAGAGAATTTGTCAAAAACAATTAGAGGCAATTGTTAAAGACTGTAGAAGCTGAAGCAGTGGATAACACTTGGAGCAAACAATAGGTGCATCATAAAGCTTAAAAGGAAAAACTGGGGAATGAAATTCTGTGGAGGCTCCAAAAAGCTCCAGTATTCCTGGAGATCTAGATGGTCACACATGTGCCCAGGGCTCTACACGTGCTCAGGAAAGACCTGAGAAGATCCTAAGCTCTCAGAGTCTCTGCAAGCAGGAGGTGAAGTCTAAGGTAGAATTGTAAACTGCTTGGGTGAATGATAAAAGTGTACTTCAACATGTACATAAAGCCTCTTGACAAAGATTGGAAGACTTACTGTCTGGTCATTAGCTAGAGGAAGCATAGATATGGAACTTACTAGACAAAGACTTTAAACCAGCTAATTTAAATATCTTCTCAGAATGAAAGGAAATAGTGTCTAAAGAACTAGAAAAAGTATGAGAATGATGTCTTCCAAATAGAGAATATCAACAAAGAGAAGTTACTAATAAGAACTTAACAGAAGTTCTGTAGTTGAAAAGTACAATAATTGAAGTGAAAAATTCACTAGAAGGGCTCAACAGCACATTTGAGCAGGCAGTAATAAGAATCATCACACTTAAGATGTATCAGTTGAGGCCGGGCGCAGTGGTTCACGCCTGTAATCCCAACACTTTGGGAGGCCGAGGCGGGTGGATCACGAGGTCAGGAGATCGAGACTGTCCTGGCTAACATGGTGAAACCTCATCTCTACTAAAAATATAAAAAAATTAGCTGGGCATGGTGGCACGTGCCTGTAATCCCAGCTACTTGGGAGGCTGAGGCGGGAGAATGGCGTGAACCTGGGAGGTGGAGCTTGCAGTGAGCCAAGATCGCACCATTGCACTCCAGCCTGGGCGACAGAGTGAGACTCCATCTCAAAAAAAAAAAAAAAAAGATGTATCAGTTGAGATTATCCAATCTGAAGAACAGAATGAGAAAAGAATAAGGATGAAGAAAGACTTGTACTATGCCATCAAGCATACCAACAAAGGCATAATGGGGGTCCTAGAAGGAGAGGAGAGAGAGAAATGGGCAAAAGAATACTTGGGGAAATACTGGCCAAAACTCCCCAAATTTGGTGAAAAACACTAATGTATACATCTAAAAGTTTAACAAACTCTAAGTGGGATAAACTTAAAGTGATCTATACCTAAACACATTGTAATCAAACTGTTGAAAAACAAAGAAGAGAAACTTAAAGGTAGCAGGAGAAAAATGACTCTTCATGTACAAAAAATCTTAAGGAAAATTAACAGCTTTCTCATCAGAAGCCATGAAGGCCAAAAGGCAGGTAAATGACATATTCGAAGAGCTAAAAGAAAAAGACTGTAAGAATTCTATATCTAGCAAGCCTATTCTTCAAAAATGAAAGAGTGGCTGGGCACAGTGGCTCACGCCTGTAATCCCAGCACTCTGGGAGGCCGAGGCGGGTGGATCACGAGGTCAGGAGACCGAGACCGTCCTGGCTAACACGGTGAAACTCTGTCTCTACTAAAAATACAAAAAATTAGCCGGGTGTGGTGGCAGGCACCTGTAGTCCCAGCTATTTGGGAGGCTGAGGCAGGAGAATGGCGTGAACCCAGGAGGCGGAGCTTGCAGTGAGCCGAGATCGCGCCACTGCACTCCAGCCTGGGCGACAGAGCGAGACTCTGTCTCAAAAAAAAAAAAAAAAAAAAGGAAGAGTGGAAGAGAAGTAGTAGTAAAACCATCTATAGGCAGACAACATGACATTATGTAGAAAATCCTAAGGGATCCACTAAAAAACTCTTGGAACTAATAAACAATTCAGCAAGCTTGTTGGAAACAACATCACCAGTACACAAAAATTGTTTGTATTCTATAGATTTTAATGAACACTCTGAAAATGAAATTAAGAAAACAATTCCATTTTCAATAGCATCAAAAAATACTTAAGAGTACATTTAACAAAAGTAGCTAACACTTATACTCTAAAAATACAGAAAACATTGTTGAAAGAAATTAAAGAAGACTTAAGTAAGTAGGAAGACATCCCATGTTCACAGATTAGATCTTAATATTGTTAGATGGTAATACTCCCAAAATTAATATATCAATTTAGTGTAATTTTCTTTTTTGAGACATGAACTTGCTCTAATATTCAGGCTGGAGTGCAGTGGCAAGATCCTGGCTCACTGCAACCTCAAACTCCTGGGCTCAAGCAGCCCTCCTGCCTCAGTCTCCCAAGTATCTGGGATTATAGGCATGTAATGCCACATCTGGCTAATTTCAGTGCAATCTGTATGAAATGTCCAATTGGCTTCTCTGTAGAAATGGACAGGCTAATCATAATATTCATATAGAAATTCAAGGGACTCTGAATAACCAACAATCATGAAAGACAAAAACAGAATTGGAAGACTCACACTTCCCAATTTCAAAACATACCACAGAGCTACAGTAATCAAGGCATTGTGATGATGGCATAAGAATAGACATATAGGTCAATGTAATACAACTGAGAGCTCAGAAATAAACCCTCACATTTATGGGGAATTTATTTTCAACAAGCATGCCAAGACCATTCAATAGGGAGGTAATCTTTTCAACAAATGACAGTGGGACAACTGGATATTCACATGTGGGAGAATGAAGCTAGAACCTTACCTCATACTATATAAAAAAGTTACCCAAAGTGGATCAAATACCTAAATGTAAGAGCTGAGACTACACAACTCTTAAAAGAAAACATAGATATAAATATTCATGAACTTGGATGTGACACAAAGCACAAGCAACAAAAGGAAAAGTAGATCGATTGGACTTCATCAAAAGTAAAAGCTTTTTGCTTCAAAGGATACCATCAAAAAAATGAAAAGGTTAAGATAAATGTGAAGAAAAAAGTGAAAAGGGCCTGGGTGCAGTGGCTCACACCTGTAATCCTAGCACTTTGGGAGGCCAGGGCAGGAGGACCACTTGAGGCCAGGAATTCGAGATCAGTCTGGGCAACAAAGTGAGACCTTGTCTCTCCAAAAAAAAAAAAAAAAAGAAAAGAAAAAGTCCACAGAATGGAAGATAATATTTGTAAGTCATAAGGGAGTTTTATCTGCAATATATAAACAACTCTTATCATCTCAATAAGACAGGTAACTCAGTTTTTCAAATGAGCAAAGGATGTGAATAGACACTTCTCCAAAGACACACAAATGGCCAAAAAGCACATGAAAAGATGTTCAACATCATTAATTATTAGGAAATGCAAATCAAAACCATAGTAAGATACCATTGCATACCCACTAGGGTGGTTATAATTAAAAAAAAAAAAAAGTCTATAGCATCTATAGAGACAGGGTCTCTATCACCCAGGCTGTGTTTCATAGCACTCGGTTCACACCACCAGAGTAGTACATAATCTACCTGTTACACTTGGCTCTTTACTTGTCTGTACCCCTCAACCCCTCAGTAGACTGTGAGTTCCTTGGGTACACACAGGAAGTAAATTTAAACTTTTGCTGCCACTGGGTCTGACATCTAGGCATGTACTTTGTAAATGTTTATTGAGCTAAAATCTGGCCACTGGTATTCCTTAACACAGGAGCTTGGGTTGGATAGAGATCAGAGATAATAATTTAGGAGCAGGCTGGGGCAATAGAAGAGGAAGCCAGGTCTCTAGAGCTGATGCATCTAAATTTCATTTTTAGCGAATTGAACAGAGGGATGTGAGGAAAGCCAGCTTGAAAGAAAAGAAGGAGAGGAATCAGAATGAGGCTTTACTCCAGGCCATCAAGGTGAGTTCTCAAACCTTAGGTTTTTATGGTCCTGCTAAATCCACTAATCCTGTGAAGCTTGTTGGGAACCTTTCTTGGGATGCTTTACCTGAAGGAATTTGTTCATTTTCTTGCTACTTTGGTAAAGCAGTTGACAGAGGAGACCAGGCTGTGGAGTCAGGCCACCCCAGTTCAGTCAGCTCTCTCACTCGTGTGCATGTGTTGGTCTCAGTAACATAGACAGTTGTCTCCACTTATCTGAGGCAGATATGTTCGAGGATCCACAGCGAATGCTTGAAATCTCAAATAGTACCAAACCTGATTGCCATCAGTCAGAACACATTTCTGTTTGTGTCTTCCACCCACAAATATAATGCCTTTTCCATCTTAGCTAAAGCACTTATCACACATTGTGGCCATAATTTTTGCAGTTTGAGGTACATCAGCAACAGCAAAACTAGCATTAATTTCTTTTTCCTTTTTCATAATTTCACAGATAGAAGGTTGCTCTTACCATAGATCTTAGCAACCTCAGCATACAATTTTTCTTTTAATTAAGCTGAGAAGTTTCACCTTTTTACTTAAAGGAGGTAGTTTATAGCTTCTGTTTGGCATATCCAAATTGCCAGCATCAGTACTCTTGTGCTTTGGGGTCCTTATTAAGTAAAATGAGTGTTACTTAATACAGGGACTATGATACCATGACAGTCAATCTGATCATTGAGATGGGTACTAACTCACAGGTGGGCATCATCTACAGCATGGATGTGCTGGACAAAGGAGCAGAGCCTGTGATTTCATCATCTGCTACTCAGAGCAGTACATAATTTAAAACGTACAGGTTGTTTATTTCTGGAATTTTTCATTTCATATTTTCAGACCATGGTTGACCACTGGCAACTGAAACTATGGAAAGCAAAACCTTGGATAAGGGATGCTACTGTACTGAATACCTGCTTTGGGTTAAGTGTTATTTAATCTTCACAATGGCCTTCTGAGATAGGTTATATTGCTTCTGTTTTGCTGGATAATAAAATAGTTTCAGAGAGGTAAAGAAACCTCACATAGCTAACATGTGTTAGAGCCAGGTCCTTGCTCTTAACCACTGGGTTACACTGCATCTTGAGAAAGTTTGACATTTTTGGATGTTGCTCCTATAACAACAACAACAACAATAATAAAATCCTACCCTCCCTTTCTGTTTTCTGTATTTTGAAATGTATGTAGTCTGACCCAAATCTTGCTTTAACCTTGATACCTAGGGAGTCACCTGTTTGAGCTTGTTTGGTCTTCATAAAGGAGAGAGTATCTGCTGGGAGATGATGGGATAGGTTTTTTTGTTGTTATTGTTGTTTGTTTGTTTTTGTTTTTGAGACAGAATGTTGCTCTGTCGCCCAGGCTGAAGTGCAGTGGCGTGATCTTGGCTCACTGCAACCTCTGCTTCCTGGGTTCAAGCAATTCTGCCTCAGTCTCCTGAGTAGCTGGGATTACAGGCACACACCACCATGCCCAGCTAATTTTTGTATTTTTAGTAGAGACAAGGTTTCATCATATCGGTCAGGCTGGTCTCGAACTCTTGACCTCGGGCGATCCACCTGTCTCGGCCTCCCAAGGTGCTGGGATTATAGGCGTGAGCCACCATGCCGGGATAGGTTTTTTATTATTTGTTTAGTTAAATTATGCACCATTTATATTACTTGTTGACTGTAAGAAACTTAACACTGCTAAAACATACTGCACTATTCCCTCCCCACAACAGTCTGTTTACATGTATTAACACATCAAACAGATTAGAATACTCCAGATTTTTCATCTAATTCTCATTCACAGTGAGGGATTTGTTCGTTTTCTTAAATGTAGAATATGGGATGCCCAGACACCCAGACATTTGCATACATACTTTTTTTGTTTTTTTGGTTCTCTCCTTTAGTGTAACCCTTCATCTCAAACTTAACATACATAAGAATTACTCTCAACAGTACACAAAGCCATGCATGCTATATTTACTAATGGTTTAAGGGAGGAGTCAGCAAATTGCAGCCATTGGAACACAGCCCTGCCTATTTGTTTATGTACTACTTATGGCTGTTTTCACACTACAGTGGCAGAGTTGAGTAGTTTATTTTGACAGAGACCATTGTCCAGAACTCTTAAAATATTTCATATCTAATGCTTTAAGAAAAAGTTTGCTAACCTCCAATTTAGGGAATATCATCAAATCTAATTTTGGTTGCATGTCATTTCCCCTCATGTGCTAACCTTAGGAACCCCTGCACATTTACATAAGAGGTGACCCTACTATTTCAGACCCTTGATTTACGCCCATGTCTAGGAGACAGTCAAGATTAAGTCAGTGCACACTGTTTCTAATATTCCATGTCCCAGCTAAACTGAAACATTTGACATTTCTGTACAGGCTACCTTCTTGATCTTTTCTGTGCTTTTGCACAGGCCGCTCCTTGGAGTGGAATGCTCTTCCTCCCTTCTAAGTGCCCTTCCCTTCCAACTTCTCTGCTTTTCAAAGTCATTGTTCAAGGCCTAGCATATCTTAGTCACCTCCAGCCCCCAAGGCTGAATTAATTATTCCATCATCTGTGGTTCCCCAACTCCACTTCTTACCTTATATCATCATTATTTTCATAGCTGTCTCACCACTTGATATTGAGCAGAGGCTTGAGGGCAGGTAACCATGTCTAGGTCTCTGTGACACAGGGTCCAGCACAAGGTAGATGCCCAATGAAGGTGAGTTAAGTAAGTGGTACCTACTATGCGCCAGGCCTCAGGGATAATGAAGATGGATTGTGTGTAGCGTTGTCCCTCGGAGCTCCCATTGTTATGTTTTTTTCTTTTTCTTTTTTTTTTTTTTTTAGTGTGTTAAAGATGTCCATGTTCATTCAGGGTATGGATGGGGAAAATTAAATTAAAAATAAAGTTAGTCGTGCAGCCTGGACGATATAGTGAAACTCCGTCTCTTCAAAAAATAAAAATAAATAAAAAATAAAAAAATTAGCCAAGTGTTATGGTTTCTTTACTTCAGTAAAATGGGTTTGCATCCTCCCACACAATAAGATGTGCATTATGTGTGTGTTTCTGTCTTTAACCCAGGCTAGGAATATCAGGCTCTCAGAAGCTGCCTGTGAGGATGAAGATTCACCCTCAGAAGGTCTAGGTGAGCTTTTCCTGGATGGACTCAGCTCTGACAACCCCCATGGAGCTAGGCTGAGCCTAGATGACCAGGGCAGGCTGAGCTGGCCTGTGCTCTTTCTGTACCCAGAGTATGCCCAGTCGGACTTCATCTCTGCTTTTCATGAGGACTCCAGGTACTGACTTGCCCAGCAGCCTTCTGCTTTCACTTGCATGCTGTCTCTTTTTGTGACAGGAGGGACAAGTGGATTTTTGGTTGAGAAGGGAAGATAATGGTTTAGAGGGTTTCACACAATCTGGTTTGATAATAACCTCTCTATCCTGTAGCTGACTGAACCTTGACTAATTAGGTTTGCAACGACAGACAAAAGTCTCATCATCATACTGACTGGGCTAGTATGTGTAACACCACAGTATTGTGTTTGCCAAAGAGTGGTATACATCACTGGTGAAATATGAAGTCATTTTAGGTAATACATGCATAGCAACTTAAGTGAATATTAATTAGAAAAAAAATAGAGAGGCCAGGCACTGTGGCTCATGCCTGTAATGCCAGCACTTTGGGAGGCCGAGTCAGGCAGATTACTTAAGGCCAGGAGTTTGAGACCAGCCTGGCCAACATGGTGAAACCCCGTCTCTACTAAAAATATAAAAAATTAGCTGGGCGTCTGTAATCTCAGCTACTCAGGAGGCTGAGGCATGAGAATCACTTGAACCTGGGAGGTGGAGGTTGCAGTGAGCCAAGATCATGCCACTACCCTCCATCCTGGGTGA
>NW_016804605.1:104706-126144 GCF_001698545.2 Rhinopithecus bieti
ATATATATATATATATATATATATATATATATATATATATGTATCTTGTGATTTCATAGGGTTAATGCATAGAATGAGTCTAATTGTAAGACAATTTTTTTGTACTCTTTTTTTTTTTTTGGAGACCAGGTCTCACTCTGTTGTCCGGGCTGGAGTCCAGTGGTGTGATTATGGTTCATCACAGCCTCCATCTCCCAGGCTCAGGTGATCCTCCTGCCTCAGCCTCTCAAGTAGCTGGAACCACAGGTGAACACCACCACATCTGGGTAATTTGTTAATTCTTTGGTAGACACAGAGTCTCTCTATGTTGCCCAGGTTTGTCTTGAACTCCTGGGCTCAAATGATCCTCCCACCTCGGCCTCCCAAAGTACTGGCATTACAGGCGTGAGCCACTGCACCCGACCAGAAATGTTTTTAACCCTGAATCTGTTTAAAGAAAATTATGTCAGCTGGGCACGGTGGCTCACACCTGTAATTCCAGCACTTTGGGAGGCCAAGACAGGAGGATCACTTGAGGCCAGGAGTTCAAGACCAGCCTGGCCAACATGGCAAAATCCCATGCCTACTAAAAATATAAAAAATTAGCCGGGCGTGGTGGCACATGACTGTAGTCCCAGCTGCCTGGGAGGCTGGGGCATGAGAATTGCTTGAACCTGGGAGGTGGAGGTTGCAGTGAGCAGAGATCGTGCCATTGCACTCCAGCCTGGGTGACACAGCAAGACTTTGTCTCAAAAAAAAAAAAGAAAAGAAAATCCTGTCACTCAGGTGCAGAGCTCACACCTGTAATCCCAATACTTTGGGAGGCTGAGGCAGGAGGATCATTTGAGCCCAGGAGTTTGAGACCAGCCTGGGCAATATAGGGAGACCCCCGTCTCCACAAGAAAAAGAAAAAAATTAGCCAGGTATAGTGGCATGTACCTGTAGTCCCAGCTATGCAGGCGGCTAAGTTAGAGGAATTGCTTGAGCCTGGAAGTCGAGGCTACAGTGAGCTATTATGTCACTGTACTCTAGCCAGGGTGACAGAGTGAGACCCTGTCTCAAAAGAAAAAAAAAATATGTCATAATAGGACAAGTGATACATATGCACATTTTGAGTATTGCTGTCAAATGGGTTAAGCCTGCATTTCATGTTTTATACATGCTAGATAACTCTGAATTAGTGTCTGGGGACTGATGTGGGAAAATTGGTCATGAGTTATTGATACCCAGAAAGTACACGTTTTATCCTTAGGTTTATTGATCATCTAATGGTGATGTTTGGTGAAACACCCTCTTGGGACCTAGAGCAAAAGTATTGCCCTGATAATTTGGAGGTAAGAGAAGTTTTATTTCGTTCCTCTATGGAATTAATTTTTTTTTTTTTTTTTTTTGCGGTGGCGGGAAGGCTGGTAGGGGGGGAGAAACTGACTGCTTTATTTTTTTTGGAAATTATAGTAAAATATACATGACATAATATTTACCATTTTAACCATTTTTAGGTATATAGTTCAGTGGCATTAAGGACATTCACATTGTTGTGCAACTATCACCACCAGCCATCTCCAAAACTTTTTTATCATCCCAAATTGAAATTCTAAGTACTTCATATAAGTGGAATCATACCGTATTTGTCCTTTTATGTCTGGCTTATTTCACTTAACATCATGTCTTCAAGTTTCATACATATTGTAGCATGTGTCAGAATTTCCTTTTTTTTTTAATTTTTGAGACAGAGTCTCACTCTTTCACCCAGGCTGGAGTGCAGTGGTCTGATCTTGGCTCACTGCAACCTCTGCCTCCCAGGTTCAAGCAGTTCTCCTGCCTCAGCCTCCTGAGTAGCAGGGATTACAGGCACGTGCCACCACACCCAGCTAAGTTTTGTATTTCTAGTAGAGATGGGGTTTCACCACATTGGCCAGGCTGGTCTCGAACTCCTGACCTCAAGTGATCCGCTCATCTCGACCTTTCAAAGTGCTGGGATTACAGGTGTGAGCCACCACGCCCAGCCAGAACTGTCTTCCTTTTTATTTGTTTTTTATTTTTTGAGACAGAATCTTGCTCTGTCACCTAGGTTGGAGTGCAGTGGTGCAATCTCAGATATTGTAGCGTTGCCTCTAGGGTTCAAGTGATTTTCATGCCTCAGGCTCCAGGTAGCTGGGATTACAGGCATGCACCACCATACCTGGCTAATTTTGTTTGTATTTTTAGTAGAGATGGGGTTTTGCTATGTTGGCCAGGCTCGTCTTGAACTCCTGGCCTCAAGTGATCCACCCTCCTTGGCTTCCTAAAGTGCTGGGATTACAGGCGTGAGCCACCATGCCCAGCCAGAATTTCTTTCCTTTTTAAGGCTGAATAACATTCCATTGTTGGGATTTTTTAAATAAAAAATCATAATTTCCAGCATAAAGAATTTTCTTTTTCTAACATTTGAGAGTAGGATGCCAACTGATGTCCCATCACCCCTGAATACTTTAGTGTCATTTCCTACACAAAAGGACATTTTTCTTTATAATACCCATATAGCTATCAAAGCAGGAAATTTACTTTAATTTACTGCTACCATCTAACCCTCCATTCGGGTTTCACAAATTCTTGATAGCAAAAGGGTTTTGTTCAGAATCACTACTGTATTTAGTCATCATGTAGCTTTAGTCTCCTTTGGTATGGAAGAGCTCCTCAGTCTTTCCTCCACTTTTTTTTTACTTAAAAAGTTTGTATTCATATTTTTGTGATCATGTGACTCAACTGCAGTACACTTTCTTGATCTTAACACCTTTGAAGATTACAGACCACTTATTTTGTGGAATGTCTGTCAGTATGGGTTTGTCTCATGTTTCCTTCTGACTAGATTTGGATTATACATATTTGTTTGTTTGTTTTGAGACAGAGTTTTACTCTTGTTGCCCAGGCTGAAGTGCAATGGTGCGATCTCGGCTCACTGCAGCCTCCGCCTCCAAGATCCAAGCGATTCTCCTGCCTCAGCCTCCTGAGTAGCTGGCATTACAGGCATTCGCCACCATGCCCAGCTAATGTTTTGTATTTTTAATAGAGACGGGGTTTTGCCATGTTGGCCAGGCTGGTCTCAAACTCCTGACCTCAAATGATCTGCCCGATTTGGCCCCCACAAAGTGCTAGGATTACAGGCATGAGCCACCGCTCCTGGCCTGGATTATGCATATTTGGCTGGAATATTACAGAAGTGATGCTGTATTCTCATTGCACCTATCAGGTGGTATGTGATCTCTCTTTGTCCCATTACTCATGATGTTCTCTCTGATCTTCAAATTTGTTTCTGTGTCCTTTTGACTCTTGTCTATTTTTTAAGTGGTTGGTACACAGGATGTTCTAGGTTCAAATTGTGCTTTCCTTGCCCCAGCTCTGGAATCAGCTATTTTTTCCCGAGGAGCCCTGGTTCTTTCTAGTGAAGAATGGTATTTAGAAGCTGAGAACTCTGTGCAATAAGTGTATTGATTAATACAGTGGGGGTAGACAGGCAAGCTTACTGCCTCAATGCCTTCTCAGTGCCTCAGCTGAGGAGTATGTGTGTGTGTGTGTGTGTGTGTGTGTGTGTGTGTGTGTGTGTGTGTAAAACCATGATGTCTCATTGGTATCTCCAACTCTAATCCAACATCCACAGGATTTTTTCTCCCTTTCTATATATGTAACAATGACTTCTTCTTTTTTCTTTTTCTTTTTTTTTAAATCTTCTGTTACTAGTAGAGATGGGGTTTCACCATGTTGTCCAGGCTGGTCTTGAACTCCTGACCTCAAGTGATCCGCTCATCTCGGCCTTTCAAAGTGCTGGGATTACAGGTGTGAGCCACCACACCATAGCCTGGCTCTGTTGCCCAGGCTGGAGTGCGGTGGTGAGATCTTGGCTCACTGCAGCCTCAACCTCCTGGGCTCAAACGATCCTCCCACCTCAGCCTCCCAAGTAGCTGGGACCATAGGCATTTGCCACCGTGCCCAACTAATTTTTGTATTTTTAGTAGAGACGGGGTTTCACCATGTTGCCCAGGCTGATCTTGAACTCCTGGACTCAAGTGATCCACCTGCCTCAGCCTCCCAAAGTGTTCAGATTACAGGCATGAGTCACCATGCCTGGCCTGACTTTATTATTCTTAATATAGTTATTTGTTTGATCAGTTCCCCTCCTGTCATCACTGCTGGCCCCTCTCCTATGTGGAGCCTTCCTCACCCTACTTGGACTCTCGACTCCACATGTTAGGCTACTGCCCCCGTCCGTGGTGGGTTGCCTATCCTCACCCTGCATAGAACTTCTGACCATCCTGTACTGCCTCAAACGACCCTACATGGGCACCTCCTCATCCTGCTTGGGCCTCTGACCCCCCACGCAAGGCCAACCCCCTCCCAGGAGTGGTCACCCTTCTTACCGCCTAGTTTGGGCCTTGTATACTGCCCATAATTAGTTTTGTCCCCCAATGCATGGATAACCCTTCTTCACCCCACCATCGGCCTCTGACCAACCCCCACGCTTGGACAGCCATCTTACAAGGGAGCACTTCTTCCCCTGCTCAGGCCTGCTGGTCCACAGCATGGATGCCCTTCTCCACTGGTCTTGCTCTGACACCCTCTGCAGCTTCCTGTGCAGACGTCTTCCTCACCCTGCTTGGGCTTTGACACGCTGCCCAGACATCCTTCTCACCTTACTCAGGCTCTTTTCTGCTCTGAGCCACCATAGCTTTCTCCTCCACATACCTGATGGCTTTAGTCTGAATTGTTAGGGAAAGGAGGGCTACATAGGCCTGGCCCTGAGTCTTGACTCTTCTGTTTACTAGCCGGGTAATGTTGGCAAGTTGTTCTCCTTCTCTGAGCCTTGACTCTGTCTTTGGAAGATGGAACTGATAATAGCCTCTCTTACAGTGGCATGGCGGGGACTAAATGCAAAGCACCCAGCTACACAACCATATAAAGGAGGCATTCAACTGCTAACAGTTGCCATCTTTTAAATTTTCCCTGGGCTTAGCCTTAACTAAGGCTGCCAAAGCGCTTTATCTCTGACTCTTGCCCTTCTGTTAATCTTGCAGGTCTACTTTGAAGATGAGGACAGGGCAGAACTATATCGGGTGCCTGCCAAGAGCACCTTGCTGCAGGTTCTACAGCACCACAGGTGAGTTACCTCATGGCACTGAGTAGACTGGGAAAGATGCTCAGTGTATTAGTCCATTTTCACACTGCTGATAAAGACATACCTGAGACTGGGCAATTTACAAAGAAAAGAGGTTTAACAGAGAACTCACAGTTCCACATGGCTGGGGAAGCCTCACAATCATGGCAGAAGGCAAGGAGGAGCAAGTCACCTCTTATGTGGATGGCGGCAGGCAAAGAGAGAGCTTGTGCAGGAAAACTCCCTTTTTTTTTTTGAGACAGAGTTTCGCTCTTGTTGTCCAGGCTAGAGTGCAATGGCGCGATCTCGGCTGACTGCAACCTCCACCTCCTGGGTTCAAGCGATTCTCCTGCCTCAGCCTCCTGAGTAGTTGGGATTACAGGCGCCTGCCACCACGCCCAGCTAATTTTTGTATTTTAGTAGAGACAGGGTTTCACCATGTTGGCCAGGCTGGTCTCGAACTCCTGACCTCAGGTAATCCACCTGCCTCGGCCTCCTAAAGTGCTGGGATTACAGGCATGAGCCACCGCTCTCGGTCAAGAACTTCCATTTTTAAAAGCATCAGATCTCGTGAGACTTAGTCGCTATCACAAGAACAACATAGGAAAGACATACCCCCATGATTCAGTCATCTCCCACCGGCTCCCTTCCACAACACATGGGAATCATGGGAGCTACAAGATGAGATTTGGGTGGAGATACAGAGCCAAACCGTATCACTCAGGCACCATCCCAGGAGTACAGCCAGGTTCTGATTCTGCTGCTGATTGATTGCCTCATACTCCCCTCCCTTCTGCCCTGAGCACAGAGGTGTGTGAGACAGCAGCCATGGAGTCTAGCCTGGCCCATTAAACTTAGCCATTAGTCAAACATGCTCTAGTGTGATGATAGCCCACTGCACCACAGCCATAACACTCCAGACCAGGGGAGATAAATGGGGCTGGTCTGAGAATGGAAAAGCTGCCTCGCTTTTTGTATATGAAGGCTGCTAGGGTGGCCTTCTTTTTTTTTTTTTTTTTTTTTTTTTTTTTGAGACAGCATCTCGCTCTGTCACCCAGGCTGGAGTGCAGTGGCGCGATCTTGGCTCACTGCAACCTCTACCTCCCCAGGTTGAAGTGATTCTCCTGCCTTAGCTTCCTGAGTAGCTGGGTTTACAGGGGCCCGCCACCATGCCTGGCTAATTTTTGTATTTTTAATAGAGACTGGGTTTCACCATTGTCCAGGCTGGTCTCAAACTCCTGACCCCGGTGATCCACTCACCGCCGGTCTTCCAAAGTGCTGGGATTACAGGTGTGAGCCATCACACCCAGCCAGCCTTCCTTTTCCTAATTGTACCTATACCTATATCTCCTGATGCTCTTTCTTTCTTTTGTTTGCTTTTTCTTATTTTTAATTTTTTTTTTTTTAATAGAGATGAGGATTTGCCATGTTGGCTAGGCTGGTCTTGAACTCCTGGGCTCAAGCAATCCACCTGCCTCAGTCTCCCAAAGTGCTGGGATTAGAGGTGTGAGCCACCACACCCAATTTAATTTTTTTTTTTTTTTTGAGATAGAGCTTCACTCTCTCACCCAGGCTAGAGTGCAGTGGCATGGTCTTAGCTTACTGCAGTCTCTACTTCCTGGGTTCAGGTAGTTCTCCTGCCTCAGCCTCCCGAGTAGCTGGGACTACAGGCATGCACCACCAAGCCCAGCTAATTTTTGTATTTTTAGTAGAGATAGGGTTTCACCATGTTGGCCAGGGTGGTCTCGAACGCCTGACCTCAAGGCATCTACCTGCCTCAGCCTCCCAAAGTGCTGAGATTACAGATGTGAGCCACCACACCCAGCCCCCCAAATTTTTTTAAAATTATTTTTATGATAGAGACGGGGTATCTTCTCCAGGCTGGTCTTGAACTCCTGGGCTCAAGCAGTCCTCCTGCCTCACCCTCCCAAGTAGCCGGGATATCGAGTGCATGCCACTGTCCCGGCTCCTGATACTGTCATATGAAGAGAGCATTGGCTCTTGAAGTCAGACCCATCATCATTGACTGGCTGTGTGACTCTGAGCACACGCTGCCTCTGGGACTGCCGCCTCATCTCTGGAACGGAGTCATACATGCTTACACATTTCTCAGGTATTTGAGAGCCAGTGAGAGGATAGGAGTTGAAGTGCTGTTGTGAACTGCACAGGGCAGTCCTGCTATAGGAGGGCATCTTTGTCATTAGCAGTGGCAGCAAGATGGATTTGGCAGTTGTCTCAGAGAAGCTGTGAGGTGTTCCTGGGCTATAAGGGAGTGCCTTCAGCAGATCTGCAAGTTGACTCTTGGACTACTTTTCCTTAAGCTTTGACCAAAGCAAAGAAGAGAAAAGCAGATGATTTTGCACTTAAGCTAAAAGAGCCCAATGTATTAGTGTAAAGAGAATGGTTGGATGTGGTAGGAAATGAGGCTAGAAAGCTAAGTTAGGGTCATACATCTGGACGCGGTGGCTCACTCCTGTAATTCCAGCACTTTGGGAGGCCGAGGCGGGTGGATCACGAGGTCAGGAGATTGAGAACATCCTGGTTAACATGGTGAAACCCCGTCTCTACTAAAAAAAAAAAAAATTAGCTGGGTGTGGTGGTGGGTGCCTATAGTCCCAGCTACTCAGGAGGCTGAGGCAGGAGAATGGCCTGAACCCAGGAGGCAGAGCTTGCAGTGAGCTGAGATTGCACCACTGCACTCCAGCCTGGGCGACAGAGCAAGACTCTGACTCAAAAAAAAAAAAAAAAAAAAAAAGAAAGCTAAGTTAGGGCCATACAAGAAGGCCTGAATGCCCTGCTAAGGAGCGTAAACTTTATCCTGATTGTGGTGTACACCAGGGTTGATTTTTTTAAATTAAAAAGATTTTAAAAGATGTACACAATAGGCTGAGTACAGTGGCTCACACCTATAATTCCAGCATTTTGGGAGGCTAAGGCATGAGGATCACCTGAGCTCAGGAGATCATCCTGAGAAACATAGCGAGATCCTGTCTCTACAAAAAAAATTTTTATGGTGTTGTGCACCTGTAGTCCTAGCTATTTGGGAGGCTGAGGTAGGAAGATTGCTTGAGCCCAGCATTTCGAGGCTGCAGTGAGCTATGATCACACCACTGCACTCCAGCTTGGGTGAGAGTGAGACCCCATCCTCCCACCACACAAAAAAATTACAGAGTAATGTAAAGATTTGAAGTGTACTGTCCAGTGGCGAGGCCTGAAGTAGGAGGAGGTAGATTAGAAAGAGGTTTAGGAGGCAGATTGGATGGGAGCTGGTGTAGTGTTGAGTGATGTGATAGGGGTGTCCAGCTAGTCTTAATGCTTTGGCTTTGGCTTGGTAGGCAGGAAGGAAAGGTTTTTCCAGATCTGATTGATACCTTTGGTGGTGTTTTACTCTGGTCCCAAATCTCTCTTCTTCTAGTTTGTAGACACATTTTTTAGCTGCTCATTTTCTCAGTTGTTAGCAAATTACCCAGAATTCTTTAAAGGCCTGTGTTCTGCCCTACCCCAGAGGAGAAATCTAAGTAGAAAGCAGAATGAAGGCCAGGCACGGTGGCTCAAGCCTGTAATCCCAGCACTTTGGGAGGCTGAGATGGGTGGATCACGAGGTCAGGAGATTGAGACCATCCTGGCTAACACGTTGAAACCCCATCTCTACTAAAAAAAAAAAAAATACAAAAAACTAGCCGGGCGAGGTGTCGGGCGCCTATAGTCCCAGCTACTTGGGAGGCTGATTCAGGAGAATGGCGTAAGCCCGGGAGGCGGAGCTTGCAGTGAGCTGAGATCCGGCCACTGCACTCCAGCCTGGGCGACAGAGCCAGACTCCATCTCAAAAAAAAAAAAAAAAAAAAGAAAGCAGAATGATGCTTGGAGGAAACCAGATTCATGCTTCTCAGAAAATGTAAATGCTGTTGGAAGTTACTACCTTTAAAATTATTGCCATAGGCAAGAGCCTACCCGGGACTGGTTTCTGGCAACTTCAGACCCTAAACTGGGTGGAGCTACAAAATAGACCCTCTGTCTCAAAGCAGGCACACTGAGCAATGCAACGCCGCTATCCCCGGGAGGCCAAAGCCCTCCCTGCCTCTCCAGCCTGCCTCACTCCTTTTGCTTTGTGCCCTAGCCACAGCAAACGTTCTGATTACTTGCGCCTCCTGGCTTTTGCTCCCCAACCCCCATAACCACTCCTTCCCCAAATTAAAGCCAAGTTCAGACATGGCATCTTCCAAGAAGCCTTTTTTGATTCCCTTCCTCATAAAGGGAACCGTGCTTCCTTGGGATAATGCTGTGCCTCACAAATGCTTCTGCAGTTGTACCTTGCTGTCATTAATTGGTTCCTCATCTCCCTCCCCTCCAGGACTGAATTTGAGAACAAAGATGATGATGTGTGGGTGTTTGTTTTTTAATCTCTGTGTTTTCAGCATAGGGCCTGGCTTACCACTGAATGCTGAATGAATGAATGAATGAAACCATGCTTTATAGTTTTATTTCATATTTAGCCACAGACATGCATGATGCCAGAGGACTGGCCTAAAGGTTCTGGCAAGGTTGTAAGGATGAGAATGTCATGCTAATTTGCCAGATTTATGAACAACCAAATAACTCTGCTAAACTTGCATTTTCATGTTGACTCCCATCGAAAGGCTCACCTTGAATGTTGTTAGGAAGGTGCATGGATGGTTAAGATTGTAATTAAATTAACACCCTGTCTTTTGTTGTGTTCATGGCAGGTACTTTGTAAAAGCCCTGACACCAGCATTTTTGGTCTGTGTAGGATCTTCTCCTTTTTGCAAGAATTATCTCGGGGGGAGAAAGGTGTACCAGATACAATGACCGAGCCAGGGCCCCTGGATCTCCTCCCTCACCCTCCTCTGCTGGGAACCTAGCACGCCTGAATCAGCTGGACATACTGCTGGAGTCCAGTGCTTTATTTCTGTCACCCTGGGGATAGTCCTTCCTAGCATCATGGTAGGGGAGGAGCCGCTGGATTCCCCAAACTGCAGCCTCTCTGGCTGGTCTTCACTTTCCTCAGTTGATGTAAAACTGTGTGCCTTGGCCATGATGGCCCTGGACTCCATCTCTGAAGGGACCATCTGCCGCAGTTACCACAGCAACTGACCTGAGCAGCACCCTGGTCTGTGGAGATGGACTCAGGATCCAGTGACATGATTCTGAACTTCTGTGGAGTTTGACACCTTAGAGAAGCTACCCCTCAAACTGCACATATAGACACAAACAATGCATAGAATTCCAAGGCTTTAAAGCTGAGAGACCCTGGCCTCAAGTTATTTCATGAGCACAGAGGGGAGCCATGTGGGGTTGCTGCAGATGCCTTGAGGCGAAATGAGGGCAGGAAAGCCACATCTTGCTCAGCATTTACAAAGACCATGTAAACTGAGATCCTTGGTACCCTAAAAAGATTGCCAGTCTTCTTCATCTTTGTCATATGGAGGACTGTGACAGACTTGGACAGTGGCCTCTGAGTTCCTCTACAATTTTAACATTTTAGGATTTTGTCTTTTAAACTGGAAAACCTTCTAGCATGTTGGGTTGGTATAGGGTATATTTTTGTCTGCAGCTGTTTGTTGCCCCGTTCCTAAGAGGAGTTTATCCATCCTCACCTGTAGCTGTGTGACTTCCTGCAGTGCCCTCACCCCATCCCCCCGGGAGAGGGTACTTCCCTGCTTCCGATGCAGAGGGATATTCGCAGGCATGAGCTGTCCTGTGTCTGACAGAAGCCTGAAGAGTCATGTGTGGTTGGCCCATGCTCTTCCCTCTGCTGTGAGAACACATTTCCCACAGAGGAGCCGTTCCATGGAGCCGAGCTACAGCAACTGGCCTGCAGCCACTGAGTGTCACAGGAATGAGAGAGCAGTGTTTGCTGTAGTAAGCAGTGAGATTTGGGGGTTGGTTGTTACTATAGCAGAGCTAATGCATCAGTAAACTGAAACCAGCTGCTGTCCTTAAAGTGGACTAATTTGAGGCTGGGTGCGGTGGCTCATGCCTGTAATCCCAACACTTTGGGAGGCGGAGGCAGGTGGATCATCTGAGGTCAGGAGTTAGAGACCAGCCTGGCCAACATAGCAGACCCCATCTCTACTAAAATACAAAAATTAGCCAGGCGTGGTGGCAGTCTAATCCCAGCTGCTCAGGAGGCTGAGGCAGGAGAATCACTTGAACCCAGGAGGCAGAGGTTGCAGTGAGCTGAGATCGTGCCATTGCACTCCAGCCTGGGCGACAAGAGCAAAACTCTGTCTCAAAAACAAACAAACAAAAAAGTGGACTAATTTGGAGTTTTGCGTAGTGTGCCTCACTGTCTTTGAAAGGAAATTGGCTGTGGAATATTTACAAAGAACCATGCAGCTTCCAGATGCCGGTCCCTGTCTGTGGCTTGTGGCCAGGAAGCTGAAGTTCAGCCTCCTTCCTATGCCTGGTTTTGGCCACTTAAGTAAGGACCTGAGGACCAGTTGAGGGCCTGGTTTTGGTAACTTAAGGGCCTGAGGACCAGGAGGCTGATGGACGTGAGGTCCTCTGTGCACTCTCTGCTCTTAGACCTAGGAGAGACTGAGAAAGTAATTTTAGGGATTGTTAGCACATAGGGATGGGAAAAGGAGAGAGCTCTGCCCCTGCTGAGACCTGATCCTGTATTCAAGTACTATTAGCCATATGGGAACCTGGAATCTTGACCCTGCCCTGACCCATCATGGGGGTCACATGACATTCTTTCTCTCTGAACATCTGTCAAATGGAGAGGGGACATAAAGGACTGAATGTTTGCTGTGTTCTTTCTGCAACCCTTTTTCATCCCCATCCCTGACATGGGAAACAGAGCCTGGCCCCTTATGGCCAAGACCTAGTGGGCAGTCCTTGCAGAAAAGCCAGAGGGGATGGGGTGCGGGACACCACTATGTTGTGGACACGTAAGGTCCATGGTGTGTCTACAGCTAGGGAGAAGCCTTTGTGGTTAAAAATGGGCCTACCATGAACCCTAGGTCAGTTGGGAAAGTGGATGCCAGCCTCCTCACTGACCTCAAGTAGACAAGCAGTTTACATGGCCCAGCTGTGTGGCCTGGAGCAAGCTCTGTCGCATTATGTGCGTCTACCCCCGCTGTGTTACAGAGAGGGTTGGAGAGATCCCTGAGACCCCCTGCAATTCTGCATTCTGGGTTTAGGAACCTTGAATGTGGATTTGAGGCCTTTTCAGCACAGCAGGCTTGCCAAGGGAGCCCCCTCCCCCAGCAGGGCCAGAGGCTCACTTGGGAGACAGCCACGTGGGACCAGGGTGTGGAGAGGTGCATGGCCAGGTAGTACAGGCTCAGGCCATTACAGGTGCAGCCCAGGTTGCAGAGAGGAGAGGCGATGGTAGTGGGATCTAGCTGCAGAGGTCCTGGTAGCAAGGCTTGGTAATGAGTGTAGGACTTCCTGGAGAAGGGGCCAGTGTTGTGGCCCAGGCCATAGCTCTATTCATTGAGATGCATGTCACCCGTGATGTCTGATGTTATCTGCCCAAACCACTGGGCACTCAACATGGCCATGGCCACACACACAAACCAGATGACCGGTGAAAGCATGACAGGAGAGAAAAGGTTAGGGCATGATCCTCCTGCTGTGGTCTCCCACTATGACAGGCACCTTGGGTGAGTTTTGTAACCTCTCTGAGCCCCAGAATCTTTTGCCAAATGACGTTAATAATAGTAGCTGCACTCCGTATTACTGACAGTGAAATGCTCCTGTCTGTCCTCCATCAGGAAGCACAGGGAGCAGCAACTCAAGACACTGCAAGTGAAAAGGCTTTGCCGCAGGCTGCAGGGCCTAATTCCGTAAGATGCCCCCCTTGCCCTGTTTATGACCCCTGGAATCAAGGACACCTCCAGTCCATCGGGTACCAACGGTACTCTAACTCTTGGGCAGGACTGCCTCCCCACCTGCTGCTGTGGAGGTTGTTGGATATTTCTGGCCACACCAGACTGGGGAGACCTATTTGCTTCTGTCATTCGGTCACAAGCCTCACTGAGGCTGGCCCTGGGTCAGCTCCCACCCTGGGCCCCGCCCTTGAGGAGCTCCCAGGCCATCAGGGAGAGTGATTTGGAAACCAACCAGTATGAAATGAGGGTGCACAAAGGGGGCCCAAGCAGAATGATTTAGCTGAGCAGAGGTAGGAGTGACTGATCCTGATGGGATGTGGAGGAGCTTAGAAAAGGCTTCCCAGAGGTGACCTGAACTGGAGCTCAGGGATGAAGAGGCCCAAGCTGAGCATTCCTGGCAGAGGGGTTAGCATAGGCAAGGATGTGGAAGCCTTTCCTTGATCCTCTGCCCTCCCCAGGTGTGGCTCCCCACATCTACATCCACTCGCAGGACTTCTTACCCCTTTGTCCCACCAGACTGAGCTCCTTGAGGACCAGGCCTGCATCTGGTGCCTGTACTCCCAGTACATCTCAGAGCCGAGCACAGAGGTGCTCCAAGAATGTGGTGGTGCCTCAGTGGCATGTTTGAGGACTAGTGAGTGTGATAATGCTGGAGCAAAGAAGAGATGGGCCAGTGGCAGGAGGTGTAGCCTTCCTTGATCATGGGCCCAGGTGTTTGTTCCATACACCCTGGGCAGCCATGGAAGCATTTGGCTCAGGGAGTGGTATGTCCAACGGGGTTTTCCAAAGCTCTGTCTGGCAGCCAGAGTACAGGCAGGGCCAGGAGGGTGAAGGGCCTGCATACCTGGGTGGCCTCCTCGTCGAGCTCCCTTGGCTGGCACATGACAAAACATCAGGTTGCAGAAGGCTCAGGCAGAGCTGATGTGGAAGCAGAAGGGGAAGAGCCTGCTCTGGATGGAGCCGAGTTCGCCAAGGTAAGCTGCTTTCCCAAAAAGGCCGTGGGACATGGTGCATGCAGGATCAGTGGCTAGAAGTGACTGGTGGGCCCAGGGCCCCTCTTTACCCTCCCCCCAGGGCCCACTGACATCCAGGATCTGTGGACGCTGACACTCTAAGGCAGCTGGAATATAATAGTTCACAAACTCTCAAACCCAAGGGCCAGGGTTCAAAGCCCAGTTCTGCCACTTAATAGCTGTGTGACTCTGGGCAAATTTCGTAACCACCTTGTGCCTCAGTTTCCTTATATATAAGGAAATTTAATAATATATTTTCAGAGGATTGTTCTGAGGATTAAATGGCTGGCACCTGGCACACAGTAGGTGCTTAGTAAGCATTAGTTGTTATGGGTACCAGGCACTCTATTGCAGGGGTCCCCAACCCCTGGGCCGTGGACTGGTACCAGTTCATGTCCTGTTAGGAACCAGGCCACACAGCAGTTGAGTGGTGGGCAGAAAGCATTACTGCCCGAGCTCCACCTCCTTTCAGGTCAGTGGCGTCATTAAATTCTCATAGGAGCGCGAACCCTGTTGTGAGGTGCACACACAAGGGATCTAGGTTGCACGCTGCTTATGAGAATCTAATGCCTGCTGATCTGAGGTGAAACAGTTTCATCCCAAAACCATCTTCCTCCCCTGTCCTGTGGAAAAGTGGTCTTCCACCAAATGATCCCTGGTGCCAAAAAGGTTGGGGACCGCTGCTCTATAAGACAACTCTTTGCCTAGGATGATTCTCCCCTGACTTGACCCCAGATGAGGAACTGCCGTGGCTCTAAGGCCCCATGAAGGGTGGGCCTCTCCACAAGTGGACTCAGCCCTCAGAGGCATCTCCCAAAATCCTGGATTCCAGAGGCATAGTCAGACTGAAAAGGGTCCTGCCTCTTTTATTTTATTTAAAATTTTTTAAAAGATTTTTTTAACAGTGATGAGGTCTTGCTCTGTTGCCCAGGCTGGTCTCAAAACTCCTAGTCTCAAGTGATCCTCCCACCTCAGCCTCCCAAGGCATTGGGGTTACAGTTGTGAGCCACTAACCTGTACTTCCCTGTTTTAGAGTGTCCTGGATAGAAGGCAGGAGCCCTAGGACCTGCTGACAGGGCCAGCGCCCAGGGACTGCCTAATCCTAGCAAGTCCCTGCCCTCCCTGGGTCTTGGTTTTACTATCTAAAAAATGGGAACAATATACTAGATCCTGTAAGGCTTATTATTCCTTTTAAACAGCAGGTAGCATAAGTCCTCACCAGAAAGGTAGTGTTCTGTTCCACAGACAGCATGGGTTGTGGTTTTTTTTGTTTGTTGGTTGGTTTTGTTTTTCTTTCTTTCTATTCCTTTGTATGAGAGACAGCATGGTTCTTGATATTCAACAGATACTGGTTTGAACTCTGGCTCTGCTACCTAAAGGCTGTGTGCATGTCACTTAATCACCCTGAGCCTCAATTTGGTCATCTGTAAATCTGGGCAAAAATACTGCCGAATATGGGGGGTTAAGGAGTGCTGCAATGCCTCCAGGTGTTGCAGTCTATTCAGTACCTTTGCTTAATGCCTGGCATGCGATAAGTAGTGCTCAACAACCCTAGGAACCCAGCCAAAGTCATGGGCTGGACAAGTCCCTTCCCTGAGACATGCCTGAAAGAAGTATCAAGCAGGTCTGCATGCCCAGAAGGTGGCAAGGAAAACCAGATGCAAGGTCTTGATGATGTCTGCAGGCTCCCTGTCCAAGGACATGGCACCTGCCACCAGCAATCTCTCCATAGGTACTCCTGCTGCTTTAAAGGCCCAGAATGAGCCCTGCAGCTGAATCCTCAGCAAATGGGGTGAGGGGCTGCCTCTGCCACCTAATAGCAGTCCAACCGCATACCCTGGCTCTGCCCAAACCTTGGCCTCTCCAGGCTTTCTCCCAACTGCCTACATCAACCTGATTACAGTTCCTCTAACACACCAGATGCTTCGTATGTCCATGCCTTTGCTCCAGTTCCCTCTACTTGCAATGTCCTTCCCCTGCCTGGTCTACCTGCCAAAAACCTACCTATTTTCAGAGAAGTCCAAAGGGCACCTTCACTAGGACGTTTCCCCTGTCAGCAGGGAGCTGGCCCTCCCTGATGTGCATGCACACACTCCCATCCTCACCCTCCTTCTGTCCTGCCCCTGTAATACTGCATGGCGTCCAGATGTCCAGGTGTCTGCCTCCCCTTCCAGCAGGTGAGCGCTCAGCGGGCAGGGGCCAGATAGGGATTCATCTGAGTGCCCAGTGCCTGACACATGGTGGAAGCTCCAAGCGTGTCAGTGTGCTGAGTAGATGGATGGATGAACCAACGAAGGAACTAATGAATGAAAGAGTAAAATAAGCCAGTGCCCTGTTCCCAGGCCCCCACTTGCATACACAAGCATCAGCAACAGCATTCCCAGGCTCAAGCCCAATGTGACCACCTTACATCTCCTCTAAGGAGACTCTTGGCCTCCCAGCCCAGGGGCTCTGCCTTTTTTGGCCTCTGCTATCCATCTATCTGGTTGCCAAGACTTTGGACCCAGCACAGACTGGGGAGCCCTGGGCGGGGAGTTGAGGTTGTGTGGCTGCACCTGGCATTCTGGTTCCGCCCACAGCACAGGGCTTCCCTCCGCCCTGAGTCCACGGAGGGAAGGACTAGAACTGGGTCAGCTGTGGCTGGCTCGAGCGCAGGCAGGAGGGTCCCGTTACTTACGGCAGCCGCGGAGCCTAGGCCCTGCTGCGGCAGTGTGTTTCCAAGGAGCCAGGGTGAGCTAGGTGAAGGGCCCTGGGGGCTTCCCTTCCTCCGGGGGCTGGCAGGACAAGGAGCAAGGCCAATGCTCCCTGCAGGTGATGTGGGCCTCCCCCGCCACCGTACCCATGCCTGGGACTCTGGCAGAGCCAACCTCCCCTGCCTCATCGATGAGGACCAGGCTAAGGCACCTGCGCTCACATCCGCACACTTGACCACAGGGCAGAACCTCTTGCACCCGTGTAGTGCCGCCCTTCCTTCTCAGGGCCAGGGGTCTGTGATGGAGGTGGGACCACCTGACTTCTGTCTGGTTACCTCTATGGATTTGGGGTGGCAGCTGAAGAAGTGGGTATGGGGAAAAAGCCCCCTGAAATATACTGCAGGCAGGAAAGGAAAGGCGCTGTTCACACTGAATTCTGGAACCGTGCTAACTGCTGTACCTGGATTATCTTATTTAATCCCAATGGCCACCCTCTCAGGTCTGTTATCCAATTTTATAAATAAGGACATGGAGGCACACAGTCACCCCACTAATGAGTGCCAAGCCAGGAACTGAACCCAAGCACCTCACTCCAGAGCCTGCCTTCCTCCTCTTTTGTGTTCTCTATTCCGTTTGCTTTACAAACATTTATGTGGCACCTGCCATGAGCAGAGCATCAAGGCTGAAGTGCATCAGGCAGCCTCTACCTTCAAGGTTATGCTGTTAAATGGATGCAATAAATCTAATGGTCTGGGAACTGCTCCGATGAAAAGAAATACAGCCACAACAAGCAAGTCTATCATCAGCCCTGCTGTGAGCCGCCAGTGACTCTCCCTTCCCACATCAGCGCTCTTGGTGTGGCATTTAAGGCCGTTCAGGATCTGGGCCCTCACCACCTCTACAGCTCCCACTCTCTGACCTCCTTAGCCCAGCCATCCTGAATGGTTCAGCTATGGGGCAGGAGGGTGCAGTGGCTGAGGATTGATTGGCTGTGGAGCCAGGCACCTGCATCCCAATTCCAGCCTCACAGCTTACTAGCTGGAGGAGGCCTTGGGCACTTTGCTTAGGTGCTCTGTGCCTCAGTTTCCTCATCTGCAACATGAGCAGGATAACAGCACCTACCTCATACAGGTGCTATGCGAATTAGATGCATTAACCTACATGAAGCATGTGGAACACAGCTTGCCTCAAAGTATGTGTTCAATCTATGACACTGTTATTTTCTGTTCCCTAACTTGTCATGCTCTCTGAGCTTTGGGCCTTTGTGCATCCAGTTCTCTCTGCCTGGACCATTCTTTCTTCCACTTTTTCCCCTCCTTCCACCCCCAACTGTTCCTCCCTTCACTGACACATAGCCTTCAATCAGGCCCAACTGCCACCTTCAGGAAGCCCTCCCTGTCTCCTTATCCCACATGTCCCCATGGCACCTGCACCGCAGTGCATTTTTAATTGTTTACTTCATGGTTCCCACTCTGTAAACTGAGTCAGGGACCCTGAGCTGTGCACTTTCATAACGCCAGGGCCTAGTACTGCACCTGCTCAGCACATAGTAGATGCAAAACAAATTATTAATGGCTGATGATATAGAGCAAGGAGTGATTAATTCTGAACAAATCAGGGATGGAAGCCACCACATACGATGGACTTGGGTCATGAGGTTGAAGAAGGAATTGGGGGGGGTAAGGTGGGAGAGCCTTCTGGCATATTCCAGGGGTAGTGCCTGTGCTGGCCTGGCTCAGTAACGGCAGCTGCCACCTCTCGAGCACTTAGGATGTGCCAGGCAACATTCTTGGTGTTTTATTTGGATTCGTTCACTTAATCCTCCCAATACCTCTAGAAGGCAGGTAGCTCTCTAGCCCCATTTTACCGACAGGTGTGAAGAGGTTAAGTAACTTGCCCAAAGTCAGCTAGCTAATGAAAAGTAGAGCCAGAACTTGAATTCAGGACTCTGCTAAGCCCCTCAGGAGATATCCATATTAACGAGACCAGCCCTCTGCCTTCAAGGAGTTTGCAATAGACCCAGCTGCCTTTGCCTTGCTCAGTCCAAGCTTACGGTAAAGTCTGAGCACTCACTGTGTCATGCAGTGTCCCCAACCTGCCTGCCTGGGTAGAATAATCCACTGTCTGTGGAAACCGCTGCCAGAGCCCCCCGTCGAATCCCCTAGCACCCAATACCTTGCCAATGGGGATCCCGTCGCCCTATGAGCTTTTCTTGGCAAGACTTGGCAGCAAGTGCTGCCCTGGAAAAAGGGCTTCCTGAGTTACCATGAACTGGTGCCACCTTTTCACTCTCCTGGCCCTACACAGTTTTGATTAGCTAAGGGCAATTAAGCTTTAACCATAGGGGCTCATTAGCAGCCTTGGGCACTGTT
This sequence comes from Rhinopithecus bieti, assembly GCF_001698545.2. NCBI lineage: Eukaryota > Metazoa > Chordata > Mammalia > Primates > Cercopithecidae > Rhinopithecus > Rhinopithecus bieti. The sequence goes on from NW_016804605.1 coordinate 123,751, forward strand.
GGCTTGATGGGAATGCCTGCACCGGGATGGTGCTTCAAGTTGCCACCCCGTTCTGCTGGCCATAGTGCCCCACCCACCTACCTCCTGTGCAAAGTATCACTTAATATACAGGCAGCTCCACTTGCCAGGCCTCTGCTGTGGGCCAGGCACTGTTATCCCCATTTTACAGATAAGGAAGCTAAAGTGGAGGGACTATGAGGAAGTGCCTTGCACAAATGTCATGGAGACAGTGAGTGGCCCAGACAGTCTGACTCCAGAGTCTGTAGCTGGGGTCACTATAAGCCTTTTATTTTATTTTTGAGACAGGGTCTCTCTGTTGCCCAGGTTGGAATACAGTGGCAGGATCTGGGCTCACTGCAGCCTCTGCTTCCTGGGCTCAAGCCATCCTCCCACCTCAGTCTCCCAAATAGTTGGCACTACAGGTGCCTGCCACCATGCCCAACTAATTTTTGTATTTTTTGTAAAGACGGCGTTTTGCCTTGTGGCCCAGGCTGGTCTCAAACTCTAGGATTACAGGCGTGTGCCCAGCCTCATTATTTTAAATTAAGCAAAATACCTTGACTTTTTTCAGATGTTACTTAAGTTGCAATAACATCATAAAAGTATTTTCCCATTTTCCCCGTTATAAGAAAACTTTAAAATCCTGTTCCTAACTCTAAAACAAAGCCTCACATGCCCTTGGATGCGTAACAACCCATTCTAAAAAGCACTCATGCATCTTGGTGTGGAAACGGATCATGAGAACTCTGGAGACCTGGCACTCAAGTAGTTAAGGAAATGACAGTTTCAACAGAGTTCTGCAAAGCTCCTTGACGGATAGCCCAGCAGGTGTTTCTTCCATTAAAACACAGAATATTAATGGAGCCCTTGATTTACATTCTAAGCCCGATTTACACGACGGTTTTGTTATGCACCAGTCTTTGTCCCCAAGTATTAATTCTGCTAAATATTTCCCAGGCAGTCGCTGCTAGATCTCCCCAAGGAATGAGCAATGATAATACAGCCTGTACCTGCTATTTTGCCAGCATCCCATTTCATCAATGTATGGCAAGAGGTAAAATTGGGAAGTTCAGAAATGAGACAGTAGGGCACACAGTTTGAGTATTTCTGTCTTTTCTCTAAGGAGATGCAGCTATTCTGCAGGTGCCTCCTAATTCTTGTCCATGGCATTTCCCAGGAAAGTTGTCAAGCATCTTATCAAGAAAACAAGATCCAGGTCTTGAGATAACAAAGTTAACAGCAGAACCTGAGCTCCCAGTGGGGGGATTTCCTAAGTCGTCTGGTGTAAGGGAAGTGTCTCTGAGTGCAGACTAAGGGGTAATTAAGCATTTCATATAAGTGAGCTTGGTCAACCCCCAAACCACCTACAAGGTGGGTACCATTAGCACGAGTGTCCCACTGATGGAGAATCTGAGACACACATAGGGCAAGTATTTGTCTGAGGTCACATCCCCAGTAAGTGAATCTAGGATTATGTCTCTTCAAGGCTCTGATCTTCTCGCCAAATCACACTGCCCCTGGCTACTAGAAGAAACACTGGCTTCCTGATTAGGACACAGGTTTCATTCAGCCTGACCTTGGGCAAACTGGTGTCTCCCTGTATTTCTCTCCTTCTTGTAAAATAAAGAGAATGGGCACCTGTTTCAAGCAGCTCAAAGGCTCATCCAGCCAGTCTTCTCTTCACTCAGCAGGACCAATCAGAGAGGAGGGGCACCTGTCCTATCCTCAGGTGTCTTGCGAGTCAGATGACATGTGGCAGGTTCATTCCTGCTCCAGGCCCACTTCCCAGGCGAGAGCCAAGGCCAGCTTCAAGTTTACCTAAACTCTAAAGCTCCAGGATTCTATATCATCCTCAAGTCAGTGCAGGCCTTGCACATTAATCAAAAGTAAAATTCACTGGCTCTCTATTCCTGGAATCTGGTTTTTAAAAGTGCTTACAGTAGGCTAACCTCCCATAAACAAGCAAGCTTATGGGGCATACATTTAAAGTTAAAAAATTATTTAGCCAAAAAATAAAAATAAAATTTTTTTAGCCAAAGTGACACACTACTTGGGAGGCTGAATTGGGAGGACTGCTTAAGCCCAGCCTGAACAACATAGCAAGAACCCTGCCTCTCTTTTTTTTATTTTTTGAGACAGGGTCTGGCTCCGTCGCCCAGGCTGGAGTGTAGTGGTGCCATCTCAACTTACTGCAACCTCCACCTCCTGGGCTCAAGTGATCCTCCCATCTCAGCCTCCCAAGTAGCTGGGACTACAGGCATGCGCCACCATGCCCAGGTAATGTTGTCCAGGCTGGTCTTGAACTCTTGGGTTCAAGTGATCCGCCGGCCTCAGCCGCCCAAAGTGCTGGGATAGCAGGCTTGAGCCACTGCTCCCACGCAAAAACCCTCTTAA